>NW_020171806.1:171809-269864 GCF_003031525.2 Neophocaena asiaeorientalis asiaeorientalis | reverse complement strand
GAAAGAGTAAGTCATTCATTCAACAGAAAGGTAAAAATGAGTATTTATTTTTATGTAACAATTTCACTTCCTTTATATAAAAATCTCTAAGCAATTTCCAATTGCTTTCTCTTGAGCTGAATGCCAGGATGCCATGTCATCTAAAGAGAGCCATCCTCATTTGGGAAATTCATAGACTGCTTACCTGGAAATGCACCTTGACTAAGAGATCTGCTTTTGTTTTCCTCCCCAACTAAAATTAAATTCTTAAATTTCTTATTGCTGTTTACAATATAAAGATGATCAATAATGTACACACAGTGACAGCTGAAATAAACCCATTTAATAAACATTTAAACTTTCACAATCCGTGACTGTTGCCATTTGCCAGTTTGGGCAATTTATCCAAAATCAGTCCCTATTTTTTGACTTCATTTTATTTTTCTTTTCTTTTTGACCGTTAAGGATGAGAAGGAGAGCTTCTCCCACCTTGACACTCACTTTGTTTTGTAGCCTCTTAGTCAAGGCATGGGGAGATGGGGAGGCAGAACCAGAGGTATAATCATGGTAATGCTACAGGGAACAATCACACTAAATAACAGCCAACTAAACACCACACCAAGGGAGGTGTACCCCTATGGGATACAGTGCAGTCCTTGACAATGATGAGGATTTATCCCTGTCTCTGTCTTTCCCTGTATGTATGTCTGTCTCTGTCTCCCTGTCATTCCCTATCTCCATCTCTATTGTCTCTGTCTGCATTCCTGTCTATATCTACATCTGTCTTTGTGTACCTTGGTCTCTCTCTCTGTCTACCTTTGTCACTCTCTTTCTCTCTTACTGTCCCTATCTTTCTGTTTCCCTCTGTCTCTGACAATCTGTGCCTGTCTGACTGTGTTTGTCTGGGTCTCTATCTTTCTGTCTCTGTCCCTGTATGTCTCCCGTGTTTCTATGTCCGTCTGTTTCTGTATCTCTGTGTGTCCATGTGTCTCTTTCTCCATCTGTCTGTCTCTGTCTTTCCCTTTCTGTCTCGGTCTGTCTCTGTCTCAATCTGTCTCTGCCTCTGTCTCTGTTGCTCTCTCTCTGTCCCTCTCCTCTCTCCCTCTCCCTCCCTTCCTCTCTCTCTGTCTCTGTCTTTGTCTCACTCCATCACTATCTCTACATCTCCCTTTCAATGTGCCTCTCTCTTTCTCTGTTTGTCTTTCTCTGTCTCTGCACCTGTCTCTCAGTCTTTCTGTCTTTGCCTTCCCATCTGTGCCTATCAGCCTCTGCCTGTCTCCCTGTCTCTGTCTGTAACCGTTGCTCTCTGTCCTAGTTTGTACATGTGTCTGCCTGTCCCTGTCTGGTTTTGTCTTTCTCTGCCACCTTGTCTCTCTCTCTATCTATTTCTATCTGTCTGTTTCTGCCCCTTTCTTTTTATCCCTTTCTACCTGTCTCTTTTTAGGGAGGAGGTGTAATATCTGGATCTGTCCATCTGTTGGATTTTTCTCAGCCTGACCAACCAGCTGTCTCTGTTTTACTGTCAGGCTGTCCAGTCTCTGGCTGTTTCTGATTCTGGCCCTGTTACATCTTTTGATAGTCTGTCTCTGTCTCTGCATGTCTTAAGGAGACAGGGATGAAAGGTTATTACAATTCAGTGCACAAACCCTCTTCTCTTATATTCCCTTCCAGTGGCGTCCCAGAGACAGATGCTGTAAGAAGATAAAGGTTGGATTTATGTTCAAAGACATAAGAGACTTAAATAAACAATCTCCTATGAAGGAGAGAGCGGTGTCCCAGGGATGTAGGTGGGATGGACAGACAGCAGACAAGTGTGACGTATGCTACTGTGGAAAGGGTTTGTATATAAACAGCACAAAGATGACATTGGAATTTTAATGAAAGATCCATCACGTGCTAGAAAAAGAAAACCATCTTTTATAAGAGTAAAAGGAAAACAAGAGGGAATGTCTAGCTACAGGGTCTACAGGAAGGTGCTTGCCAAGTCTCAACCACAGAATTTGGACATGAAGCTGCCTGATGAGAGTTAAAATAGCAAAATGCACGTATTTTATATAAGTACACAACACAAACCATGCGATTAAACATAAAATTTTGAATTGGTGTCAGTAAAAAACACATAGAAATAAGTGCATTGGAACAAGATCCAAGGTTCCAATGTCATCACCTGTTTAGCTAGTAACATGATTCCTAAGACATTCATATTTTATGAGCCCACAACATGTTCCACCTTTTCCTTGTCCACTCAGCTACCTGGGCCTTGATGCCCTTCCCTTTACTCAGGATAAATCACCTGAAAGGGGTATATCACCTGCCTCATGTTCCAAGGTTTACTTGCTTGACTCCCATTACCATCTAAATGTCATAAACTCTCAAATTCATAGCCCATGTACAGACCTCTTCTTTGAATCCAGACCTATAGGCAACGGTTTGCCCCACAAGGTGGAAATCTCAAAGGTGCTGCAATCTTCAAAGGAACAAAATCGAAATTATTGTCCAGGCAACCAATTTTAATCTAACTGTAGCTTCCTTCCTCATTTGAATAAGTAAATAGAAAGACATTGATGGTGTAAGGAGATAATAACCAAGAGGTTGGCTGAAAGTTATCCTCCCTCAAGTGTTTGAGTTTCAGGAATCAAATTTGTCTATTCATGATGGTCTAAAGATAGGCGGTATTTTCTCTAGTAGGCCAGAGAACTGAAATTTACCTCATTTATTTAGACAACAAATAGCCAATTGATATGTGAACAGTCTTTGGGAAAGATTTGTTCTAACGGTGCAGGGGAAAGATTGGTTTAGTCTGTGAACACATTTTCCACATCGATTGTTATGATTAGATTCTGAGATTAGACAACAAAGAATAATTTCACTCCATATTGTAGCAAAATTCAACTATCAAACTTGGTTCAAAGACTAGCATGGTATGGCTTGCATGGTGGCTCAGTGGTTGGGAGACTGCCTGCCGATGCAGAGGACGCTGGTGGGGGGCCCAAAAAGTGAAAAAAAAAAAAAAAAAAAAAAAGACTAGCAGGGTAATATGATGCACTGGAAGGGATAAATACAACCTGTGCCAATTCATGCTAAGATTTGAATAACCAAAGGATCCTTAAGTCTCTGAAAAGTATTCATCACATAAACACAATGCATTGCATTGCTGACACTTGTCAAGTATTTTTTTAAAACAATAAAAAGAAAACAAGGTGATGGTAAAAATACGAATCTACAAGCAACTGATTTTGATGAGCATGTTTTGATGAGCATGCTTGAATCACATGGAATTTTATGAGGAACAGTGACTCTAAGTGAATTAAAATTTTCCAAGCAGTCACGAAGACCGTGTTTTGAATGAAGGCAAGTAGCTGAGTATGGTCCACCAGCAGGTGAAGGGACTTTCTGTAAGAGGTACATTGTGCAAAATGGTAGCCCTTAGTCATATGTGACTATTTAATTTGATTAAAATTAAGTAAAACTGAAAATTCAGTCTCTCAGTCTCACTAGCGATATTTGAAGTGCTCAATGGCTGCTTGTAAACAGTGGCTACTGCACTGTGTGCAGCACAGATATGGAACATTTCTATCAGTGTAGAGGGTTCTGTTAGATAGTGTTGTTCTATAATCAGTTGCCCCACGTAAATTTTACATTTCTTTCTACTTCTGAATACATAGGTTGCCTGGATAACCTCGAAGTGAAAATTGGAAATTGCTTAGAGATTTTATATAAAGGAAGTGAAATTGTTGCATAAAAAAATAAATAATAATTTTTGCCTTTCTACTGAATCAATGACTTACTCTTTCCTCCAGTTTACTTATTTAAAAAAATGTAATGAAGTTTATTGTTTGTAATTGGTTAGATATACAGAGTGTAAGGGAGCACTGGGAAGGGGGGCGGAATGAGAAATTAGGCACAAACATCAAAGGATGCAACAGCAGCTTCCTGATTGAACTATTTCATATAACTAAATGTTATGTAAGCATTACTCTAATACTAGGATGTGCGTTTGGGATAATGAAGCCTTTAAAACTTCTTTAAAGGGTAAAAATGAATAAATGAATGAATGAATGAAGAAAGAAAAAAAGGAAAGTCAAAAGGAATTTGTTCACTGGATGACAAAGGATAAAATCTCATTGGGGAGAGAAATATAAGCCAACCGTAAGGAAAATTTTGGTTTCAACTAAGTAAAACAATAAATCTTGTGATTCTTCTTTTTAATGTATTTGTGCATCGTATATGAACATTTCACATTCTTTCCAAGCACGTATTTATTATTTGTATGGATTCTTAAACAGAGCTTTCCATTCTTTGACCTTTAACCACAAAAATCACTCAGTGAAATGCAAACAAGTAGGGCATTTAAAATACAATGGGATGGGGCCAGTTTGCAAGTTAGCAGTAATCAGAAACCAACATATTCAAATTATGACTACTGTGTTTTCACCTTTTGTGTCAAAAATCACTTTTTACCTTATCCTTTTGATTACTGGTTTAGACTGCTTCTCTTTTGATCCTATTTCCAGATACCAAGTAATTCCCACTATAATTCAAAGGCATTCCGATCCAGAGGTTTCCAGTCCTGTTTTTAAGTGGGAAAGAGTCTTTCCTAATACAATTTGAACATCAAAGGTTTCTGAAGAGCAAAGGCCATCAACTTGCTTAAAGAGTACTTTCCTGGTGCATAAACAATTCATGCCTGTATGCCACAGAAAAACTATATTCAGTACAGGAATAATCTCACAGAATTAATCTGCTTCCTTCCACTCCACCCCCAATATAGGGTGTTATAAGATTTGAAGTGTGTCTCTGGGGTTAAAATGCTAGGGAAGTTTAAGTCTAACTAACATCAAGATATGATTAGGTTCATAAAAAAAATGAAATTGGGTTATTTGTAGTGAGGTGCATGGACCTAGAGTGTGTCATACAGAGTGAAGTAAGTCAGAAAGCGGAAAAAAAAAGCCATATGCTAACAAATATATATGGAATCTAAAGAAAAAAAAAGGTTCTGATGAAACTAAGGAAAGCACAGGAATAAAGAAGCTGTTGTAGAGAATGGACTTGAGGACACGGGGAAGGGGAAGAGTAAGCTGGGACGAAGTGAGAGAGTAGCATTGACATATATGCACTACCAAGTATAAAACAGATAGCTAGTGGGAAGCAACTGCATAGCACAGGGAGATCAGCTTGGTGATTTATGACCACCTAGAAGGGTGGGATAGGATGGTTGGGAGTGAGACACAAGAGGGAGGGTGTATGGGCACGTCTGTATACATATAGCTGATTTACTTTGTTATACAGCAGAAACCAACACAGCATTGTAAAAAAAATATACTCCGGTAAATATGTTTAAAAAATAGATATGCTTATGTTGAGGAGCAACGAATAAAAAGAAGATCATCAGTGTGGTCTGGGGGGTGTGCTCACATAGTGAGAGACCATGGAAACCAAGTAGCAGCTCTAAACACACCAACTGAAAGAGAAATGAAACTGTTATTTTAACATTCATTTATTCAAACTAAAGGAAACACATATTTTAAGAGAGTTTCACTAAGAGTAGTAGAGTAGGTAGGCTCACAGTTTCTATCTAAAGTCAATAGCTCTTTGTCTTCACAGATATGATGGGCGAGGTGGGGGGGGTGGTGTCGATGGATCCTAAACCAGGAGGATATATTGCCATATTAGCAGCCCAAATGTGTTCCAGATGTGCTTGAGGGGCTTCAAAATTTGTCCTCTTCATATGCTCAGGTAAACAATGTCAAGTATTATGAGCTACAGTTCAACAAAGCCTCTGACAGAGTTGGTTACCAGAGATGGGCAAGCCTGGTTGGTCCCACAGAAGGAGCTGGTATCCGGACCAAGCTGGTCGTCCGTGACCCCAGGAAAGAGCTGCTCAGTTCTTTGAGCCTTTTCGCAGGTTTCCTCTCTCTGGATAACACCTCTGTCGGTGGAGGTACAGTAAGTTACAGGCCACATATATGGGGAAAACCACGTCTTGGTTTTCCAGGTTCAGTATGTCTATCACTTGACCCTTTCTCAGGGAAAGCATCAGGTATTTTGTGTCCTTCTTGAAAACGGCTGTCCCAGCCTTGTCCAAGGAGAACAGGCACAGGTGGAAGGCGATCTTTCTCTGCCAGAGTAAGCTGATCCCGAGGCTGCAGGACTTGTTCACTGTGCTGCACCAGAAAATGATGTGCTGGTTGACGTAGCACACTACCAGGTCCCAGCTGAAGTTGAAGCCTTCCCACCGCCAGCTGCACTGCTTGTCCCTGTGGAGCTGGCCCCTGCACCGCATGCTGTTCCCCTGGGGGTCGGACACGTAGATGTCCACGGGCCGAGCTTTCTGGTCTGCTCAGCCCGGAGGGGGGCAAGCCAATGCTCTTTGTACACTGGAGACAGCCAAGCGGCAGGGATCATCGCATCCTGGTGGATGACATGTGCTGACGTCAGGTCCCAGATTATGTAGGCAAGCTGCAGCTGCTGGAACACTAGCACAAAGGCCCTGCCCTGCTCGGTCCCCAGGAAAGTGGTGCACTCCGACTCCCTCCTGGACCTGGCAAACCATGAGTCATTGTCAGGCAATAGGGCCCTGCGTGGGCCCCTCCATGTCGGCTGCAGCTGCAAGAACATCCACTTTTTCAGCATGGTGTACACGTCCATCTCCACCTCCATCATCAAGCGCTCTGAAGAGGCAATGACCTCTTTCATGAGATCCAGGGTGGCTTCTCGCAATAGCTCCTCACTACACTGGGTCGTCATATTGTCCAGCAGCCACTGAAGACACATGGTCCTGATGTTCTGGAGTCCGTAGCTTTCAGCAGAGTAGTAGTAGCTGCACACGGTCTGGGCACTGACAGTCTCCTTCATGACCTCCCCGCACTGCTGAATCAGCTCGTCCAGTTGAAGCATGCTGGCTGTGGCCAGGATGGCAGCGACTCGATCGGGTTGGATGAGCATGGAGTCTCAGTACAGGGAACCTAAAGCCTCGTGCAGTGCCTCGCGATCAATATTCTCGTCAGGCATCTGCAACTCTATAGTATCCATGGTTATCTCCTGCCAAGCACCACTGAACTGATAACAAAGTACCCTGACTGGCTCAAGTAGACCCTATTCAAGTTCCACTCCTCCTGCAGTGCGCCGATCCGCACGTCACTCTCTTCTCCTCTCAGAAAGAGTGCCTCATAAATGGACCCTGAAAAATCTTTAGCATGTTTCCGGCGGGGCGCTTTTGTGAGCAGCCCCCATGGGCCTGTCTTCCGCTTGTGGCTCACCTGACTGGTGGTGGGCCTGGCCTCTTCGCTCTCCTTCCCTTCCTCTCTCTCTGCCACTACTGCCTCCTCAGCCTCCTCCTCCTCCCCAGTGGCACCTGGCTCCTCTGGGGCACGACACCCCCAGTGCCATGGTATCTGACTGCTTCGTGCTCCCATGGCCTATACCTCAGCGGTGCAGTGGACAAGCTTCCTCTCCAGGCGCCATTGCCACGGGCACTAGCTCATCCCAGAGTGCTGCTGGGTACAGATGACCTTTGCTCTAAAGTCCTCTGGGACGCACGCTAAGCCACACCCACTAGGCCCCACCCCGCCAGATAAGGGCATTGAGGGCACCCCTTTCCTGAAGACCGAGCAGGGCAGAGCCTTCGTGCCAGTGTTCCAGCAGCTGCAGCTTGCCTTCATAATCTGGGACCTGACGTCAGCACATGTCGTCCACCAGGATGTGATGATTCCTGCCGCTTGGCTGTCTGCAGTGTACAAAGAGCATTGGCTTGGCCCCCTACGGCTGAGCAGACCAGAAAGCTCTGGCCCCTGGACATCTACGTGTCCGACCCTCAGGGGAACAGCATGCGGTCCGGGGGCCAGCTCCACAGGGACAAGCAGTGCAGCCGGCAGTGGGAAGGCTTCAACTTCAGCTGGGACCTGGTGGTGTGCTACATCAACCAGCACATCATTTTCTGGTGCAGGGCATTGAACAAGTCCTGCAGTCTCGGAATAAGCTTACTCTGGCAAGGAAATATCGCATTCCGCCTGAGCCTGTCCTCCTTCGGCAAGGCTTTGAGAGCCGTTTTCTGGAAGGACACAAAATACGAGATTCTTTCCCTGAGAAAGGCTCAGGATCTCGAGGTAGTGAACCTGGAAAACCACGATGTGGTTTTCCCCGTATATGTGGCCTGTAACTTCTTGCACCTCCACCAAGTGGGGCGTTGCCCAGAGTGAGGACCCATGCAAAAAAGCTCAGAGCAGCTCTTTCCTGGGGTCAGGGACGACCAGCTTGGTCCAGATGCCAGCTCCTTCTGTGGGACCAACCAGGCTTACCCATCACTGGTAACCAACTCTGTCAGAGGCTTTGTTGAACTGTAGCTCATAATACTTGACATTGTTTACCTGAGCATATGAAGAGGACAAATTTTGAAGCCCCTCAAGCACATCTGGAACACATTTGGGCTGCTAATATGGCAATATGTCCTCCTGGTTTAGGATCCATCGACACCACCACCCCCCGATCCGCCCATCATTTCTGTGAAGACAAAGAGCTATTGACTTAAATAATTCAGTATAACCATATGTTAGACTGCCATATGTGACCTACCTATATGTGAGCCTACCTACTCTACTACTCTTAGTGAAACTCTCTTAAAATATATTTCCTTTAGTTTGATTAAATGAATGTTAAAGTAACTGTTTCATTTCTCTTTCAGTTGGTGTGTTTAGAGCTGCTACTTGGTTTCCATGGTCTCTCACTATGTGAGCACATCCCGCAGACCACACTGATAATCTTCTTTTTATTGGTTGCTCTTCAACATAAGCATATCTTTTTTTTTGAACATATTTACCGGAGCATAATTTCTTTACAGTGTTGTGATGGATTGTGCTGTATAACAAAGTGAATCAGCTATATGTATACATATATTCCCATATACCCTCCCTCTTGTGTCTCCCTCCCACCCTCCTTATCCCACTCCTCTAGGAGGTCATAAAGCACCAAGATGATCTCCCTGTGCTATGCAGCTGCTTCCCTCTAGCTATCTGTTTTATATTTGGTAGTGTATATATGTCAATGTTACTCTCTCACTTCCTCCCAGCTTACTCTTCCCCTTCCCCGTGTCCTCAAGTCCATTCTCAACATCAGCGTCTTTATTCTTCTGCTGCCCCTAGGTTCATCAGAACCGTTTTTTTTTTTTTTAGACTCCATATATATGTGTTAGCATACGGCAATTTTTTTCTTTTTCTGACTTACTTCACTCTATATGACATACTCTAAGTCCATCCACCTCAGTAGAAATAACCCAATTTCATTTCTTTTTATAAACCTAAGCATATCTTGATGTTAGTTAGACTTAAAATTCCCTAGCATTTTAATCCCATTGAAAAATTTCAAATCTTATAACACCCTATATTGGGGGTGTAGTGGAAATAAGCAGATTAATTCTGTTTCAGAAAATTTTGATGTTCACATTGTAGTAGGAAAGACTCTTTCCCACTTAAGAACCGGACTGGTAACCTCTGGAACGAATTGCCTTTGAATTATAGTGGGAATTAACTTGGCATCTGGAAATGGGACCAAAATACAAGTAGTCCAAGCCAGTTATCAAAAGGATAAGGTAGAAAGTGTTTTTGTCACAAAAGGTGAAAACACTCTGTTGCCATTTGCCAGTTTGGGCAATTTATCCAATATCAGTCCCTATTTTTTTTTACTTCATTTTATTTTTCTTTCCTTTTTGACTGCTAAGGATGAGGAGGAGAGCTTCTCCGACCTTGACACTCATTCAGTTTTGTAGCCTCTTAGTCAATCAAGGCGTGAGGAGATGGGGAGGCAGAACCAGATGTATAATCATGGTAATGCTACAGGGAACAATCACACTAAATAACAGCCAACTAAACACCACACCAAGGGAGGTGTACCCCTATGGGATACAGTGCAGTCCTTGACAATGATGAGGATTTATCCCTGTCTCTGTCTTTCCCTGTATGTATGTCTGTCTCTGTCTCCCTGTCATTCCCTATCTCCATCTCTATTGTCTCTGTCTGCATTCCTGTCTATATCTACATCTGTCTTTGTGTACCTTGGTCTCTCTCTCTGTCTACCTTTGTCACTCTCTTTCTCTCTTACTGTCCCTATCTTTCTGTTTCCCTCTGTCTCTGACAATCTGTGCCTGTCTGACTGTGTCTGTCTGGGTTTCTGTCTTTCTGTCTCTGTCTCTGTATCTCTCTGTTGTTTCTATATCTGTCTGTTTCTGTATCTCTGTGTGTCCATGTGTCTCTTTCTCCATCTGTCTGTCTCTGTCTTTCCCTTTCTGTCTCGGTCTGTCTCTGTCTCAATCTGTCTCTGCCTCTCTCTCTGTTGCTCTCTCCCTGTCCCTCTCCTCTCTCTCTCTCCCTCCCTCCCTCTCTCTCTGTCTCTGTCTTTGTCTCACTCCATCACTATCTCTACGTCTCCACTGCCATGTGCCTCTCTCTTTCTCTGTTTGTCTTTCTCTGTCTCTGCATCTGTCTCTCAGTCTTTCTGTCTCAGTCTTCCCGTCTGTGCCTATCAGCCTCTGCCTGTCTCCCTGTCTCTGTCTGTAACCGTCACTCTCTGTCTTAGTTAGTACATGTGTTTGTCTGTCCCTGTCTGGTTTTGTCTTTCTGTGCCTCCCTTTCTCTGTCTCTATCTATTTATATCTATCTGTATCTGCCCCTTTCTGTGTAACCCTTTCTACCTGTCTCTTTTGGGGAAGGAGGTGCAATATCTGGATCTGTCCATCTGTTGGAGTTTCTCAGCCTACCCAACAAGCTGTCTCTGTTTTCTGTCAGGCTGTCCTGTCTCTGGCTGTTTCTGCCTCTGGATCTATTACATCTTTTGATAGTCTGTCTCTGTCTCTGCCTGTCTTAAGGAGACAGGGATGAAAAGTTATTACAATTCAGTATACAAACCCCCTTCTCTTATGTTCCCTTCCAGTGGTCTCCCAGAGACAGATGCTGTAACAAGATAAAGGTTAACATTCATGTTCAAAGACATAAGAGACCTAAATAAAAAATGGTCTATGAAGGAGAAAATGGTGTCCCAGGGATGTAGGTGGGATGGACACAGACAGCAGAAAAGTTTGAAGTATGCTACTGTGGAAAGGGTCTATATATAAACAGCACAAAGATGACATTGGAATTTTAATGAAAACTCCATCATGTGCTAGAAAAAGAAAACCCTCTTATTTAAGAGGAAAAGAAAAGCAAGAGGGAATGTCTAGCTACAGGGTCTACAGGAAGGTGCTTGCCAAGTCTCAACCACAGAATTTGGACATGAAGCTGCCTGATGAGAGTTAAAATAGCAAGATGCACCTAGTTTACATAAGTACACAACACACACCATGGGATTAAACATAAAATTTTGAATTGGTGTCAGTAAAAAACACATAGAAATAAGTGCATTGAAACAAGATCCAAGGTTCCAATGTCATCACCTGTTTAGCTAGTAACATGGCTCCTAAGACATTCATATTTTATGAGCCCACAAAATGTTCCACCTTTTCCTTGTCCACTCAGCTACCTGGGCCTTGATGCCCTTCCCTTTATTCAGGATAAATCGCTTGAAAGTGGTATATCACCTGCCTCATATTACAAGGTTTACTTGCTTGACTCCCATTACCATCTAAATTTCATAGACACTCAAATTCATAGCCTATGCACAGACCTCTTCTTTGAATCCAGACCTATAGGCAACGGTCTGCCCCACAACGTGGAAATCTCAAAGGTGCTGCAATCTACAAAGGAACAAAATCGAACGTATGGTCCAGGCTACTGATTTTAATCTAACTGTAGCTTCCTTCCTCATTTGAATAAATAAATAGAAAGACATTGATGGTGGTAAGGAGATAATAACCAAGAGGTTGGATGAAAATTATCCTCCCTCAAGTGTTTGAGTTTCTGGAATCAAATTTGTCTCTTCATGATGTTCTAAAGATAGGCAGTGTTTTCTCTAGTAGGCCAGAGAACTAAAATTTACCTCATTTATTTAGACAACAAATAGCCAATTGATACATGAACAGTCTTTGGGAAAGATTTGTTCTAACGGTGCAGGGGACAGTCTGGTTTGTTCTGTGAACACATTTTCCACCTCAATTGTTATGATTAGATTCTGAGATTAGACAACAAAGAATAATTTCACTCCATATTGTAGCAAAATTCAACTATCAAACTTGGTTTAAAGACTAGCAGGGTAATATGATGCAGTGCAAGGGATAAAAACAACCTGTGCAAATTCATGCTAAGAATTGAATACCCAAAAGATCCTTAAGTCTCAGAAAGGTATTCATCACATAAACACAAAGCATTGCATTGGTGATACCTGTCAAGTATTTTAAAAAAGAAAAAGACAAAGAAAACAAGGTGATGGTAAAAATAGGAATCTACAAGCAACTGATTGTTTTGATGAGCATGTTTGAATCACGTGGAATTTTATGAGGAATGGTGACTCTAAGTGAAGTAAAATTTTCCAAGCAGTCACGAAGACCATGTTTTGAATGAAGGCAGGTGGCTGAGTATGGTCCACCAGCAGGTGAGTGGACTTCCTGTAAGAGGTACATTCTGAAAAATGGTAGCCCCTAGTCATATGTGAATATTTAATTTGATTAAAATTAAGTAAAATTGAAAATTCAGTCTCTCAGTCTCACTAGCGACATTTGAAGCACTCAATGGTTATGTGTAAACAGTGACTACTACACTCTGTGCAGCACAGATATGGAACATTTCTATCAGTGTAGAGAGTTCTGTTAGATAGTGCTGTTCTATAATCAGTTGCTCCAAGTAAATTTTACATTTCTTCCTACTTCTGAATACATAGGTTGCCTGGATAACCTCGAAGTGGAAATTGGAAATTGCTTAGAGATTTATAAAAAAGAGAGGGAATTGTTACAATAAAAATAAATAATAATTTTTGGCTTTTTACTGAATCAATGACTTACTCTTTCCCCCAGTTTACTTATTTAAAAAAATGTAATGAAGTTTATTGTTTGTAATTGGTTAGATATACAGAGTATAAGGGAGCACTGGGAAGGGGGGCGGAATGAGAAATTAGGCACAAACATCAAAGGATGCAACAGCAGCTTCCTGAATGAACTATTTCTTAAAACTAACTGTTATGTAAGTATTACTCTAACACTAGTATGTGGGTTTGGGATAATGAAGCCTTTAAAACCTCCGTAAAGGGTAAAAATGAATAAATTAATGAATGAATGAAGAAAGAAAAAAAAAGGAAAGTCAAATGTAATTTGTTCACTGGATGACAAAGGATAAAATCTCATTGGAAAGAGAAATATAAGCAAACAGTAAGGAAAATTCTGGTTTCAACTAAATAAAACATTAAATCTGGTGATTATTCTTTTTAATTTATTTGTTCATCTTGTATGAACATTTCACATTCTTTCCAAGCATGTATTTATTATTTGTATGGATTCTTAAACAGGTATTTCCATTCTTTGACCTTCTTTAACCGCAAAAATCCCTCAGTGAAATGCCAACAAGTAGGGCACTTAAAAGGGAAAGGGATGGGGCCAGTTTTCAACTTAGCAGTAATAAGAAACCAACATATTTAAATTATGACTACTGTGTTTTCACCTTTTGTAACAAAAATCACCTTCTTCCTTATCCTTTTGATTGCTGGCTTGGACTGCTTGTCTTTTGATCACATTTCCAGATGCCAAGTTAATTCTCACTATAATTCAAAGGCAATCCGTTTCAGTACAGGAATAATCTCACAGAATTAATCTGCTTCCTTCCATCCCACCCCCAATATAGGGTGTTATAAGATTTGAAATGTTTCTCTGGGGTTAAAATGCTAGGGAAGTTTAAGTCTAACTAAACATCAAGATATGCTTAGGTTCATAAAAAAAATGAAACTGGGTTATTTGTAGTGAGGTGGATGGGCCTAGAGTCTGTCATAAAGAGTGAAGTAAGTCAGAAAGAGAAAATAAATGCCATATGCTAACACATATATATGGAATCTAAAAAAAAAAAAAAGGTTCTGAAGAACCTAGGCGCAGCACAGGAATAAAGGCACTGATGTAGAGAATGGACTTGAGGACAAGGGGAAGGGAAAGAGTAAGCTGGGATGAAATGAGAGAGTAGCATTCACGTATATACATTAACAAATGTAAAACAGATAGCTAGTGGGAAGCAGCTGCATAGCACTAGGAGATCAGCTTGGTGATTTATGACCACCTAGAGGGGTGGGACAGGGTGGGTTATGTATATATATAGCTGATTCACTTTGTTATACAACAGAAACCAACACAACACTGTAAAGAAATTATGCTCCAATAAATATTTTTTTAAAAAAAGGTTTGCTTAGGTTGGAGAGCAACCAATAAGAAGAAGTTCATCTGTGTGGTCTGGGTGGTGTGCTCACATAGTGAGAGACCATGGAAACCATGTAGCAGCTCTAAACACACCAACTGAAAGAGAAATAAAACCGTTACTTTAACATTCATTTAATCAAACTAAAGGAAACACATGTTTTAAGAGAGTTTCACTAAGAGTAGTAGAATAAGTAGGCTCACAGTTTCTATCTAAAGTCAATAGCTCTTTGTCTTCACAGAAATGATGGGCGAGGCAGAGACGGGGTGTGTCGATGGATCCTAAACCAGGAGGACAGGTTGCCATATTAGCAGCCCAAATACATTCTAGCGGTGCTTGCTTGGCTTCCACATTTGTCCTTTTCATATGCTCAGGTAAACAATGTCAAGTATTATGAGCTACAGTTCAACAAGGCCTCTGACAGAGTTAGTTGCCAGAGATGGCAAGCCTGGTTTGTCCCACAGAAGGAGCTGGTATCTGGACCAAGCTTGTCCTCCCTGACCCCAGGAAAGACCTGCTCAGTTCTCTGAGCTCTTTTGCAGGGGTCCTCGCTCTGGACAATGCCCTTGTCGGTGGAGATACAGGAAGTTACAGGCCACATATATGGGGAAAACCACGTCTTGGATTTCCAAGTTCACTACGTCTATCACTTCACACTTTCTCAGGGAAAGCATCAGGTATTTTGTGTCCTTCCTGAAAACGACTCTCACTGCCCTGTCCAAGGAAAACAGGTGCAGGCAGAATGCAATCATTCTCTGCCAGAGTAAGCTGACCCTGAGGCTGCAGGACTTGTTCACTGCGCTGCACCAGAAAATGATGTGCTGGTTGACGTAACACACCACCAGGTCCCAGCTGAAGTTGAAGCCTTCCCACTGCCGGCTGCACTGCTTCTCCCTGTGGATCTGGCCCCCACACCGCATGCTGTTCCCCTGGGGGGCAGACATGTAGACGTCCAGGGGCCAGGGCTTTCTAGTCTGCTCAGTCCGGAGGGGGCCAAGCCAATGCTCTTTGTACACCTGGGACAGCCAAGAGGCAGGGATCAGTGCATCCTGGTGGATGACACGTGCTGACGTCAGGTCCCAGACTATGTAGGCAACCCGTAGCTGCTGGAACATTGGCACGAAGTCTCGGCCCTGCTCGGTCTTCAGGAAAGGGGTGCCCTCCGACTCCCTCCTGGATCTGGCAAACCACGAGTCGTTGTCAGATAATAGGGCCCTGCGTGGGCCCCTCCATGTCGGCTGCAGCTGCAAGAACATCCACTTTTTCAGCATGGTGTACACGTCCATCTCCACCTCCATCATCAAGAGCTCTGAAGAGGCAATGACCTCTTTCATGAGATCCAGGGTGGCTTCTTGCAATAGCTCCTCACTACACTGGGTCGTCATATTGTCCAGCAGCCACTGAAGACACATGGTCCTGATGTTCTGGAGTCCGTAGCTTTCAGCAGAGTAGTAGTAGCTGCACACGGTCTGGGCACTGACAGTCTCCTTCATGACCTCCCCGCACTGCTGAATCAGCTCGTCCAGCTGTAGCGTGCTGGCTGTGGCTGGGATGACGAAGACTTGACCGGGTGGTATGAGCATGGAGTCTCGGTACAGGGAACCTCAAGCCTCGTACAGTGCCTCACGATTAGTATTCTCGTCAGGTATCTGCAACTCTATAGTATCCATGGTTGTCTCCTGCCAAGCACCATTGAACCTGCTAGCAAAGTACCCTGACTGGCACAAGTAGACCCAATGCAAGTTCCACTCCTCCCCCAGTGCGCGGATCCGCACGTCACTCTCTTCTCCTCTTAGGAAGAGTGCCTCACAAACGGATCCTGAAAAATCTTTAGCATGTTTCCGGCAGGGCGCTTTTGTGAGCAGCCCCCATGGGCCTGTCTTCCGCTTGTGGCTCACCTGACTGGTGGTGGGCCTGGCCTCTTCGCTCTCCTTCCCTTCCTCTCTCTCTGCCACTACTGCCTCCTCAGCCTCCTCCTCCTCCCCAGTGGCACCTGGCTTCTCTGGGGCACGCCACCCCCAGTGCCATGGTATCTGACTGCTTCATGCTCCCATGACCTATACCTCAGTGGTGCAGTGGACAAGCTTCCTCTCCAGGCGCCATTGCCACGGGCATTAGCTCATCCCAGAGTGCTGCTGGGTACAGATGTCGTTTGCTCTAATGTCCTCTGGGATACATGCTAAGCCACACCCACTAGGCCCCACTCCGCCGGATAAGGGCACTCTGTACCAGGGATTCCACTCTGTTTATCTTTCCCTCCTGGGATGATTGCTCTCAGGCTCCCTTCATATGTTGATGGTGGAACAGAGGAATTTGTGTGCAAATTTTCCCCATTAATTTCAAGAACACAATTCGCTCTTCCTCATCTAAAAGAGTTAGTGATCATTCCTTTATGGAGAATTACATCTTGGTCCTAGCTCTATCTTCTAGGCACCTTAATTTCCATAATTAACTTCATAGGCTATCTCATCACTTGAGCTGTGAAACCATTTTTTTGTGATAAAAGTGGCAATTTTGCCCCAGTCTTTGCTTTGGTCTTTAACTTTTGTTTTAAAATAGCATTGCCAATTATAGAATCATTTAGAACTCTGTGTGTGTGCATGCCCGTGTGCACGTTCTTGCACATGTCCATCCAAATCAGCTTCTCAGAGCTCATGCCTCCATTTTCCATAGGCACACATACCTTTAATTTGGGGGAAGATCTTAAGTTCCCAAGATACTTTTAGCATTTTTTAATGTTTTTATTTTTGTTCCCTCTCCACCTGTTTGAACATCTTGAGCTCTCTGTTGGCACTTTCCTTGTTTCTTGCAAACAACTACTCATTCCTCGTGGTCTGAGATCTGGATCAAAGACCACCGTTTTTCACACCTCCAAGGCAGATATATATCTTTCTTCAACTGTACTCCCATCAGGCCTGGATGAAACATTTCTCCCCATATGGCTGCAGTTATTTCATTGTATTATTTTTCTCTACTGGATTTTTGAATGTTTGAGGCAAGGACTTTGGATTACCAGCACCACACACAAGGCTTAGCAAGTAACAAACTTACAGTGAAAGTAAATGAGGAATGAATGAGATGGTTTTCCATTTTTGCAGAAATGGAAAATATTAAGTACTGCACTGACAAGTGTAATATGCTAAACAAATGATGTGTTGCAGAGAGAATCTGGATCTTTCAATGACAAAGAAAGTACAATTTAAGGGAAACTACAAACAAACAAAAACCTCTTGAAAATGGCAAGCCTCTAAGATCATTTGACCCTGCCTAAGGAGAATATTTACATAATTTGAATAGTGCAGTATATCCATATGTTACATTTTAAATATTCTCTGTTATATAGCTTTACAGAGGAGCTGATAAGAGGGTCTACATAAAGGCTGCATGGACAGTGGTGCTTTGCAGGAGACAACCATGGATACTATAGAGTTGCAGATGCCTGACGAGAACATTGATCGTGAGGCACTGCACGAGGCTTGAGGTTCCCTGTACCGAGACTCCATGCTCATCTCACCCGGACGAGTCGTCACCATCCTGGCCACAGCCAGCATGCTGCAACTGGACGAGCTGATTCAGCCATGCAGGGAGGTCATGAAGAGACTGTAGTGTCCAGACCATGTGCAGCTACTACTACTCTGCTGAAAGCTATGGACCCCAGAACATCAGGACCATGTGTCTTCAGTGGCTGCTGGACAACATGATGACCCAGTGTAGTTAGGAGCTATTGTGAGATGTTAGACTGAATCTCATGAAAGCAGTCATTGCCTCTTCAGAGCTCTTGGTGATGGAGGTGGAGATGGACGTGTAAACCATGTTGAAAAACTGAATATTCTTGCAGCTGCAGCCGATATGGAGGGGCCCGCGCAGAGCCCTATTATCTGACAACGACTCGTGGTTTGCCAGGTCCAGGAGGGAGTCGGACTGCACCACTTTCCTTAAGACCGAGCAGGGCAGAGCCTTTGTGCCAGTGTTCCAGTAGCTGTGGCTTGCCTACATAACCTGGGACCTGACGTCGGCACGCGTCATCCGCCAGGATGCTATGATCCCTGCCGCTTGGCTCTCTCCAGTGTACAAAGAGCATTGGCTTGTCCCCCTCCTGGCTGAGCAGACCAGAAAGCTCTGACCCGTGGACATCTACGTGTCTGACCCCCAGGGGAGCAGCATGCGGTGTGGGGGCCAGCTCCACAGGGACAAACAGTGCAGCTGGCGATAGGAAGGCTTCAACTTCAGCTGGGACCTGGTGGTGTGCTACGCCAACCAGCACATCTCTTTCTGGTGCAGCGCAGCGAACAAGTCCTGCAGCCTCGGGGTCAGGTCAGCTTACTCTGGCAGAGAAAGCTCGTGTTCTGCCTGCTCCTGTCTTCCTGGGACAGGGCTGGGAGAGTCGTTTTCAGGAAGGACACAAAATATCAGATGCTTTCCCTGAGAAAGGCTCAAGAGCTCGAGGTAGTGAACCTGGAAAACAACGACGTGGTTTTCCCATATATGTGGCCTGTAACTTCTTGTACCTCCACCAAGAGGGGCGTTGCCCAGAGTGAGGATCCCTGCAAGAAAGCTCAGAGAACTGAGCAGGTCTTTCCTGGGGTCAGGGATGACCAGCTTGGTCCAGATGCCAGCTCCTTCTATGGAACCAACCAGGCTTGCCCATCTGTGGTAACCAACATAATTAAAAAGAATAATCACCAGATTTAATGTTTTACTTAGTTGAAACCAGAATTTTCCTTAGCATTTGCTTATATTTCTCTTACCAATGAAATTTTATCCTTTGTCATCCAGTGAACAAATTACTTTTCACTTTCTTTTTTGTTTTATTTCTTCATTCATTCATTTTTACCCTTTAATGAGGTTTTAAAGGCTTCATTATTCCAAACCCACATACTAGTATTAGAGTAATACTTGCATAAGAGTTAGTAATAAGAAATAGTTCAATCAGGAAGCTGCTGTTGCATCCTTTGATGTTTCTGCTTAATTCTCATTCCGCCCCCTTTCCTAGGGCTCCCTTATAATCTGTATACTAACCAATTACACACAATAAACTTCATTAAATTTTTTTAAAATAAGTAAACTGGGGGAAAGAGTAAGTTACTGATTCAGCAGAAAGGTAAACATCATTATTTATTTTTTATGTTAACAATTTCACTTCCTTTACATAAAAATCTCTAAGCAATTTCCAATTGCTTTTTCTTAAGCTGAAGGCCAGGATGCCATTTCATCTAAAGAGAGCCATCCTCACTTGGGAAACTCAGAGACTGCTTATCTGGAAATGCACCTTGACTGAGAGATCTGCTTTTGTTTTCCTACCCAACTAACGTTAAATTCTTAAATTGCTTTTTGCTGTTTACAATATAAAGATGTTCAATAATGTACACACAGTGACAGCTGAAATACACTCATTTAATAAACATTTAAAGTCTCACAATCCGTGACTGTTGCCATTTGCCAGTTTGGGCAATTTATCCAATATTAGTCCCTATATTTTTTACTTCATTTTATTTTTCTTTCCTTTTTGACTGCTAAGGATGAGGAGGAGAGCTTCTCCGACCTTGACACTCACTCTGTTTTGTAGCCTCTTAGTCAAGGCATGGGGAGATGGGGAGGCAGAACCAGAGGTATAATCATGGTAATGCTACAGGGAACAATCACACTAAATAACAGCCAACTAAACACCACACCAAGGGAGGTGTACCCCTATGGGATACAGTGCAGTCCTTGACAATGATGAGGATTTATCCCTGTCTCTGTCTTTCCCTGTATGTATGTCTGTCTCTGTCTCCTTGTCATTCCTTATCTCCGTCTCTATTGTTGCTGTCTGCATCCCTGTCTATCTCTATCTACATCTGTCTTTGTCTACCTCTGTCTCTCTCTCAGTCTATCATTGTCACTCTCTGTCTCTGTCTTACCGTCCCTATCTTTCTGTTTCCTTCTGTCGCTGACAATCTGTGCCTGTCTGACTGTGTCTGTCTGGGTCTCTATCTTTCTGTCTCTGTCTCTGTATCTCTCTGGTGTTTCTATATCCGTCTGCTTCTGTATCTCTGTGTGTCCATGTGTCTCTTTCTCCATCTGTCTGTCTCTGTCTTTCCCTTTCTGTCTCGGTCTGTCTCTGTCTCAATCTGTCTCTGCCTCTGTCTCTGTTGCTCTCTCTCTGTCCCTCCTCTCTCTCTCTCCCTCCCTCCCTCTCTCTCTGTCTCTGTCTTTGTCTCACTCCATCACTATCTCTACGTCTCCATTGCAATGTGCCTCTCTCTTTCTCTGTTTGTCTTTCTCTATCTCTGCATCTGTCTCTCAGACTGTCTGTCTCTGTCTTCCCATCTGTGCCTATCAGCTTCTGCCTATCTCCTTGTCTCTGTCTGTAACCGTCGCTCTCTGTCTTAGTTTGTACATGTGTCTGTTTGTCCATGTCTGGTTCTGTCTTTCTCTGCCTCCCTGTCTCTGTCTCTATCTATTTCTATCTGTCTGTTTCTGCACCTTTCTGTGTATCCCTTTCTACCTGCCTCTTTTTGGGGAGGAGGTGTAATATCTGGCTCTGTCCATCTGTTAGAGTTTCTCAGCCTGCGCAACCAGCTGTCTCTGTTTTTCTGTCAGGCTGTCCTGTCTCTGGCTGTTTCTGCTTCTGGCTCTGTTACATCTTTTGATAGTCTGTCTCTGTCCCTGCCTGTCTTAAGGAGACAGGGATGAAAGGTTATTACAATTCAATACACAAACGCTCTTCTCTTATGTTCCCTTCCAGTGGTCTCCCAGAGATAGATGCTGAAAGAAGATAAAGGTAAGCATTCATGTTCAAAGACATAAGAGACCTAAATAAACAATGGCCTATGAAGGAGAAAGCGGTGTCCCAGGGATGTGGGTGGGATGGACACAGACAGCAGACAAGTGTAAAGTATGGTACTGTGGAAAGGATTGTCATATATGGCCTTTATTATGTTGAGGAAAGTTCCCTCTATGCCTACTTTCTGCTGGGTTTTTATCATAAATTGGTGTTGAATTTTGTCGAATCTTTTCTCTGCATCTATGGAGATGATCATATTTTTTTCCATCAATTTATTAATATTGTTTATCTCATTGATTGATTTGCATGTGTTGAAGAATCCTTGCATTCCTGGAATAAACCCCACTTGATCATGGTGTATGATCCTTTTATTAGTTTTCTTTCTTTGTGACATCCTTGTATGGTTTTGATATCAAGGTGATGGTGGCCTCGTAGAATGAATTTGGGAGTGTTCCTCCCTCTGTTATATTTTGGAAGAGTCAGAGAAGGATAGGTGTTAGGTCTTCTCTAAATGTTTGACAGAATTCGCCTGTGAAGCCATCTGGTCCTGGGCTTTGGTTTGTTGGAAGATTTATAATCAAAGTTTCAATTTCAGTGCTTGTGACTGGTCTGTTCATATTTTCTATCTTTTTCATTTCTAATTCTATTGATTTGAGTCTTCTCCCTTTTTTTCTTGATGAGTCTGGCTAGTGGCTTATCAATTTTGTTTATCTTCTCAAGGAACGAGCTTTTAGTTTTCTTGATCTTTGCTGTCACTTCCTTCATTTCTTTTTCATTTATTTCTGATGTAATTTTTATGATTTCTTTCCTTTTGCTAACTTTGGGTTTTTTTGTGCTTCTTTCTCTAATTGTCATCTTGTTTAATGTATCATTTAAAGCTTGTGTTTCCTTATTTATTTTCATTTTGGATGATCTGTCCATGGGTGAAAGTGGGGTGTTAAAGTCCCCTACTATGAATGTGTTACTGTCAATTTCCCCTTTTATGGCTGTTAGTATTTGCCTTATGTATTGAGGTGCTCGTGTGTTGGGTGCATAAATATTTACTATACCATGTCTTAGATTGGAAGAATCAACATTGTGAAAATGACTCTACTACCCAAAGCAATCTACAGATTTAATGCAATCCCTATCAAACTATCACTGACATTTTTCACAGAACTAGAACAAAAAATTTCACAATTTGTATGGAAACACAAAAGACCCCGAATAGCCAAAGCCATCTTGAGAATGAAAAATGGAGCTGGAGGACTCATGCTCCCTAACTTCCGACTATACTACAAAGCTACAGTAATCAAGGCAGTATGGTACTGGCACAAAAACAGAAAGATAGATTAATGGAACAGGATTGATAGCCCCGAGACAAACCCATGCACATACGGTCAACTTATCTTTGATAAAGGAGGCAGGAATGTACAGTGGAGAAAACACAGCCTCTTCAATAAGTGGTGCTGTGAAAACTGGACAGGTACATGTAAAAGTGTGAGATTAGATCACTCCCTAACACCATACACGAAAATAAACTCAAAATGGATTAAAGGCCTAAATGTAAGGTGAGAAACTATCAACCTCTTAGAGGGAAACATAGCCAGAACACTCTATGACATAAATCACAGCAAGATCCTTTTTTACCCACATTCTGGAGAAATGGAAATAAAAACAAAAATAAACAAATGGGACCTAATGAAACTCCAAAGCTTTTGCACAGCAAAGGAAACCATAAGCAAGACCAAAAGACAACCCTCAGAATGGGAGAAAGTATTTGCAAATGAAGCAACAAAGGATTAATTTCCAAAATTTACAAGTAGCTCATGCAGTTCAATAACAAAAAACAAACAACCCAATCCAAAAATGGGCAGACCTCCTAAATAGTCATTTCTCCAAAGAAGATATACAGACTGCCAACAAACACATGAAAGAATGCTCCACGTCATTAATCATTAGGGAAATTCAAATCAAATCTACAATGAGATATCATCTCACACCAGCCAGAATGGTCATCATCAAAAAATCTACAAACAATAAATGCTGGAGAGGGTGTGGAGAAAAGGGAACACTCTTGCACTGCTGGTGGGAATGTGAATTGGTTCAGCCACTATGGAGAACAGTATGGAGGTTCCTTAAAAAACTACAAATAGAAATACCATATGACCCAGCAATCCCACTACTGGGCATATACCCTGAGAAATCCAAAATTCAAAATGAGTCATGTACCAAAATGTTCATTGCAGCTCTATTTACAATAGTCCCGAGATGGAAACAACCTAAGTGCCCATCATCGGATGAATGGATAAAGAAGATGTGGCACATTTATACAATGGAATATTACTGAGCCATAAAAAGAAACCAAATTGAGCTATTTTTAATGAGGTGGATAGACCTAGAGTCTGTCGTGCAGAGTGAAGTAAATCAGAAAGAGAAAGACAAATACCGTATGCTAACACATTTATATCGAATTTAAGAAAAAACATATCATGAAGAATCTAGGGTTAAGAAAGGAATGAAGACACTGACCTTCTTGAGAGCAGACTTTAGGATATGGGGTGGGGGATGGGTGAGCTGTGACAAAGCGAGAGAGAGGCATGGACATATATACACTAACAAACGTAAGTAGATAGCTAGTGGGAAGCAGCCGCATGGCACAAGGTTATCGGCTTGGTCCTTTTTGACCACCTGGAGGGGTGGGATAGAGAGGCTGGGAGTGATGGAGATGCAAGAGGGAAGAGATATGGGAACATATGTATATGTATAGCTGTTTCACTTTGTTATAAAGCAGAAACTAACACACCTTTGTAAAGCAATTATACCCCAATAAAGATGTTCAGAAACAAAATTTTAAAACACCTGGTAAAAATGATCATAGGTTACTGTGAAATCATACTTATTTACTTGACCCAAGTGACAATAAAAGATTTCAAAAGCAATAGAGAAAGTTCTCAATATTTCAAGAAAACTTTGTTCACTTAGCAGAGAGAGAAAATCAAACTCCAGTCCAACACCAGCTTACTTTTAATAATAAATCTTATTTATTAATTAAATTGTATCTAATCTTAATCAGTCCTGAGCATGCACAAAACTCTTTTCTCAAGGTTCATTTTCCACAAACCTTCCACAACGCTGTATCCGTCTCAGTGTGTCCCTTATTTTCTTTACCATTTAGAAATAACCAGCTTCAGGACAATATTACTTTCTTTTCCCTCAACAAATAGTTCTCCATTCTTCATAGCATCTCTTACCGACAACATATATCCTACTTTCTTTACATACTGAAATGTCTCCCTTATTATTTCTAGTAGCCTTAATTACATGTATATTGCATTTTTTGACTCTTTAAAGCCTTAATATCTATTGAAAGCCAAGAAGCAAGCAATTGTGAACTCTTTGTCATACCAGCATTTTTCTATTGGAAAACTTATGAACATATTCCCTAATTATGTTCTCCAAAAACATACATTTTGTTCAGAGCATAATTTATTTCTTCAATGTTGCAAAAGGCCTAATATGTGTCTAATAAACCCAAACATCCTTCGTTTTTCTGTAGTAGGACACAAGTAGGTAAACTTAGACTCATTTAGCGAGTAATGTCCCAGTATTTTCTCTTATTTGAAATTATCTAGATATTCAATGAATTCCCATCATTTAAATTAATTAAGCAAAACTCCAAAGTTTCAAGATACCAAAAATCTGGAAACCTAAAACATAATTATTCTTAAAGTCTTCACCTAAAAATTTCTATCCCATTCATGTCTATTTCATTACTTATGAAAATATCATCATGCCAACTTAATTTTTCTTGTTGACAAATTTTGCAACAGATATACTATGAAATTATTTGACTTTCAGTAAACATAGATACAATAAATATACTGTACTTAGGGCTTCCCTGGTGGTGCAGTGGTTGAGAGGTCGCCTGCCTATGCAGGGGACAGGGGTTCATGCCCCGGTCCGGGAAGATCCCACATGCCGTGGAGTGGCTGGGCCCGTGAGTCATGGCCGCTGAGCCTGCACTTCCAGAGCCTGTGTTCCACAATGGGAGAGGCCACAACAGTGAGAGACCCACGTACTGCAAAACAAAACAAACAAAAATACTGTACTTAATGTTGATAACTCTAAAGAGATGTCTGTATTAATTAAACCAACAAACTTAAACTCACTTTAATACCAGACATTCATTAAATACTGAATAGTCCCCAGATCACGTGAAGCTGCAATTCATTCAGGTTAGTTCCTTTTATACTTCTGATAATTTATATAAGCACTTAATTTCCTCTAATACAATTAAATACAGCTCATTTACAAATTAGTTTTTACATAAAGACACAAAGAAACAGAGATTTCATAGCTTCATTTTAAAATGTAGTAATGAATTAGATATTATAATATAAAAATTATTAGTTTATAAATAACCTTTGAAATAAATTAAGCTTACTCGCTTCAGTTTAATATGGCCTCTTTCTTTTCCTCTTTTCCTTTAGTTTCAGATTGCAGTAATTAAGCCAAGGTTGTAGTCTCAGTCAATGTGGGCTGTGTTTGCATTTCAAGGACCTGATAAGAGTTTTTTACTTCAAGATTTCTCTTAGGAATAATTTTGTTCTCTCAAAACCAGAATGGTGAAAAGAAAAATTATCAAGTCAGCTTTCTCTAACTGCTTATGCAAAAATAAATCACCAGTTTGGGAATATTAAGAGAGTTTTATCTTGGCCATATTATTTTCTACAGTCTTAAATATATTGTAGCCACATGCAGTTGGAAAAACATTAGTAGCATGGCTTAAAATTTTCCACTTTTTAAAAATACATGATAGGGGAATAGAGCTCTGATTACCAATTTTTCTTTTACATGGTTGGTGTTACTAGAAACAGACAGACCAGAACCAGGTAGATCAGTATCTGACAGCCTCTCTGGGTTGCAGTTCCCTAGCACAAGAATTGAAAGTTTCCTACCAGCTGTTCCAGTTGGGTTGTAGACAAGACTTTATGGGTGTTTCCCAATTGCCACTCAGGTGGTGTGGCATGGATGCCGGACTCCTCAACCCAGAAGGGAAAACACAATTAAATCAGCATTCCACTCAAAACCAGATGACAAAATCGTATGCCTTTTGACTGAAAAAGGAAAATTCTAACCAAGGCAATGCAGTAGGGAAGTATATCCTGGTGTTGTCAAACACAAGGCACTGCCACTTACCAGAGACATCTCATAGACCATGCAGGACCAGAGCCTTGCTTCATTCAACATGAAACTGAAATTGCCATGGGCCTGTGATACCTACTCAGTGACAAGCATTCTCAAGGCTGTCCCTAAGACAAAGGCATTCAGACAACTGCTGGACAGGATCTGAGTGCCACCACAGGTCGGGGAAAATGTGCCTTGGGTGAGATTCCCACTGGAGACGAAAGTCCCATGTGGTTCAACAAAATTTTACCAAATGAAACTTGGGTCCACTCGCTAAGCGTGTAGCAAAGCCAGTCTAATGACACCTGGGTTGTGGTGAAGGAATGTACAGTATTTATTGCAAGGGACCAGCAAGGAGAATGGGCTTCTGTTGAGAACATGCTCAAAAGACCCGAACTCCCCATTGGCTTTCTGGGAAGTGTTTTTTTAAAGACAGTGTGAAGGAGAGGGTCTTGGGGTGCATGATCAGCTTGTGCATAATTTTCTGACTCGTTGATGGTGAGGTAACAGGGTGGTATTTCAGGAATCTCAATTATCAACCTTTTGGCTCCAACTGGTCTGAGGTCTACATACCGGTGGTCAGTATGCAGTTACCTTCTTCCACCTGGTGGGGATTTTAGTATCCACCAAATCATATGAGGATATGGCTCAGGATATTATCTGTAGCTCTTGAGGAGCAACTAAAAGTCCTTGACTTTGTTTTATGGCTAAACTATTATTGTATTGTCTTGCTGGACTGTTTTCCTTTGTTTCTGCATTTTCTCACTTCTCTGATTAAATTGGCTTTTTGGAACTCTGGGAGGCCCTGGAGAGCTAAAGCTATTCTACAAATCAGGGGTGGGGGGAAATTGGGTTAAGGGGGAGGTCTGCCCTTGGGAAGGCTCTGCAGTGTCCTACTCAGTTTTAAAGAGAATAAATGTGCAGAGAGTTTACTTAAAGATATAGTAGCTGAGAACTGCCCAAACCTGGGGAAGGAACATGACATACAAGTCCATGAATCTAATAGAACACTTTATTATTTCAAAGCAAACATATTTCCTCCAAGACAAATTACATTATACCTGTCAAATGTTCATGATAAAGAAATAATTTTAAAGGCAGCCAGGGACAAATGAGAGTAACCTATTAGGCTATCTGCAGATTTCTCAGCAGAAACTCAAGGGCAGGAGAGAACAGAATGACTTACAGACATACCTCATTTTATTTCACTTTGCTTTATTGCACTTCACAGATATTTTGTGTCTTACAAATTGAAAGTTTGTCGTGACCTTGTGCTGATCAAGTCTATTGGCACAATTTTTCCAAACAGCATTTGCTCACCTTGTGTCTCTATGTTGCATTTTGGTAATTCTCACAAATCTCAAACTTTTCAATTATTATTATCTGTTATGGTGAGCTGTGACCAGGGGTGTTGTTGTTACATTTGTATTTTTTGGAGGGAGTGCCACAAACCACACTCACATAAGATGGCAAACTTAGTAAATGTTATGTACATTCTGACTGTTCCAGTGATCAGCTGTTCCACTGCCTTTCCCCCACTCTAAGGTCTTCCTATTCCCTGAGGCACAACATTATTGAAATTAGGTCACTTGAAGACCCTCACAATTACCCTTAAGTGTTCAAGTAAAATAAAGAGTCACCCATATCCTACATTAAATCAAAAGCTAGAGAAAAACAAGCTTAGTAGGTAAGCTGAAAGCTAGGTCTCTTATGCCAAACAGTTAACCAAGTTGTGAATGCAAAGGAAAAGTTCTTGAAGGACATTAAAATTTCTACTACAGTAAACACACAAATGATAAGAGTGAAACAGATTTGTTGCTGATATAGAGAAAGTGTGAATGGTCTGAATAGATGATCAAACCAGCCACAATATTTCCTTAAGCCAAAGCCTAATCTAGAGCAAGACCCTAACTGTCTTCCAATCTATGAAGGCTGAGAGAGGTGAAGAAGCTACAAAAGAAAATTCTGAAGCTAGCAGAGGTTGGTTCATGAGGTTTAGGGAAAGAAGTCACAATGATAACATCAAAGTGCAAAGTGAAGAGAAAGTGCTGATGTAGAGGCTGCAGCAAGTTATCCAGAAGATCTAGCTAAGATAGTTAATAAAGGTGGCTACACTAAACAACAGATTTTCAATGTAGACATAACAGCCGTATATTGGAAGTAGATGCTGTCTAGGACTTTCATAGCTAGAGAAGAGAAATCAATGCCTAGCTTCAGAGCTTCAAAGGACAAGCTGACTCTCTTTTTATGGGCTAATTCAGCTGTTGACTTTAGTTGAAGCCAATGTTCATTTACCACACCAAAAATCCTAGGACACTTAAGAATCATGCTAAATCCACACTGCTTGTGCTTTGTAAATGGAACAACAATATCTGTATAAGAGCACATCTGATTACAACTAACTTTGCTGCATATTTGGAGCTCACAGTTGGGGCTCACTGCTCAGAAGAAGAGACTCCTTTCAAAATGTCACTGCTCATTGACAACGTATCTAGTCACCCCAGAGCTCTGATGGAGATATACAATGAGATTAATGATGTTTTCATGCCTACGAACACAACATTCACTCTGCAGCCCACCGAACAAAGAGTGTTTTTGACTTTCAAGTCTTATTCTTTAAGAAGTATGTTTCATAAGGCTATAACTGCTGTAGATAGTGATTACTCTGAAGGATCTGGACATAGCAAGTTGAAAACCCTCTGGAAAAGATTCCAGATGCCATTAAAAATGTTTGCATTCCATGGTAAGGGATTAAAGTTTCAACATTAACAAGAGTTTGAAAGTAGTTGATTTCCACCCTCATGGATGACTTTGGAGGGTTCAAGACTTGAAATAACAAGAGAACTAGAAATAGAAGTGGAGCCTGAAGTGGAGCCTGACTGAATTGCGGAAATCTCATGAGAAAACTTTAACTGATGAGAAGTTGTTTCTTTTTGATGAGCAAAGAAAGTGGTTTCTGGAGATGGAATCTACTCATTGGTGAAGATGCTGTGACAATTGTTGAAATGACAACAAAGGATTTATAATATTACATAAAACTTATTTGATAAAGCAGTGGCAGGGTTTGAGAGGATTGACTCTGTCAACAACAAATTGACACTTGCCATTGGCACTTGCCAATTACCTCTAAAAAGATTAAATCATGTGTTGTTGCAGCTGCTGATTTTCAACACCCCCTGAAAGGAGTTCAGGGTGGAGAGAAGACATAAGGCACTCTGATCTCTGGGAAACCTGGCAGAGCAGGTCTTCAGATAGTTGATATTTTCAAGAGCCAATTTTATGAGCTCAATTCTTGTATGTCCTCATATCTAGAAAAGCACTAAAATCCTTCATGGTGATGACTGCTCCTCATGACTAGCAGAAACCTTCTGCAAAAAAATATGTGCTTGATTGTATGTACTCCCCCTTCACCAAAATCACATATATACTGAACTTTCCCCCTACCTCTTTGGAGCAGTTTCTCGGAATTAACTGAAATGCTGTCTCCCAGGCTATAGTCCTCATTTTTCCCCAAATTAAACTCGACTCAAAACTCTCACGTTGTGCATTATTTTAAGTCGACAAATCCAACTTGTATGTTCTACTGTGTGTAAAAGGCTATCAAACTGCATTACATGCTACAGAGAAATCATTCATGAAAGGAAGCATCTATAGGGGCAGCAAACCTCATCGTTGCCTTACTTTTACTTAATTTCCACATCCACCCCAACCTGCAGTAACCACCACCATGATTAGTCATCAGCCAGCAACATCAAGGCAGGACTCTCCAACAGCAAAAAGATTATGACTCGCGGAAGGAAAAGATAATGGTTAGCATTTTTTAGCATTAAAGTATTTTTAAATTAAGGTATGAACATTGTATTTTTTAGACATAATGTTACTGTGCACAGTAGACTATAGTGTAAATGTAACTTTTATATCTGCTGGGAAAAAAATTGGGTGAATTTCTTTATTGCAATATCCTTTTAATGGCAATGGTCATAAAATGGACCTGCCTGCAACATCTGCAAGGTATGCCTGTATTCAGAGTATTGAAAGATAAAAATTGCCAACCAAGAATACTCTTCCCAGCAAAGTTATCCTTCAGATATGAGTGAGAAATAAAGGCCTTTCTAGTCAAACAAAATCTGAGGTAATTCATGACCACTACACCTGCCATACAAGAAATATTAAAAGGAGCTCTTCTAGCTGAAGTGAAAAGTACACACAACTCTGATTAAAGTGATAAAAAGGCAGTCAGAATTGAAAACTGTAACCGTACACAAAGCAAAAATCTACAGTAGATTCACAAGACATAAAAAGAGGAGACTGAGCAATTCACCAGGATAAAACAGCAACTTAAAAAGGTATACAGAAACAGAAGGAAAAAGAAAAAGTGGTGAGACAAAATAATCAGACGGGAAAAGATAATATGGCAATAGTAAGTCCTTACATGTCAATAATTACCCTAAATGTAAATGGATTGATCTCACCAATCGAAAGTTGCAGAGTGGCTAGATGGATAGAAAAACATGACCTATGTGCTGCATACCGAAGACTCATTTCAGCTCTAAAGACACCCATGGGCTCAAAGAAAATGCATAGAAGGTGATATTCCAATTAAGGAGAAACCAAAAGAGAGTGAGTGCACCATACATATACCAGACAAAGTAGACTTCAAGCCAAAAATAGTAACAGGAGACAAAGAAGATCATTATATAATGTTAAAAGGATCAATATATCAAGAAGATATAACAATTGTAAATACACTCCCAACCCCTGAACACTGATGTGTATTAAGGAAATGTTAACAGATCTTAAGGGAGACATCGACAACAATACAATAATAGTAGGGAAGTTCAACACCATACTATCAGCAATGGTTAGATCGTCCAGACAGAAACTCAACAAAGAAACATTGGAGTTTAACCATACTTTTGAACAAATGGCTTAACAGACATACACAGAACATTCCATCCAACAGCAGCAGAATAAACATTCTTCTCAAGTGCACTTGGAACATGCTCAAGAATAGATCAGATGATAGGACACAAAGCAAATCTTAGCAAATTTACAGACATAGAAACCATACCAACTATCTTTTTGACCACAGAGGTATGGAGCTAGAAATCAACAAGGAGAAGAAAATGAGAAGGTCTAAAAATATGTAGAAACTAAACAACACACTGCTAAACAGTGAATAGGTCAAAGAATAAACCAAAAGGGAAATGAGAATATATCTTGAAAGAAATGAAAATGGAAATATGACACTTTAAATCTTGTGGGTTGTGATAAAAGCAGTTCTGACAGGAAGGTTTATAGCAATAAGAAGGTTTATATAGCAATATAGCAACCTAACCTTACACCTCAAAGAACTGTAAAAAGAACGACAAATGAAGCCCAAAGTTAGTGGAAGGAAGGAAATAATAAAGACCAGAGCAGAAATTAATAAAATGGAGGCCAGGAAAACAGTAGAAAGAATCAGCAAAACTAAGAGATGGTTCTTCAAAATGATAAATAATATGAGGAACTTATATAGCTGGACTAACTGAGGAAATAAAATGGAAGACTCAAATAAAAATAGAATTGAAAGAGGAGACATTTAAAACTGATAATACAGGAATACACAGGGTCATATGAGAGTGCTATGAACAATCATATGACAAAAAATCACATAACATAGAAGAAATAGATACATTTACAGAAAACCCCAACCTACCAACACTGAATCAGGAAGAAATAGAAAACCTGAACAGAAAACTAATGATTAAAGAGATTGAATCAGTAATGAAAAAACTTCCAACACAGAAAACTCCAGAACCAGTTGGTTTCACTGGTGCATTCTACCAAACACTTAAGGAGAATTAACACCAAGTCTCCTCAAACTCTTCCAAAAAATAAAGGAGAAGGGAACACTTCCAAACTCATTTTACATAGTCAGAATTACCTTCATATCAAAACCTGCTAAGAATTCCATGAAACAAGATATAGAATAATGTTCTCAATAAGTGTAAATACAAAACTTCTCAGCAAAATACTTAGCAAAGCAAATTCAAGAACACATTAAAAGGGTTATATATCATGACCAAGTGGGGTTTACTCCATGGGATGCAAGGATGATTCAACACACACAAATCAATAAATGTAATACATCACATGAATATAATAAGTGATAATTGATATCTCTATAGATACAAAAATAAGCAATTGACAAATACAACACCCTTTTAGGGTAAAAAATATTTAACAGGTTAGGTATAGAAGGAACAACCTCAGGATAATAAAGGCCATATGTGACAAACCCAGAGCCAAAATTATACTCAATGGAGAGAAAATGAAAGATATTTTTCTAAAGTCAGGAAAAAGACAAGGATGCCCACTGTCATTACTCCTATTCAATGTGATACTGGAAGTCCTAGCTAGAACGATGAGACAAGATCGAGAAATGAAAGGCATCCAAATTGCAAAGGAAGATGTAGAATTGTAACTATTGGCATTGACATATATACACTACAATGTAAAATAGATAGCTAGTGGGAAGCAACCACACAGCACAGGGAGGTCAGCTTTGTGATTTGTGAACACCTAGAGAGATGGAATATGGAGGGTGGGAAGGAGATGCAAAAGGGAGGAGATATGGGGATATACATATATGTATAGCTGATTCACTTTGTTATATAGTAGAAACTAACACACCATTGTGAAGAAATTATGCTCCAATAAAGTTAAAAAAATAAAGTATTAAAGTTTTGATTAAATAAATAAATAAATAAAATTGTCACAATTTGATGATGGTATAATCTTATGTACAGAAAATCTCAAAGAGTCAATCAAAAAGATCTGGATCAGAACTAATCAACGATTTCAGTAAAGTTGCAAGATACAAAATCAACATACAGAAATATTGCATTCCTTTGCACTAATGATGAAACATCTGAGAAAGAAATTAAGACATCTGTCCCATTAACAATAGCATCACAAACAATAAAATACTTAGGAGTAAATTTAACCAAGGGAGTTGAAGATCTGTACAACAAAAACTACAAGACTTTCCTGAAAGAAATCAAAGAAGACACAAATGAATGAAAGACATTGCAGGTTAGTGGATCAGAAAAATTAATATAGTAAAAACTTCCATACTACCCAAAGCCATCTACAGGTTCAATGCAATCCCCATCAAACACCAAAGGCATTATTCATAGAAATAGAAGAAACAATCTGAAAATATATGTAGCTGATTCACTTTGGTGTACAACAGGAACTAGCACAGTATTGTGAAGCAATTATAGTCCAATAAAGATCTATTTAAAAAAAAGAAAAAAATAGGCAGAAGAACTAAATAGACATTTCACCAAAGAGAACATCAAAATGGCTAACGGGCACATGAAAGGATGCTCATCATCACTAATCCTCAAGGAAATGCAATTCAAGTCCACAGTAACTATCACCTCACACCTGTTAGAATGGCTATCATCAAGAAGACAAGAGACAACAGGGGCTGGTGAGGATGTGATGAAAAGGGAGCCCTATACACTCTAGGTGGAAATGCAAATTTGTTTAACCACTATGGAAAATAATATGGAAGCTCCTCAAAAATTTAATAGGTCTACCATAGGATCCAGCCACTTCACTTCTGGATATATGCCCAAAGGAGAAGGAAACAATATCTTCACAAGACATCTGCCCTCCCATGTGTATTGCAGCATTATTCACAATAGCCATGATATGGAAACAACATAAGTGCCAATTAATGGATGAATGGGTAAAAAATATGTGGTATATGGACACAATAGAATATTATTCATCCATAAAAAGGGATGATCATGCCATTTTCAACAACATGTATGAACACTGAGCACATTATGCTAAGTGAGACAAGTCAGACAGAGCAAGACAGTGCATGATATCACTTATATATGGAATCTAAAAAAGTCAAACCACTAAAACAAGTCAAATAGTGGTTACAAGAAAATGGAGGGTGGGGGATGAGATTGATGTTGTTTATGGATACAAGCTACCAACATGTAGTAAATAAGTGACAGCGATCTAATGCAAAGAATAATGAATACAACAGTATTGTACTATAATTATGTAATGTGATAAATATTGATACAGCAGCAATTATAGTACCATATATAAACATATCAAAGCAACACGTTGTACATGTTAAATTTACACAATGTTATATGTAAAATTTGTTCAATAATAATTTTTTTAAAACTCCTCACATGGAAAAAATGTAACTATATGGGGTGAGGGATATTTGGTAGACTTAATGCGGTAATCATTTAGCAATATATACAAATATTGAATCATATTGTTGTATTCTTAAAACTGACATAATGTTATACATCAATTACACTTCAATAAAATTTCAGTAAAAAAGAAAACACAATGAGATATCACCTCACACCTCTTAGAATGGCCATCACCAAAAAACCAAGAAATAACAAACACTGGAGAGAATGTGGAGAAAAGGCAACCCTTGTGCACTGTTGGTGGGATTGTAAATTGGTATAGTTAATATGGAAAATTGTATGGAGGTTCCTATAAGAAGTAAAAAAAGAACTATATTTTGATTAAACAATTCCACTTCTGGGTATATAGTCAAAGAAATCAAAACATGATGTTGACAAAATATCTGCACTCCCATGTCCATAGCTGCATTTACTAACCAACCAAGACATGGAAACAACCTAAGTGTCCTTTGATGGATGAATGAAGATATATATCTATATATGTAGATACTATTTTATATATATATATATATAATAAGGTATATTTATATATATTATAATATATTATAATATATAATATATCTTATTATATATTATTCAGCCATAAAAAAGAAAGAAATCAGGCCATTTGTGACAACATGGATAGGCCTTGAAGGCGTTATGCTAAGTAAAATAAGTAAGACAGAGAAACACAAATACTGTATAATCTCGTTTACATGTGGAATCTAAACACAACAACAATGACAGGAACAATAAAAACAAAATTCATAGAAAAAGAAATCAGATGTGTGTTTACCAAACGTGAGGGCTGGGGAAAATTGATGAAGTTGCTCAAAGGGTAGACACTTCCTGTAATAAGATAAATAATAGTGGGGATATTGTATACAACATGATGACTAAAGTTAACACAGATGTATGGTATATTTTAAAGTTGCTAAGTGAGTAAATCCTAAAAGTTCTCATCACAAGGGGAAAAAAAACTTTCTTTTAGCGGGTTTATCTATATGAGACAGTGGATGTTAGCTAAACTTATCATGGCAATCATTTCAAAACATATGTAAGTCCAGTCACTGTGCTGTACACCTTAAGCAGTGCTGTATGCTAATTATATCTTAATAAAACATGAAAAACAAAACATGAGAAATTTTACAATAACATAAAATGTTTGTCTAGTAGATCCAACATGTAGGCTTCCTAGTAAACAGTTTCCTTATTGCTTTTTACCTTGTGGATGAGGCATCCTTTTCTGTTCCTATGTATGAACGATTTGGGGTTTTTCTTAATGATTAAATCATATACTGTGGTCAGTTTGAAAAACATATTTTTCCTACTTAGTGTTTTTTGACATTACTGCTATTTTAAAGAAATTTTAAAACTCAACAACTACAAAAAAAAACCATCTGAATTCTAAAATGACCAAAGGACATGAGCAGTCATTTTTCAAAATTAAAAGGTCAAATAATCCAATGAAAAGATGATCATCTGTATTATAAGTTTAGGAACTGCAAAAAAAAAGCATAGTAAGATACCACTTCACAACAATTAGGAAGCCAATTTTTTTTAAAGCTGAAAAAATCCCCGTTAATATGAATGTGGAGAAAATGGTACCCTTGTGCATTGCTGGTGGGACTGTAAACAAATACAGCAGCTTTGAGAAACAATATGTTGATTACTCCAAAAATTAAACAGAATTACTACGTGATCTGGCAACTACACTTCTAGGTATATACCCAAAAATGGAAAGCAGGCACCCAAACAGATATTTACACACCCATGTGCACAGCAGCATTATTCACAAGAGCCAAAAGGTGGAAACCACTGAGATATCCATTGATGGACAACAAAATGTGACACCTGAAAGATGGAAGAATAGTAAGTCTGAGCCCTTGTTCCCCCATGAGAAGTCTACCAGGCAATTAAGAAATTGCATGAGTGACATCATCAACATGGTGGCATAGGTTGTTATGGATATTTTCCCCTTCACACAAAGAACAACTAATACCTATTTATGAACAAGAAACCACTGAGAAAATCCTATAAAATGGGAATGAGTCTGAAGCATGCCTCCTGGAACACAGAGCTCAAGACTGACTCCATTAGAAAGGTAAGAGAAATGGCTACATGCTTACCATATTGCCCACACTCCAGGCTGGAGCAGCACCAAGCTGAGAGGTCTCCCCTGAGTCTACAGTTCCTCCAGTGGGAAAAGAGAGCCCAGGAGTGACATCTAGTCACATACAGCAATGTGGGTCACTTTGTGGAAGCCCCTACATTGGTTTTGCCCCACAGAGATAGCAAGGGACTCTACAGTCTTCAAACACTGGGAATCTGATTGTGACACAGAAAGGGGGGAGAGCTTCAAACAAACCAGCACTCAGATCTTGGCAGACCAAGTTCCTACCTGCAGAAGCCAATTAGTAGTCCCAACCGGTGGCTTTGCTATTCTGCAGAACCAAGTCAGTGGTGCAGTCTGATCAGGGAACTCAGTGGGGTGCAGTCCTGTCTGATTTGGGTCCTAAAACGAGGAGTTTAAACAGCCCTGGAGCCCTGATATGCCCATGCCCAGGAGAAAGAGTTGATTCATAGGCCTACCTGCTGCAGAGTGTGGGTCCTGACTCTTCCTGACCAGAAAACCTATTTGGGGAAAATTTGGGAGTTGCCTGAAGTGGACTCTTGACACAGGCAAGAGAGACGGGTCATAGCTCCAACTGCTGCAGAGTGTGGACCTCAACCCCATCTGACAGGAAGGACTAGAGAGAACACCTGGAAGCCGCATAAACCAGTAATGCTCAAGCTGAGAGGTAGGCAGGCAAAGCTTATTGCCCCCAGAGCAAAGCCATTGGCCCTGTTCAGCCATGGAACTTGGGTCATAAGTTGGTTTGTGGCAAGTCAAAAAACAAAAGCCCTTAGTTGCCTTGGAGGTTCTTCTGCTATGCCTGGGCAAGGAATCTAATTCGTAGCTTCAGCCTTCAGCTATCCCAGTCAGGGAAACATGTCAGAACATGTGGGAAGCTGCATAGCCCATCCAATGGCCCTGCTTACAGTAGCAGTTGAACAAATAAAGCCCATGGCTTTCCCTGTCAGCAGAGAAAAACTGGTGGCCTCGCCTGACCAGGATATTCAGTGCACACTTTTGCCTGAGAAAGGATCCAAACAATGAGTCATGCAGACCATGGGTCCTGTCCTGTGCCCCACCAGTGCAGGGAAGCTAATTCATATTCCCACCTACTCCTGAGTATAGTACCCAGTCCTGACCAGAGAGGTCAGGCAAAGGAACCACCCATCCTAGAGCCTCACTTGAGCAGGGTTTCAGGCCAGCAGTCCTATCCAGCTGTTTTCAGCCAGTGGCCCATATCCTCACCCCCATCCTCAGAACTCAAACACTTGGCTCACCCCAAAAGAGAACCTAATAGCAGGATACACCTGACCAAGGACATTAACAGAAGACACATCCAGAAATCCGAACTGAGCTGACTGATGAAGAACTATCTCAGTCAAAGCAAACCTGCAATGTCTGGAAGAGGAGACTATTCACTCAAATGTGCAGATATTAATGTAAGATAGAAAAAGGAAAACAAACAATCAGGTAAACATGATACCATCTAAGGAAACAAATAAAGGTCTAAATATGGTTCTTAAAGAAATGGAGATCTATGAACCATCAGACAAAGAATCAGAATAATTCTCTTAAAGAAGTTTAGTAAATGACAAGAACACCCAGATAACTAAACAAAATAAGGAAATAATTCATGAACGAAACAGGGAGTTCAACAAAGAAACAAAACCCATCTTAAAAGAGAAAAATTCTAGAGCAGAAAATTTCTATATCTGAACTGAACAAATCAATAGAGGGCTTCAAGGGCAGGCTCAACCATGCAGAGATAAAATCAATGACATGGAGGATAAGACATTTAAAGTCATTCAGTCAGAGGAGTAAAAAGTAAAAAGAGTAAACAAAGTCTATGAAATTTATGAAGCACAATGAAAAAAAAATTTGCATTATGGGAATTCCAAGAGGGGAAAAAAAGAAAGGGAAATTAAATATATTTAAAGCAATAATAGCGAAAATTTCCCAAACCGAGGGTTAGAAATAGACATCCAGATCCAAGAGTCCCAAAGGATGTCAAAAAGTGTGAACCCAAACTGAACTACACAAAGACACATTATAATTAAATTGTCAAATATCAAAGGCAAAGCATGAACTTTAAAAACAGGAAGAGTAAAGAGAGGAGTTACATAAAAGAGAAACCCCATAGACCTTTAAGCAAATTCCTCAACAGAAACTTTTCATGCCAGAAGAGAATTGGGATGACATTCAAAATACTGAAAGAAAAACACCATCAGCCAAGAATACTATACCCATTTAAGTTGTCCTTCAGAAATAAAGGACTGAAAAAGACATCCGCAAACAAGCAAAATCTGTGAAATTTCATCATGGATAGGTTTGCCTTACAAGAAGTACTAAAGGGAGTTCTCTGAGTAGAAATAAAAGTACACCAAATAACATCATAAAAACATCAGATGGCAGTGAAAAACTTACTGACCATTGTAAATACATAGTCAAAGTTCGATTCTGTGATATTGTATTGGAGGTGCATATTTCACTTAAAACTCTAATTTAAAAATTAAAAAAATAATAACCATAACTACAGCAATCTGTTATTAGCTATAAACAATAAATATTAGGTAAATTGTTACATTAATAATGTCAAATGTGATGAGGAGGAGAAATAATATGTTAATATGTAGGATTTCTATTAACGTTAAATAGTTATTAGCTTAAAATAATGTCCTATACTTATTAGACATTTGATGTAAGCTTCATGGTAACCACAGGGAAAGAAAACCTGCAATATTTACACAAAAGAACATGATAGACAAGATCATAGTGAAATGGAGCAGGAGCCAATTGTCCTTCCCCACCATGCCTCCCATGTCCTCCACCTGACTTTTGTCTGTGGAGAAACTTTAGCCAAAAAATAAGTTTAATCAGAGAAGTGAGAAAATGCAGAAACATAGGAAAAGAGTCCAACAAGACTAAATAATAATAGTTTAGTCACTAGGCATAGTCAAGGACCATTAGTTGCTCTTCAAGGGCTATAGATAATATTCTGAGCCATATCCTGTTAGCTATCTTTCAGAAACCCCTTTCAGGTAGAAAAAGTTAAATACATGATGACCAGACTATAGCCATGACATAAGCTGCCACCATTGTAAGAATTGGACGCAAGGAAATGGGAACAAACCAACCCTGGAACTGAAGATTAACTGTACTTTAAACAATCAAGATGATGTGGATTAGACCACCACATGACCAATTTCAAGATGACTGTCAGAGCTGAATGTGCCGTTTTTACATGTACCCCACTCCCTCAGCCTATAAAAGCTCTTGCCCACCAGTTGAGGAGGGGTGGAATCTGCCTTTGGATAAGAGTCCACCCTGTCCCTGACCCAGTTGCCAGCATCTGAAATAAAGCAAACTTTCCTTTCCACCAACTCTGCCTCTTTAATGGCCTTTGGGCCGGACACCCAATTTCAGTTAAAATAGCATACTGATGCCACAAGATATCAATGCACACAAAAAGATAGTGGGATAAGGATCAAGAGAAAATGGACCCACAAAACAATGAAAGAAGAAAGAAGGAAAGAAAGAAAGAAAGAAAGAAAGAAAGAAAGAAAGAAAGAAAGAAAGAAAGAAACACTGAAATCCCAATAGTAAGTCTGTACATATCAATAATTATTTTTGATGAAATCAGATTGCATTCTACAGCCAAAAGACATAGAATGGGTTAATAGATTAAAGAAATAAAGAGTCAATGACATGCTACCTACAATAGACTCACTTTAGTCTTAGTGACACACATAGACTGAGAGTGAAGGGATGGAGAAAGATAATTCAAGCAAATGTTCAACAATGTAAAAGTGGGAGAACTCAGGCTTCCCTAATGGCACAGTGATTGAGAGTCCACCTGCCCATGCAGGGGACATGGGTTCATGCCCTAGTCCTGGAAAATCCCACATGCTGCAGAATGGCTAGGCCCGTGAGCCATGGCCGCTAGGCCAGCACATCCGGAGCCTGTGCTCTGCAACAGAAGAGGCCACAGCAGTGAGAGGCCTGCATACCGCAAAAAAAAAAAAAAAAAAAAAAAAGTGGGAGAACTATACTTATATCAGAAAAAAAAGTATTTTAAATGAATAAAAGGAAATACAGACAAAGAACATCATTACATAATTATAAAGGCGTCCATACATCTAGAAGATATAAGAATTTTAAGTGTTAATGCCCTTATTTTGGAGCACCTAAATACATCAAGCAAAAAATAACAGAGGTAAAAGGAGAAATAAACAACAATACAATATTAGTTAGAGACTTTAATACTCCACTCTCAACAGTGGAAAAAACATCCAAACAAAACAATTTAGGAAACAGCAGATTTGAAAAACTAAATAGACTAAATAGACCTAACAAACATATACAGAACATTCTCTCTGACCCAGCACTCTGCACATACTTCTCAAGGACACATGGAACATTGTCTAGAATAGACAATAACTTAGGTCTTAAAACAAATCTTACCAAATTCAAGATTTTACTATCATACCAAGTATATTCTCTGCCCATGATGCCAATATACTTGAAATCAATAGAAAGAGGAAAACTGGAAAATTCACACACATGGAAATTTAAACTACACTCTCCCAAACAACCAATGGAAAAAGAAATTAAAATGGAAATAAAAAATTATCTTGAGACAAACAAAAATGGAAACAGAACATAAGAAAAGTTATGGGATACAGCAATAGCAGTTCTGAGGAGAAGTTTATAGCAATAAATGCCTACATTAAGAAGCAAGAGAAACCCCAAATAAACAATTTAACTCTACAAATTAAGTAACAAAAGCAAACAAAATGAACAAAGTGGGCCTAATGTTAACAGAAGAAATAAAATATTTAAGATCAGAGTAGAAATTAAGTAAAATAGAAAAAAGGAAACTAATAGAAAATATTAACCAAACTAAGAATTGGTTCTTTGAAAAGATACAGAAAATTGACAAAACTTTTGCCAGATTCACCAAGAAAAAAGAGAGTGGACCCGAATCAAAAAAATTACAAATGAAAAAGTAGACAGTAAAACTGACACCACAGAAATACAAAGGATGATAAGAGGCTACCATGAACATCTACATACCAAAAAAACTGGACAACCTAGAGGAAATGGAAAAAAAATTCTTGGAAATATACACTCCAACAAGACTGAGTCAGGAAGAAACAGCATGTCTGAATAGACCAATTACTGGTAAGGAGATTGAATCAGTAAAAAAAAAAAAAAAATTACCAGTGATGAAAAGCCCAGGATCATATGGCATCACTGGTGAATTTTACTAAACAATTAAAGAAGAATTAAAGCAACCCCTCTCAAATTTTTACCAAAAAATTGAAGAGGAGGGAACTCGCCCAAACTCATTTTACAAGCATAGCATAACTCTGTGACCAAAGCCAGAAAAAGACACCACGAGAAAACTGCAGAGCAAAATTTCTGATCAGTATAGATGCAAACATTTTCAATGAAATAGTAGCAATCTAAATTCAGCAGCACATTCAAAGGATCACTCACCATGATCAGATGGAATTTATATATGAGATGCAAGGATGATTCAACTTTTGCAAATCAAGCAATGTGATACATTGCCCTAAGAGAATGAGAATAAAATATCATATGATATCTCAATAGACACTGAAAAAATATTTAACGAAATTTATCACTTGCTCATGACTAAAACCTCAACAAAGTAGGTATAAAAGGAATGTACCTTACATAATAAATGCCATATATGATAACCCACAGCTAACATTAAACTCAATGGTGAAAGACTGAAAGCTTTTCCTGTAAGATCAGAAATCAAGACAAGGGTGCTCACTCTCACCACTCCTAGTCAACAGTACTAGAAGTCCTTGTGAGGGCAAGAAGGCAAGAAAAAGAAATAAAAGTCATCAGAAAGGAAAGGAAGAAGTAAAATTGCCTCTGTTTGCTGATGACATGGTTTTATATACAGGACATCCCAAGGACAACACAAAAAATATGTTAGATCTTATCAACAATTTCTGTAAAGTTGCAGAACACAAAATTAACATACAAAAAAATCAACAACATTTCTATATACTAACAACAAGTCATCTGAAGAAGAAATTAAGAAAACGATCTATTTACAATAATATCAAAACAAAAAATACTTAGGAATAAACTTCACCAAGGAGATGAAAGACCTCTACACTGAAAATTATAAGACATTGATGAAAAATATGAAAGAAGACACTAAAAAATGGAAAGGTATCCTGTGTTCATGGATTGGAAGAATTAACATTGCTAACATGTCAATACTACCAAAAGTCAATGCAACTGCTCTCACAATTCTAATGGCATTCTTTACAGAAGAAGAAAGAACACTCCTAAAATTTATATGGAGCCAGAAAAGACCCCAAGTGGCAAAAGCAGCCCTGAAAATGAAGGACAAAGCAGGAGGCACAACACTTCCTGATTTCAAGCTATGCCATAAAGCTATAGTGATCAAAACAGTATGGTCCTGGCATTAAAAAAAAAAGACAAATAAATCAATGGAACAGAATCCAGAGCCCAGGAATGAAGCCAAGCATATGTGGTCGATACTAATACTAGTACTAATACTCTTACAAGGGAGACACGAATTCTCAATGGAGAAAAGACAGTCTCTTCAATACATGTTGGGAAAACTGGATATTCACATGTAAAATAATGAAACTAGATCCCTATCTTACAGAATACACAAAAATTAACTTGAAATGGATTAAACACTTAAGTATAAGATCTGAAACATTAAAACTCCTGGAAGAAAACAGTAAGAAAAAAAATCCTTGACATATTTTGGCAATGACATTTTTGGGTATGACACCTAAGCACAAGCAACAAAATTAAAAGTAAACAAGCAGAACTAGCTCAAACTAAAATGCTTCTGCACAGCAAAAGTAACAACACAAAAATGAGAAAAAAACAACCTAGAGAATGGGAGAAACATTTTGCAAACCATATACCTGACTAGTGGTTTGTATCCAAAATATATAAAGAACACACACAAGTCAATAGCAAAAGGAAACATAAACTAATGTAAAAATTGGCAGAAACCCTGAATAGATATTTTTCCCAAGAAGATATATGTATAGCTAATAGGTACATGAAAAGATGCTCAACATTACTACTCATTAGGAAAGTGAAAATCATAATCACAATGAGGTATCACTTCACCCCAGTTAGTATGGCCATCATCAAAAGACAAGTGATAACACGTTCTGGCTAAGATTTGGAGGGAACACTTCTGTATTGTTGGTAGGATTCTTAACTGGTACAGCCCCTATGAATAACAGTATAGAGGTTCCCCAAAATATTAAAAATAGAACTACCATGTGATTCAGCAGTTTCACTTCTGGAAATGTATCTGAAGGTAATGGAAAAAATAACTGGAAAAGATATCTGCACCATGTTATGATATACATATATATATATATATATACATATATATAAATATATACACACATATATACATGTACACACACAGACACACACGTAACATGGATGGATACTAAAGGCACTATACCAAATGAAATAAATCACACAGAAAAAGACAAATGCTCTATAATCACATTTATATACTCATAGAAACAGAGATCATATTTGTGATTCCGGAGGCAAGTGGTGGAGTGTGGGGAATTTAGAGGAAGGTGGTCAAAATCTACTAGTTTTCAGCCATAAAATAAATAAGTACTGACTCCATGGTCTTCAGCACCAGCAACAACACTTGGCTGAGGACCGTTTACCCACCAGTTGGAACCACGACTGTCCCAGCTGCAAAGTGTCAACATCCACCTTTGAAATTGCCATTACAGGTCTTTTTACTTGCCAAAGGAAGACAGCAAAGGAAAGGATCCCTGAGTGGTAAGTAGGTGTATGACTGCATCCTTGTGAGCAACCCAAGAATGCCCTGCTATCTAAGCTAGATCCCTGGGCACTTGCCATGTGGCTGATAGGGTCTTCGTGCTCCAGCCAGTATCAGGCCTGAGCCTCTGAGGTGGGAAAGCCAAGGTCAGGACATTGGACCACCAGAGACCTCCTGGACCAAGGACTATCAATCGGCGTGAGTTCTCCCAGAGATCTCCATCTCAACACTTAAACCCAGCGCCACTCAACGACCAGCAAGTTCCAGTGCTGCACAGCACAAGCCAAACAACTAGCAAGACAGTAACACAACCCCACCCATTAGCAGAGAGACTGCCTAAAATCAGACTAAGTTCACAGACACCCGAAATCACACAACAAGATGTAGTCCTGCCCACCAGAGAGAAAAGATCCAGCCTCATCCATCAGAACACATGAACCAATCCCCTCTATGAAGAAGCCTACACAACCCACTGAACCAACGTTAACCACTGGGGGCAGACACCAAAAACAATGGGAACCACAAACCTGAAGCCTGTGAATAGGAAACCCCAAATGCAGTAAGTTAAGCATAATCAGAAGACAGAAAAATATACAGCAGAAGAAGGAGCAAGGTAAAAACCCACCTGACCAAAGAAATGAAGAGGAGATACGCAGTCTACTTGAAAAATAATTCAGAGTAATGATAGTAACGATGATCCAAAATCTTGGAAATAGAATGGAGAAAATAAAAGAAATGTTTAAACAAAGACCTAGAAGAACTAAAGAAAAAACAAACAATGATGAACAACACAATAAATGAAATTAAAAATTCTCTAGAAGGAATCAATAGCAGAATAACAGAGGCAGAAGAATGGGTAAGTGACCTGGAAGATAAAATAGTGGAAATAACTACTGCAGAGCAGAATGAAGAAAAAGAATGAAAAGAATTGAGGACAGTCTCAGACTTCTGGGACAGTATTAAATGAACCAATAATCAAATTATAGGGGTTCCAGAAGAAGAAGAGAAAAAGAAAGGAACTGAGAAAATATTTGAGGAGATAATAGTAGAAAACTTCCCTAATATGGGAAAGGAAACACTCAATCAATCCAGGAAGCAAAGAGTCCCATACAGGATAAATGCAAGCAGAAGCATGTCAAGACACATATTAATCAAACATTCAAAAATTAAATACAGGGCTTCCCTGGAGGCACAATAGTTAAGAATCGACCTACCAATGCAGGGGGCACGGGTTTGAGCCCTGGTCCAGGAGGATCCCACATGCCACAGAGCAGCTAAGAAACTGCACTACAACTACTGAGCCTGGCTCTAGAGCCCGTGAGACACAACTATTGAAGCCTGTGCACCTAAAGCCCACGCGCCACAACAAGATAAACCACTGCAATGAGAAGACCACACTCCACAATGAAGAGTAGCCCCCGCTTGCCACAACTAGACAAAGCCTGCATGCAGCAATGAACACCCAATGCAGCCAAAAATAAATAAATAAATAAATAGATTAATTTAAAAAATAAAATACAAAGCAAAAATATTAAAAGCAGCAAATAACATACAGGGGAATTCCCACATGTTTAACAGCTGATCTTTCAGCAGAACCTCTGCAAGCCGGAAAGGAGTGGCAGGACATATTTAATGTGATGAAAGGAAAAAAACTACAATGAAGATTACACTACACAGCAAGGATATCATTCAGATTCAATGAGAAATTAAAAGCATAACAAATAAACAATAAAAAAAAAAATTAAGAAAAGGGTAATAGGAACGTACATACTGATTATTACTATAATGTAAAAGGATCAAATGCTCCAACCAAAAGACAAACACTGGGAGAATGGATACAAAAACAAGACCCATATATATGGTGTCTACAAGAGACCCACTTCAGAGCTAGAGACACATACAGACTGAAAGTAAGGGGATGGAAAAAGATATTCCATGCAATTGGAAACCAAAAGAAAGCTGGAGAAGCAATTCACATACCAGCCAAAATAGACTTTAAAATAAAGAGTATTACAAGAGACAAAGAAGGACACTACATAATGATCAAGGGATCGATCCAAGAAGAAGATATAACAATTGTAAATATTTATACACCCAACATAGGAGCACCTCAATACATAAGGCAAATGCTAACAGCCACAAAAGGGGAAATCAACAGTAACACAATAGTATGGGACTGTAAGACCCCACTTCCGGCAATGGACAGATCCTCCAAAATGAACTTAAATAAGGAAACACAAGCTTTAAATGATACATTAAACAAGAGAGACTTAATTGGTATTTATAGTACATTCCACCCCCAAACAGCAGAAAACACTTTCTTCTCAAGTGCTCATGGAACATTCTCCAGGAGAGATCATACCTTGGGTCACAAATCTTAAATTGGTAAATTTAAGAAAATTAAAACCATATGAAGTATCTTTCATGACCACAACACTATGAGACTAGATAACAATTACAGGAAAAAATGTGGAAGAAATACAAACACGTGGAGGCTCATCAATATGCTAGAAAATAACCAAGAAATTATTGAAGAAATCAAAGAGGAAATAAAAAAATACCAAGAAACAAATGACAATGAAAACACGATGTTCCAATACCTATGGGATTCAGCAAAAGCAATTCAAAGAGGGAAGTTTATAGCAGTACATTCTACCTCAAGAAACAAGAAAAATCTCAAATTAAAAAAAGTAAATTTAAACCAAAAGCAATTAGAGAAAGAAGAACAATAAAACCCCAAAGTTAGCAGAAGGAAAGAAATCATAAAGATCAGATTAGTAATAAATGAAAAAGAAACAAAGGAAACGATAGCAAAGAGCAATAATCCTAAAAGCAAGTATGTAGAGAAGATAAACAAAATTGAAAAACCATTGGACAGAGTCATCAAGAAACAAAGAGAGAAGACTCAAATCAACAGAATTAGAAATGAAAAAGAAGTAGCAACTGACACTGCAGAAATACAAAGGATCATGAGAGATTACTACAAGCAACTGTGTGTCAATAAAATGGACAACCTGGAAGAAACGGGCAATTTCTTAGAAAAGCACAACCTTCAGAGACTGAACCAGGAAGAAATAGAAAATATGAACAGACCAGTCACAAGCACTGAAATTGAAATTTTAAATCTTCCAAAAAAATCAAGACCAGGACCAGATAGCTTCACAGGCAAATTCTATCAAACATTTAGAGAAGAGCTAAAACCTATCCTTCTCAAACTCTTCCAAAACATAGCAGAGTGAGGAACACTCCCAAACTCATTCTACGAGGCCACCATTACCCTGATACTAAAGCCAGACAAAGATGTTACAATAAAAGAAAACTACAGGCCAATATCACAGATGAACATAGATGGGAAAATCCTCAACAGAATACTAACAAACAGGATCCAGCATCACATTAAAAGGATCATACATGATCAAGTGGCGTTTATCACAGGAATGCAAGGATTCTTCAATATAGGCAGATCAATGAATGTGATACACCATATTAACAAATCGAAGGAAAAAACGTATGATCATCTCAAGAGATGAAGAAAAATCTTTTGACAAATTTCAACACATATTTATGATAAAATTTCTCCAGAAGGTAGGCATAGAGGGAACTTACCTCAATATAATAAAGGCCATATATGACAAACACCCAGCCAACATCATTCTCAAAGGTGAAAAACAAACCATTTCCACTAAGAGCATGAACAACACATGGTTGCCTACTCTCACCAAAATTATTCAACATAGTTTTGGAAGTTTTTGCCATAGCAATCCAACACAAAAATAAATAAAAGAATCCAAATCAGAAAAAAAGTTAGACTGTCACTGTTTGCAGATGACGTGATACTATACATAGAGAATCCTAAAGATGCCAACAGAAAACTATTACAGCTAACCAATGAATCTGGTAAAGCAGCTGGATACAAAATTAATGCATAGCAATTTCTTGCATTCTTACACACTAATGATGAAAAATATGAAAGAGAAATTAAGGAAACACTCCCATTTACCATTGCAACAGAAAGAAGAAAATACCTAGGAATAAACCTACCTAAGGAGACAAAAGACCTGTATGCAGAAAACTATATGACACTGATGAAAGAAATTAAAGATGATACAAACAGATGGAGAGATATACCATGTTCGAGGATTGGAAGTATCATCATTGTGAATATGACTATACTACCCAAAGCAATCTATATAGTCAATGCAATCCCTATCAAACTACCAATGACATTTTTCACAGAACTAGGAAAATATTGCACAATTTGTATGGAAACACAATGACACCAAATAGCAAAAGCAATCTTGAGAAAAAAACGGAGCTGGCAGAATCAGGCTCCCGACTTAAGAGTATACTACAAAGCTACAGGAATCAAGAAAGAAAAGCAGAAATAAAGATCAATGGAAAATGATAGAAAGCCCAGAGATAAACTCATGCACATATGGTCATCTTATCTTTGATAAAGGAGGCAAGAATATACAATGTAGAAAAGACAGCCTCTTCAATAAGTGGTGCTGAGAGAACTGGACAGCTACATGTAACACAATGAAATTAGAACACTTCCTAGTGCCATACACAAAAATAAGCTCAAAATATATTAAAGATCTACATGTAAGGCCAGACACTATAAAACTTTTAGAGGACAACTTAGGCAGAACACTCTATGAAATAAATCACAGCAAGATCCTTTTTAACCGACCTCCTAGAGAAATGGAAATAAAAACAAAATTAAATGATGGGACCTAATGAAACTTAAAAGCTTTTGCACAGCAAAGGAAACCATAAACAAGATGAAAAGACAACCCTCAGAATGGGAGAAAATATTTGCAAATGAAGCAACTGATAAAGTTTTAATCTCCAAAATTTACAAGCAGCACATTCAGCTCAATATAAAAAAAAAACAAACAACCCAACCCCAAAATGGGCAGAAGACATAAATAAACATTTCTCCAAAGAGGATATAGAGATTGCAAACAAACACATGAAAGGTTGCTCAACGTCACTAATCATTAGAGAAATGCAAGTGAAAACTGCAATGTGGTATCACCTGACACCAGTCAGAACGGCCATCATTAAAAAATCTACAAAAAATAAATGCTGGACAGGGTGTGAAGAAAAGGGAACCCTCTTGCACTGTTGTTGGGAATGTAAATTGATACAACCACTATGGAGAACAGTATGGAGCTTCCTTAAAAAACTAAAAATAGAACTACCATACGACCCAGCAATCCGACTGCTGGGCATATACCATAAGAAAACCATAATTCAAAGAGAGTCATGTACCACAATGTTCATGGCACCTCTATTTACAATAGCCAAGACATTGAAGCAAGCTAAGTGTCATTAACAGATGAATGGATAAAGAAATCGTGGCACATATATACAATAGAATATTACTCAGCCATAAAAAGAAACGAAATTGAATTATTTTTAGTGAGGTGGATGGACCTAGAGTCTGTCATACACAGTGAAGTTAGTGAGAAAGAGAAAAACAAATACCGTATGTTAACACATATATATGGAATCTAAGAGCAAACAAACAAAAAAAGGTTCTGAAGAAACTAGGGCCAGGACATGAATAAAGATGCAGACATAGAGAATGGACTTGAGGACATGGGGAGGGGGAAGGGTAAGTTGCAACGAAGTGAGAGAGTGGCATTGACATATATATAGTATCAAAAGTAAAATAGATATCTAGTGGGAAGAGCCGCATGTCTCAGGGAGATCAGCTAGTAATTTGTGACCACCTGGAGGCGTCAGATAGCGAGGGTGGGAGGGAGTCGCTAGAGGGAGGGGATATGGGGATATATGTCTACATATAGCTGATTCACTTCGTTATACAGCAGCAGCTAACAACAATGTAAAGCAATTATACTCCAATAAGGATGTTAAAAATAAATAAATAAATAAATAACTGCCAAAGATTTAATATACCACATGATGACTACACATAACACTGCTGGATGTTACTATATATGAAATTTGTTAAGAGAGTAAATTCTAAAATTTCTCATCAAATATAAACATTTTTCTTTTCTTTCTTTTCATTTTTATTGTCTCTATATGAGATGATGCATGCTAACTAAATGAACTGTGGTAATCATTGCACAAAATATGTATGTTCAAACCCTTTTGCTGTACACCTTAACATTATACAGTTATCTATGTAAATTGTATCCCAAGAAAACTGGATGACTGTTTTTAAATGAGGAAGAAAGGAATTTGGAGTATTCCAGATGAGTGCAGAACAGAAACATATCACTGGAATGTGTAAGAAGAGAAATTTCACTTTAATTTCATCAGTCCCACACTGAAGCAAGCACTGCTTAGCACCAAGTGATTGTCTGGACCTGTGACTTGCCCCTCGTGAGGAGAGAAAGAGTGAAGTGTACCTTAAGTGTGCTGCCTGAAGGGTTGTTTCCTATCTCACCACAAATGGAGTGCTGATGGAACTTGATCAGTTCATATACCTGTGGGCCAGGAAAAGTTAAGGAAAAGAAGCAGATAGTTTGCTATAGTTGGCATGGTTTTTGTGAGATTGAGAACGCTCAGAACCGGTGGCTAGTCCCCAAAGAAAGTTGGTGGGGAATGGAGCATGGCTCAAGCATCCTGAAATTTCACAGTGCAGTCTGAGGGTTCAGCTTCTATCATACCTCACTTGGAGAGTCGACAAAACAGGCATAGATTGGCAGAGGCAGCTAAGTACAAAGCAAACGTCTGGGGTTATGTGCTATGCCTAACACAGCTCTATGAGATGGGGAGAAGGCTCAGAACTCATGCCTTCTCCACCGGGAAAGAGGGAGAGGAGTAGAGTGTGCCTCCAATATTCTGGGCCCCACTACAGCAGGCAGACACCGAAGACAGCAAGAGAGTATGGGTTTCTTTTCTTTTTTTTTTTTCTTTAACATCTTTATTGGAGTATAATTGTTTTACAATGGTGTGGTAGTTTCTGCTGTATAACAAAGTGAATCAGCTATACATACACATACATCCCTCTATCTCCTCCCTCTTGCATTTCCCTCTCACTCTCCCTATCCCACTCCTCTATGTGGACACAAAGCACCGAGCTGATCTCCCTGTGCTATGCGGCTGCCTCCCACTAGCTGTGTTACATTTGGTAGTGTATAGAGAGTATGGGTTTCTGAAGAAAAATAAAGAAACCAGTACATCCCAATAATTAGGAATCCACACACACAAATGTGAACAGAGACATCCATAGAATATATTGAAGAGGCTCTCAAAATATCAAGCTGAACTAATGAATGAAGGTCTCTCCATGTCAAAGCAAGTCCATAAAGACTGTGACATTTCTTCAAATGTGCAGACCTCAGTGTTAAGCTTCAATGAATACAAAGAACAGTGAAACATGATGCAATCAAAAGAACAAAATAAACCCCCAGTAACTGACCTTAAATAAATTTAGGTCTATCTGGCAAAAATTTTTAACATATTTGTGTTAAAGAAGCTCAGTAAGTTATAAGAGATCACTGAGAGACAATTAAATGAAATCAGATAAACAATACATGAAAAAAACAAGAATATCAACCAAGAGAACAAAACAAAATTTGGACCTGAATAATAATAATAAAAAAAAGAACCGAAAAATTTATGAGAATGCTTCAACAGCTGGCATTGAATCAGAAGAAAAAATCGGCAAACTGAAGATAGAACATTTGAAATTATCCAGTCAGAGGAGCTGTAAGAAGCAAGAGTCTAAAGGAGTAAACAATGTCTATGGGACTTATGGAATACCATCCAAAGAATCAATATACACTTTACAGAGGTCTCAGAAGGAGAGGAGAGAGGGACAAAGCTTCTATAAAGTAATAATAACTAGAAAGTTCCCAGATCAGTGGAGGAAAATGTACACTCAGAATCATGAAGCCCAGTAGGCCTCAAATATAATGAGCTTAAAGGAAGCTACACAATTTTAATTCAATTGTCCAAAGTCAAAGCGGATTTTGAAAATATCAAGAGAAAAAGTGACATATCATGTACAAAGAAGCCCCCATAAGACATTTGGGGGATTTCTTGGCAGAAACCTTGCAGACCAGAAGGAGTAGTATGACATATTCAAAGACCTGGGGAAAAAATATAAAACATAAGCTGTCAACCAAGGACTTGGAAGAACTCTTCTTCTGAAGTGAAGGAGAGATAAAGACTTTCCCAGACAAAAGCAGAAAGAGTTAGCCGCCACTACATCTGCCTTACAAGAAATGTCAGTGGAGTTTAAATTGAAAGGATGTTAAACAGCAGCATGAAAATATTTGAAAGTGTAAAACTCATATTTGAAAGTTTAAAGGTAAATATATAGACATATTCAGAAAAGGTAAATATATAGACATATTCAGAAAAATGTAATAATTTACTAATGGTTTGTTAGTTACATGTCATTTAAATAAAAAAGGTAAAATATGGAAGTATTAATAACAACTACAAAAATTTATTAAAAGATAAACAATAAAAATATGTAAATTGTGACATCTGTTACATAATGTTTAGGGGGTAAAAGTGTACAGTGTTTTATTGGAGTTGAAATTAAGTTGTTATCAACTTAAAATAGACTGTTATAACTATAAGATATATTATTTAAGCCTCATGGTAATCTCAAAGAAAATAAGTATAGAATGTACCTGAAACGTAAAGAGAGATAAATCAAAGTAAGTCACTGCAAAGGATCAACAGATCACAAAGGATTACAGCAAGACAGGAAAAGAAAAGGTAACAAGATTGACAGAAGAAAAGCAACAAACTTGCAATAGTAAGTACTTACCTATCAATAATTACTTTAAACCTAAATTATTAGACTCCCCAAACAAAACACATAGAGTCATGGAATGAATAAAACAAATTAAGCAAACAGAGAAAATTTCCACAAGACCCAATGATATACTGTCTACAAAAGACTCAGTGTAGATTTAAGGACACACATAGGCTGAAAACGTAAGGATACAAAAAGATATGCTATGGAAATGGCCACAGTGAGAGCGAGAGTGAGAGCAAGAGTGAGAGAGAGAGAGAGAGCGAGAGAGAGAGAGAGAGAAAGAGAGAGAGAGAATAGGGATAAATGCAAATCAAAACTACATTGAGGTATCACCTCACACCAGTCAGAATGGCCATCACCAAAAAATCTACATACAATAAATACTGGAGGTGTTGAGAAAAGGGAACCTTTCTACACTGTTGGTGGGAATATAAATTGGTACAGCCACTATGGAGAACAGTATGGAGGTTCCTTATAAATCTAAAACTAGAGTTACCATATAACCAAGAATTCCCCTCTTAGGCATATATCTGGAGAAAACCAAAATTTGAAAGGTACATTCACCCAGGTGTTCATTGCAGCACTATTTACAATAGCCAGGACATAGAAGCAACCTAACTGTCCATCGACAAAGGAATGGATAAAGAACATGTGGTATATATATACACTGGAATAATAGTCGTAACAATGAACGAAATAGTGCCATTTGCAGAGACGTGGATGGATATAGAGATTGTCATACAGAGTGAAGTAAGTCAGAAAGATAAAAGGAAATATCATATATCACTTATATATGGAATCTAGAAAAATACTAGAGATGAACTTATTTGCAAAGCAGAGATAGAGTCACAGGTGTAAAGAACAAACATGTTACCAAGGCAGGGAAGGGGAGATGGGATGAATTGGGAGATTGGGACTGACATATATACACTACTATGTATAAAATGGATAACTAATGAGAACCTACTGTGTAGCACAGGGAACTCTACTCGATGCTCTGTGGTGACCTAAATGGGAAGGGAATCTAAAAAAGAGTGGATATATGTATACATATGACTGAACAGAAAGAAACTAACACAGCATTGTAAAGCAACGCTACTCAAATGAAAATTAATACAAAAACAGATTGTTATATCTGTAATATGTTTAATGTAGGCCTCATGCTAACCACAAAGGAAAAACATCTATTAGATATACAAAGGTAAAGAGAAAGGAATTAAAGTGTACCACTACAAAAAACAAAAAGAAAGACAGCAAGAGAGGTAGAAAGGAACAGAGGAATGTCAAAACAGATAAAAATGAACACAATGGTAATAGCAACTCTTTATTAATAATTTCTATAAAAGCAAATCAATTAAATTCTCCAATTAAAAGTCCTAGTGTGGATGAATGCCTTAAAAAAAGTTTCAAGAATATGCTGTGTAAAGGAGCCTCACTTTAGCTTTAAGGACACAAATAGTCTGAAAGTAAGCAGCGGCAAAAGATGTTCCATGCAAATGGTAACCAAAATAGAGCAGGAGTGGCTGTACTTGCAAAAGATAAAATAGATTTTCTTTCACTCAAAATCGGTCACAAGGGACATAGAAGGTCACTATATACTGATAAAGTTGTCAGTCCATCAATTTGCTACAACAGCTGTAACCTGGAGGACATTATGCTACATGAAATTAACCAGAGAAAGACAAATACTACATGATCTCATTTATATGTGCAGTCACACAAAAGCAGTACTGATTGAAAGTAGAAACCAGAGAGTAGGAAAACAGTTACCCGGGGCAGGGAGTTGGTGGGGGAAAAAAAGCAGAAGTTGGTCAAAGGGTACAAAATTTCGGTTATGTGATGAATAAGTTCTAGGAATATAATGTACAGCATAGTGAACCAGAGTTAATAACATTCTATCATAATTTGCTTGAAATTTACTAAGAGAGTAGACTATTTGTTGTCACCATACTGAAAAAAAGGTAATTATGTGAGGTGATGGACGTGTTTATTAGCTTGACGATGGTAATCCCTTCACAATGTGTACATATAGCAACCCATCACGTTTTACAACTTAAATATATACAATTTTTACTTGTTAATTAAACCCCCAAAAATGGTGGGGAAAAAAACCCTCCCACAAAAGCAAGCATAGAACAAGGTAGCTTTACTAATGAATGCCACCAAACATCTAAACAAAAAAAGAAACTATTTTTCTTAACCTCTTCCAGAAAGTAGAGATAAGGGGACCACTTCAAAACACATTTTTTGAGTCCAACATTACTCTGATACAAAAGACAGAAAAATACACTACAAGAAAAGAAAACTACAGGTCATTATCCCTGATGAACATAGATGTGATAATCCTCAACCAAATATCAGCAAATCAAATTCAACAGCACGTTAAGAGAGCATAAAGAATGACTAAGTGAGATTTATTCCTGAAATGCAAGGATACATCACATTAGCAGGATGAAGGATGAAAATCACGTGATTATGTCAGTAGATACAGGAAAAGCATTTTTCAAAATTTAAAACCCTAACATGGTAAAAATTAGATATAGAAGCATTGTACCTCAAACATAATAAAGGCCATACATGACAAGCCCACAGCCCATATTCTACTTAATGGTTAAAAGATTTTTTTTTTTTGCCTAAGTTGAGGAACAAGACCAGGGTGTCCACTCTCACCATTTCTGTTCAACATAGTACTAGAAAGTAAGAGAATTTATGCCAGAAAACAGAAAGGAAAGGAATCTAATTCAGAAAGACCAAAGTAAAAATATCTGTTTGCAGATGGTATGATATAGGAAACCCTAGAGAATTCACAAACACTGTTGGAACTAATACACAAATTCAGTAAAGTACCAGGATACAAAATAAACATGCAAAAATCTGTTGGTTTCTATAGGGACTTTCTGAAAATTCAATTAAGAAAACAGTCCCCAGGTACACAAAGGCCTATCATTGTTCAGTCATAATATACTTAAAAAACAGAAAATAAAACAAAAGACTCTGTGAAAGAAAAATCAGGTCGTGTATGAAAGAACAAGAATTAGAATAGCATTGGACTTCTTAATAGAATTGAGTTCAAGAGTCACATCTTTTGAAGCCATCTGGTCCTGGTCTTCTGTTTGTTGGAAGATTTTTAATTGCAGTTTCAATTTCATTATTTGTGATTGGTCTGTTCATATTTTCTATTTCTTCCTGGTATAGTCTTGGAAGGTTGTACTTTTCTAAGCATTTGTCCATTTATTCCAGGTTGTCCATTTTATTGGCATATAGTTGCTTGCAGTATTCTCTTATGATCCTTTGTATTTCTGCAGTGTCAGTTGTAATTTCTCCTCTTTCATTTATAATTTTATGGATTTGAATCCTCTCTTTTTTTCTTGATGAGTCTGACTAAAGGTTTGTCAATTTTGTTTATCTTCTCAAAGAGCCAGCTTTTAGTTTCATTGATTGCTGCTATTGTTTCCTTGGTTTCTATTTCATTTATCTCTGTTCTGATATTTCTGATTTCTTTCCTTTCACAAACCTTGGGTTTTGTTTGTTCTTCTTTCTCTAGTCGTTTTAGGTATAAGGAGAGGTTGTTAATTCCAGATTTTGCTTGTTTCTTGAGGTAGGATTGAACTGCTATAAACTTCCATCTTAGGACTGCTTTTGCTGCATACACAGGTGAATTCTATAAAACATTTATAGAAGAGATAACATCCATCCTTATCAAACTCTTCCAAAAACATGCAGAGGGAGGAACATTCCCAAACCCATTCTATGAGGCCACGCTCACCCTGATACCAAAACCAGACAAAGATTTCAAAAAAAAGAAAATTACAGGCCAATGTCACTGATGAGCATAGATGCAAAAATCACCAACAAAATACTACCAAACAGAATCCAACAGCACATTAAAAGGATCATACAACATGATCAAGGAGGATTTATCCCAGGGATGCAAGGATTCTTCAGTATACGCAAATCATTCAATGTGACACACCACATTAACAAACTGAAGAATAAAAACCATATGATCATCTCAATAGATGCAGAAAAAGCTTTTGATAGAATTCAAAACACATTTATGATAAAAACTCTCCAGAAAGTGTGGAAAGAGGGAACCTACCTCAACATAATAAAGATTAGGTGACCATAGGTGGGTGGGCTTATCTCTGGGGTTTCTATCTTGTTCCACTGATGTATATTTCTGTTTTTGTGCCAGTAGCATACTGTCTTGATTACTGTAGCTTTGTAGTATAGTCTGAAGTCAGGGAGCCTGATTCCTCCAGCTCCCTTTTTCTTTCTTAATATTGCTTTGGCTCTTTGGGGTCTTTTGTGTTTCCATACAAATGGTAAAATTTTTTGTTCTAAGTCTGTGAAAAATGCCATTGGTAACTTGTTAGGGATTGCAATGAATCTGTAGATTGCTTAGGGGAGTAAAGTTATTTTCACAATATTGATTCTTCCAATCCAAGAACATGGTATATCTCTCCAGCTCTTTAGGTCATCTTTGATTTATTTCATCAGTGTTTTATAGTTTTCTGAGTACATGTTATTTGCCTCCTTAGGGAGGTTTATTTCTAGATATTTTATTATTTTTGTTGCAATGGTAAATGGGATTGTTTCTTTAATTTCTGTTTCTGTCCTTTCATTGTTAGTGTATAGGAATGCAAGAAATTTCTGAGAATTAATTTTGTATCCTGCAACCTAAGCAAATTAATTGATTAGCTCTAGTAGTGTTCTGGTGGCATCTTTAGGATATTCTATGTATAGTATCACTTCAACCTCAAACTGTGATAGTTTCACTTCTTATTTTCCAAAATGGATTCCTTTATTTCTTTATTTTTTTCTAATGGTCATGGCTAGGGCTACCAAAACTGTGTTGAATAATAGTGGCAAGAGTGGACATACTTGCTTTGTTCTTGATCTTAAAGGAACTTTTTTTCACTTTTTCACCATTGAGAATAATATTTACTGTGGGTTTGGTCATATATGGCCTTTGTTATATTGAGGTAGGTTCCCTCTATGCCCACTTTCTGGAGAGATTTTATCATAAATTGGTGTTGAATTTTCTCGAAAGCATTTTGTGTATGTATTGAGATGATTATAAGTTTTTTAATCTTTAATTTATTACTATGGTGCATTGCATTGATTGATTTGCATATATTTAAGAATCCTTTCATCCCAGGAATAAATCTCACGTGCTCATAGTATATGATCCTTTTTATGTGTTGTTAGATTCTGTTTGGTAGTATTTTGTTGAGGATATTTGTTTATATGTTCATCAGTGAAACTGGCCTGTAATTTTCTTTCTTTCTGTTATCTTTGTCTGGTTTGGGTATCAGGGTGATGGTAGTCTCGCAGAATGAGTTTGGGTATTTTCCATCCTCAGCAATTTTTTGGAAGCGTTTGAGAAAGTCATATGTTAGCTCTTCTCTAAATGTTTGATAGAGTTTACCTATCAAATTTTGAGATAGGATAACCTCAATTTTGATAGAATTGAGGTGCTCCTATGTTAGGTGCATAGTTACTTACAATTGTTATGTCTTCTTCTTGGATTGATCTTTTGGTCATTATGTAATGTCCTTTCTTGTCACTTGTAATAGTTTTCATTTAAAGTGTATCTTGTCTGATACGAGTATTGCTACTCCAACTTTCTTTTGATTTCCATTTGCATGGAATACTTTTTCTATCCCCTCACTTTCAGTCTAGATGTGTCCCTAGGTCTCAAACTGAAGCCTCATGACCCAGACTTCTGTTTGTTGGAAGATTTTTATTCACAGTTTCAGTCTCACTACTTGTGATTGGTCTGTTCATATTTTCGATTTCTTCTTGGTTCAGTCTAGGAAGTTGGTACTTTTCTAAGAATTTAGTTAACTGACAAACAAGATTTCTCACATTCTAGAGGGGTCACCTAAAAGGAAGACAACTAAAATTCTTTTTTTTTAACATCTTTATTGGAGTATAATTGCTTTACAATGGTGTGTTAGTTTCAGCTTTACAACAAAATGAATCAGTTATATATATACATATGTTCCCATATCTCTACCCTCTTGCATCTCCCTCCCTCCCACCCTGCTTATCCCACCCCTCCAGGCGGTCACAAAGCGCCGAGCTGATTTCCCTGTGCTATGCGACTGCTTCCCACTACCTATCTACCTTACGTTTGGTAGTGTATATATGTCCATGCCTCTCTCTGACTTTCTCACAGCTCATCCTTCCCCCTCCCCATATCCTCAAGTCCATTCTCTAGTAGGTCTGTGTCTTCATTCCTGTCTTACCCTTAGGTTATTCATGACATTTCTTTTCTTAAATTCCATACATATGTGTTAGCATATGGTATTTGTCTCTCTCTTTCTGACTTATTTCGCTCTGTATGACAGACTCTAGGTCTATCCACCTCATTACAAATAGCTCAATTTCGTTTCTTTATATGGCTGAGTAATATTCCATTGTATATATGTGCCACATCTTTATCCAATCATCCGATGATGGACACTTAGGTCTTTCCATCTCCTGCTTATTGTAAATAGAGCTGCAATGAACATTTTGGTACATGACCCTTTTTGAATTATGGTTTTCTCAGGGTATATGCCCAGTAGTGGGATTGCTGGGTCGTATGGTAGTTCTATTTGTAGTTTTTTAAGGAACTTCCATACTGTTCTCCACAGTGGCTGTATCAATTTACATTCCCACCAACAGTGTAAGAGGGTTCCCTTTTCTCCACACCCTCTCCAGCATTTATTGTTTCTAGATTTTTTGATGATGGCCAATCTGACTGGTGTGAGATGATGTCTCATTGTAGTATTGATTTGCATTCCTCTTATGATTAGTGATGTTGAGCATTCCTTCATGTGTTTGTTGGCAGTCTGTATATCTTCTTTGGAGTCATTTTCACAATGTTGATTGGAAGACAACTAAAATTCTTAATTTTCATCTCCAGCAAATAAAGGCCCCTAAACAAAACAGAAACCCTCCTATTTTCTGCTAGTATTGTGAAGAGCCAGGGCATTGGTGAAGAGATTGTGACAAATTCAAGTGCTTCAGGTGCCTTCAGTTCTCCAACCAGCCTGTCCAACATCCCCCCAATTTTCAACGAAGGGGCTCCGAGGAACTACAGGGGTGCTTCCCAATTCTCCCTCTTAATCAGCTTGTGGAAACATGGCTCCAGATACGGGATGACTGTCTTCCAGTCCTAACTGACACTGGAACCACACTCTCGATGCTCAACCCCAACTACTATAAAGCAGCCCCTGCCTTGGAGCATTAAAACAGACCAAATAGTGGGATCATGAATGAACCTCAAAAGATTTCTGTCTCTGAACATACTTACTTTTGTTTAGACCCTTTGAGAAATACACACCCTTTTCTCCTTAGTTCCCCAGCTCCTATCCATTTATTAGGCTGAGGCTTTTTAGGAAAACATTATGCCTTAGAATTTGAAAGTAGTTATCATAGCAGCCAACCAGGTGAATTAAGTGACACTTTGACCTCTTTAATTTGCTGTGGCTCTGATGGCACTAGAGCTGATTCTAGAAACATTGATCATTTGTCCTTATTGAATCTGCTGCCACCCTTTGTATAGGCAAAATCTCAAACTGATATTGGCAAAATTCCATTAAGATTCATATAGATCCCTCAAAACCTCTCCCAAGAATTAATCAGTACCCTATAAAAAAAGAAGCCCTTCAAGGTATAAAGCCCCTAATAGAAGACTACAAGGCTCAAGGTCTCATTGTCCCTTATACTAGTCCCGGTAATACTCCTATTTTGCCAGTGTGAGATCCTCTGAGCAATAAACAACATTGTTATCCCTCAACACCCTGTTGTTCCTAACCCTCATACACTACTAACATCCATTTCCACCAGAAGCAACTTCCTTACCATAATTGGTTTATGCAGTGCATTCTTTAGTAATCCAGTTGACGAAGCTAGCCAACACCTATTTGCCTTTACCTGGGAAGAAAAGCAATTCACCTGGACAGTAATGCATCACGGTTTTAATGAGAGTTCTTCTTATTTCTCACAAATCCTGAAGGCTGATCTGGGTGATATAAAGTTTTCTAGGGGTTCTACGTTTTTGCAATATGTGGATGATTTGCTTCTTTGCCCTCCTTTCCAAGCCTCCTCACAAGGAGACAGCATCCCTTTGTTAAAGGTTGTAGCCTCAAAAGGACACAAAATTGTCAAGGAAAAAATGGAGTTTTCCCAAACCCAGGTTCAATAATTAGGACATCTGATATCAGAACAAGGGCTACACCTAGATCCAGAGAGGCCTCATGGTGTCCTAAGTTTCCCAAAGTCCAAAAGTAAGCACCAACTGAAAAGTTTTGCTCAGCCTAGTTCGTTACTGCTGAAATTAGATTAAAGAATCTGTCTTATGGCCTAACTTCTGCAAGTTTTCCTAAAGAACAGCAACACCAATCTACTTTTATGGGAAGAATCAGACGATGTAGCCTTAAAAGAGAGTTTGACAAACACACCTGCTCTTGGGCTTCCCAATGATCAGATTCCCTTTTACCTTTCTGTGTATGTAAAGGAAAGAAACATCCTTGGGGGTACGCACCGCAAGACACAGGAATCCTCATCAACCCATAGGGTGTTATAGCCAGCAAATGGACCCTGTGGCATGGAGATACCTCCCTTGCCTTAGAGGCATTCCCACCACTGCCCGTTTGGTTAAGGCCACTGAGAAAAATCATTGGGAGGGCCGCTTTAACCATTTTTGTACCTCATGAAGTAGAAGCCCTCCTGAATTCTCATCACACTCAACATTCCTTAGTCAGCTGCCTCACCTGCTATGAAGGCCTTTTGTTAACTGCTCCTCACATAACTCCTTTACACTCTAATGAGCTTAACCCTGCTACTATTCTCCCCTCCATCACTGACAAAATTCCCTCACAACTACTTAATGCTGACTTAACATTATGATCTGCAGGAAATTCCTTTGGGTAACACTGAAGTCTCATGATTCTTTTTAAAATGTGACAGTGGCAAAAATATTGTGTTGGGTATGCTATCGCCACTCCTTTTTATATTGTTGAGGCAGCACCTTTAGGTTTGGCTACTTCTGCCCACCAGACTGTATTATACACTCTTACAAAGGCTTGTACTTTAGCTAAGGGCAGAACTACCAATATTGATACTGGTAGTAGATATGCTTTCAGGGTAGCTCATGAGTTTGGAATGTTGTAGAAGCAACATGGCTTCCTTACTTCCAGCGGAAAGAAAATTTAAAGTGGCCGCTCTGTTCAGGGATTATTGGATGAAATACATTTACCTGCCATTTTAGCTATTATCAAGATCCTGAGGCATTCTGAACTCGATGCTCTGGAAGCTAAGGGAAATCACCTTGCTGACATTTCTGCAAGGAATGCTGCCCTTAAAGTAATCGACAAGAGCCAAACCTCTGTGATGGTTCACAGGGATAGTTCCCCAAATTATAACTTAGAAAAACTGGCTAGAGAAGCCCAACATTTGGCCTCAGAAAAGGGAAACAAGATTGGAAATTCAACAACTGTTGGTTTGATAAAAAGTGAAAGCTCTGAGTCAGACAAAATAGCAGCACGGTTTTACAGGAGACTAAATTTCCCACTGCTAACCACTGTACATTCATTAAACTATTGGCCTACCGACAAAATGATAACATTTATGAATCAATATTGGTGGGGAAACATTAACAAGGGGGCAAAAAGTACCTACCTCAATAGATCCCAAGGTGTGAGACTTGCTTAGCCTTGGAAAATCCTGCCAAACTATTTCTTAAGAGGCCATAAATGCGTTCCTTTTGCAATGAGTTAAAGTTGCTGTTGTTTCCCATCCTCCAGTATTTGATGTTTTCATTTTGGGAGGAGGTTAGCAGTTCTAATAGGTGTGTAGTTCTGTCTTATTGTTTTCATTTGTAATTCCCTAATGGCATACGAAGTGTATCATGTTTGTGTTAACTTATTTTTTATCTGTATATCTTCTTTGAATGTACACTTCTCCCACTTGTCTAAAATACAACCCAGAGAAGAACATCTGTACTGTTCTCGGCCATTTTAAACTGCCTAATGGACCATTCAGGCTCTGGAAAAGGGATTTCAAAAAACTTCCTCCACCTTGTGGATATAAACATGTTTAAGTCATGGTCTGTATATTTTCACACTGGACTGAAGCCTCCCCTTGCAAACAGGCTACTGCCTCTTCTGTGGCTAAAGTCCTTTTGGAAAAGATTATCCCTATCTGGGGAACTCCTCTCAAACTTCATAATGATTGAGGCACCCATTTTACTGGCCAGGTACTTCAACCAGTCTGCACTGTTTGGCCAGTTTTACAGCACTTTCACTGCACTTGCCAATCCTCTGGTTTAGTCAAATGCACTAACGGCATTATTAAGCCTCTGTTGGCAAAATTTGTAGAGGCCCTCAAATTACGTTGGCCAAAAGTATTGCCATTGGTCCTTCTGAATCTCAGAACCACCCCTTTTGGAACTCACAAACTCTCACCCTCTGAGAGTCACAGGATACTCACTGGACTCCTGCTTCTTTTGAGCCACAACTGATAAAAGGAGAGATACTCTGATATTTCAAAGGCCTAATTGCTTCTATTATAAATAACCATGTTTTGATAGAGCAATCTTTTCACAGTGTGCTTTCAGGAGAGGAAGATACTAAGCATCACACCTTGCAACCTGGACATTTCATCTATTGGAAAAGACACTTCCAGAAGGAATCTCTTCAACCTTGCTAGGAAAGGCCCCTATCAGGTACTGCTAACAAACCCTTGTGCCACCAAACTCCAGGGGATAGCCCCTTGAACTCACGTGACACACCTAAAGAAAGCACCAATCCTGAATGGACCTGCACATCATCTGGTGATATGAAAGTAGAGGTTTTCTGAAATTGAAGCAGACAATATCTGATAAGACAGCTTTCCCACGATATCCAGATTAGGCCTGTTGGAACTTTGTCTGCCAAACCCCTGATGGTGGCATAATGCTTCAGATGATCTCCTATGTGTATGATCTTGATAACATGAACTTTAGATAAAACGTGCCTAACGGTTCTCCCTCCTGCCACTCCTTGTTACTCTAATGTGACTTCAATAGGTTTCCAAACTGTGCACTTTCACTCTAACATGGGATAGTACACCAAGGAAAGGTCCTTCCTGACACTTAGGGACAAAAATCTGCTGAAACAGGAAAATCGGACCATTGATCAGTGATGCTTTCAGAGAAAGATCTTGATAAAAGGGGAGGAGTATAAAAATTAATAAAGAGAAACTTCGTATTAAAATAGAGTCGGGAGGCTAGAAGGGTGAGCTCTCACACCCTATGGTGACAACAGAGCCCAACAGGAAACATAAAGACTTCCTCTTCTTGCCTGGCAAGAGCTCGGCCAATGAGAGACTGTCACGACTCAGCCAAAGAAAAGCCACCACACTTCCAACTCTCAGCCTTCTCCCTCCCACCCTGCTTATCCCACCCCTCCAGGCGGTCACAAAGCACCGAGCTGATCTCCCTGTGCTATGCGACTGCTTCCCACTACCTATCTACCTTACGTTTGGTAGTGTATATATGTCCATGCCTCTCTCTGACTTTCTCACAGCTCATCCTTCCCCCTCCCCATATCCTCAAGTCCATTCTCTAGTAGGTCTGTGTCTTCATTCCTGTCTTACCCTTAGGTTATTCATGACATTTCTTTTCTTAAATTCCATACATATGTGTTAGCATATGGTATTTGTCTCTCTCTTTCTGACTTATTTCGCTCTGTATGACAGACTCTAGGTCTATCCACCTCATTACAAATAGCTCAATTTCGTTTCTTTATATGGCTGAGTAATATTCCATTGTATATATGTGCCACATCTTTATCCAATCATCCGATGATGGACACTTAGGTCTTTCCATCTCCTGCTTATTGTAAATAGAGCTGCAATGAACATTTTGGTACATGACCCTTTTTGAATTATGGTTTTCTCAGGGTATATGCCCAGTAGTGGGATTGCTGGGTCGTATGGTAGTTCTATTTGTAGTTTTTTAAGGAACTTCCATACTGTTCTCCACAGTGGCTGTATCAATTTACATTCCCACCAACAGTGTAAGAGGGTTCCCTTTTCTCCACACCCTCTCCAGCATTTATTGTTTCTAGATTTTTTGATGATGGCCAATCTGACTGGTGTGAGATGATGTCTCATTGTAGTATTGATTTGCATTCCTCTTATGATTAGTGATGTTGAGCATTCCTTCATGTGTTTGTTGGCAGTCTGTATATCTTCTTTGGAGTCATTTTCACAATGTTGATTGGAAGACAACTAAAATTCTTAATTTTCATCTCCAGCAAATAAAGGCCCCTAAACAAAACAGAAACCCTCCTATTTTCTGCTAGTATTGTGAAGAGCCAGGGCATTGGTGAAGAGATTGTGACAAATTCAAGTGCTTCAGGTGCCTTCAGTTCTCCAACCAGCCTGTCCAACATCCCCCCAATTTTCAACGAAGGGGCTCCGAGGAACTACAGGGGTGCTTCCCAATTCTCCCTCTTAATCAGCTTGTGGAAACATGGCTCCAGATACGGGATGACTGTCTTCCAGTCCTAACTGACACTGGAACCACACTCTCGATGCTCAACCCCAACTACTATAAAGCAGCCCCTGCCTTGGAGCATTAAAACAGACCAAATAGTGGGATCATGAATGAACCTCAAAAGATTTCTGTCTCTGAACATACTTACTTTTGTTTAGACCCTTTGAGAAATACACACCCTTTTCTCCTTAGTTCCCCAGCTCCTATCCATTTATTAGGCTGAGGCTTTTTAGGAAAACATTATGCCTTAGAATTTGAAAGTAGTTATCATAGCAGCCAACCAGGTGAATTAAGTGACACTTTGACCTCTTTAATTTGCTGTGGCTCTGATGGCACTAGAGCTGATTCTAGAAACATTGATCATTTGTCCTTATTGAATCTGCTGCCACCCTTTGTACAGGAAAAATCTCAAACTGATATTGGCAAAATTCCATTAAGATTCATATAGATCCCTCAAAACCTCTCCCAAGAATTAATCAGTACCCTATAAAAAAAGAAGCCCTTCAAGGTATAAAGCCCCTAATAGAAGACTACAAGGCTCAAGGTCTCATTGTCCCTTATACTAGTCCCGGTAATACTCCTATTTTGCCAGTGTGAGATCCTCTGAGCAATAAACAACATTGTTATCCCTCAACACCCTGTTGTTCCTAACCCTCATACACTACTAACATCCATTTCCACCAGAAGCAACTTCCTTACCATAATTGGTTTATGCAGTGCATTCTTTAGTAATCCAGTTGACGAAGCTAGCCAACACCTATTTGCCTTTACCTGGGAAGAAAAGCAATTCACCTGGACAGTAATGCATCACGGTTTTAATGAGAGTTCTTCTTATTTCTCACAAATCCTGAAGGCTGATCTGGGTGATATAAAGTTTTCTAGGGGTTCTACGTTTTTGCAATATGTGGATGATTTGCTTCTTTGCCCTCCTTTCCAAGCCTCCTCACAAGGAGACAGCATCCCTTTGTTAAAGGTTGTAGCCTCAAAAGGACACAAAATTGTCAAGGAAAAAATGGAGTTTTCCCAAACCCAGGTTCAATAATTAGGACATCTGATATCAGAACAAGGGCTACACCTAGATCCAGAGAGGCCTCATGGTGTCCTAAGTTTCCCAAAGTCCAAAAGTAAGCACCAACTGAAAAGTTTTGCTCAGCCTAGTTCGTTACTGCTGAAATTAGATTAAAGAATCTGTCTTATGGCCTAACTTCTGCAAGTTTTCCTAAAGAACAGCAACACCAATCTACTTTTATGGGAAGAATCAGACGATGTAGCCTTAAAAGAGAGTTTGACAAACACACCTGCTCTTGGGCTTCCCAATGATCAGATTCCCTTTTACCTTTCTGTGTATGTAAAGGAAAGAAACATCCTTGGGGGTACGCACCGCAAGACACAGGAATCCTCATCAACCCATAGGGTGTTATAGCCAGCAAATGGACCCTGTGGCATGGAGATACCTCCCTTGCCTTAGAGGCATTCCCACCACTGCCCATTTGGTTAAGGCCACTGAGAAAAATCATTGGGAGGGCCGCTTTAACCATTTTTGTACCTCATGAAGTAGAAGCCCTCCTGAATTCTCATCACACTCAACATTCCTTAGTCAGCTGCCTCACCTGCTATGAAGGCCTTTTGTTAACTGCTCCTCACATAACTCCTTTACACTCTAATGAGCTTAACCCTGCTACTATTCTCCCCTCCATCACTGACAAAATTCCCTCACAACTACTTAATGCTGACTTAACATTATGATCTGCAGGAAATTCCTTTGGGTAACACTGAAGTCTCATGATTCTTTTTAAAATGTGACAGTGGCAAAAATATTGTGTTGGGTATGCTATCGCCACTCCTTTTTATATTGTTGAGGCAGCACCTTTAGGTTTGGCTACTTCTGCCCACCAGACTGTATTATACACTCTTACAAAGGCTTGTACTTTAGCTAAGGGCAGAACTACCAATATTGATACTGGTAGTAGATATGCTTTCAGGGTAGCTCATGAGTTTGGAATGTTGTAGAAGCAACATGGCTTCCTTACTTCCAGCGGAAAGAAAATTTAAAGTGGCCGCTCTGTTCAGGGATTATTGGATGAAATACATTTACCTGCCATTTTAGCTATTATCAAGATCCTGAGGCATTCTGAACTCGATGCTCTGGAAGCTAAGGGAAATCACCTTGCTGACATTTCTGCAAGGAATGCTGCCCTTAAAGTAATCGACAAGAGCCAAACCTCTGTGATGGTTCACAGGGATAGTTCCCCAAATTATAACTTAGAAAAACTGGCTAGAGAAGCCCAACATTTGGCCTCAGAAAAGGGAAACAAGATTGGAAATTCAACAACTGTTGGTTTGATAAAAAGTGAAAGCTCTGAGTCAGACAAAATAGCAGCACGGTTTTACAGGAGACTAAATTTCCCACTGCTAACCACTGTACATTCATTAAACTATTGGCCTACCGACAAAATGATAACATTTATGAATCAATATTGGTGGGGAAACATTAACAAGGGGGCAAAAAGTACCTACCTCAATAGATCCCAAGGTGTGAGACTTGCTTAGCCTTGGAAAATCCTGCCAAACTATTTCTTAAGAGGCCATAAATGCGTTCCTTTTGCAATGAGTTAAAGTTGCTGTTGTTTCCCATCCTCCAGTATTTGATGTTTTCATTTTGGGAGGAGGTTAGCAGTTCTAATAGGTGTGTAGTTCTGTCTTATTGTTTTCATTTGTAATTCCCTAATGGCATACGAAGTGTATCATGTTTGTGTTAACTTATTTTTTATCTGTATATCTTCTTTGAATGTACACTTCTCCCACTTGTCTAAAATACAACCCAGAGAAGAACATCTGTACTGTTCTCGGCCATTTTAAACTGCCTAATGGACCATTCAGGCTCTGGAAAAGGGATTTCAAAAAACTTCCTCCACCTTGTGGATATAAACATGTTTAAGTCATGGTCTGTATATTTTCACACTGGACTGAAGCCTCCCCTTGCAAACAGGCTACTGCCTCTTCTGTGGCTAAAGTCCTTTTGGAAAAGATTATCCCTATCTGGGGAACTCCTCTCAAACTTCATAATGATTGAGGCACCCATTTTACTGGCCAGGTACTTCAACCAGTCTGCACTGTTTGGCCAGTTTTACAGCACTTTCACTGCACTTACCAGTCCTCTGGTTTAGTCAAATGCACTAACAGCATTATTAAGCCTTAGTTGGCAAAATATGTAGAGGGCCTCTTATTACCTTGGCCAAAAGTATTGCCATTGGTCCTTCTGAATCTCAGAACCACCCCTTTTGGAACTCACAAACTCTCACCCTCTGAGAGTCACAGGATACTCACTGGACTCCTGCTTCTTTTGAGCCACAACTGATAAAAGGAGAGATACTCTGATATTTCAAAGGCCTAATTGCTTCTATTATAAATAACCATGTTTTGATAGAGCAATCTTTTCACAGTGTGCTTTCAGGAGAGGAAGATACTAAGCATCACACCTTGCAACCTGGACATTTCATCTATTGGAAAAGACACTTCCAGAAGGAATCTCTTCAACCTTGCTAGGAAAGGCCCCTATCAGGTACTGCTAACAAACCCTTGTGCCACCAAACTCCAGGGGATAGCCCCTTGAACTCACGTGACACACCTAAAGAAAGCACCAATCCTGAATGGACCTGCACATCATCTGGTGATATGAAAGTAGAGGTTTTCTGAAATTGAAGCAGACAATATCTGATAAGACAGCTTTCCCACGATATCCAGATTAGGCCTGTTGGAACTTTGTCTGCCAAACCCCTGATGGTGGCATAATGCTTCAGATGATCTCCTATGTGTATGATCTTGATAACATGAACTTTAGATAAAACGTGCCTAACGGTTCTCCCTCCTGCCACTCCTTGTTACTCTAATGTGACTTCAATAGGTTTCCAAACTGTGCACTTTCACTCTAACATGGGATAGTACACCAAGGAAAGGTCCTTCCTGACACTTAGGGACAAAAATCTGCTGAAACAGGAAAATCGGACCATTGATCAGTGATGCTTTCAGAGAAAGATCTTGATAAAAGGGGAGGAGTATAAAAATTAATAAAGAGAAACTTCGTATTAAAATAGAGTCGGGAGGCTAGAAGGGTGAGCTCTCACACCCTATGGTGACAACAGAGCCCAACAGGAAACATAAAGACTTCCTCTTCTTGCCTGGCAAGAGCTCGGCCAATGAGAGACTGTCACGACTCAGCCAAAGAAAAGCCACCACACTTCCAACTCTCAGCCTCCAATGGACAATTTGTTTACTATAGACTTCCTAACTTCCTCTTCCTCTCTTTGAAAGAGTTATCCTCTCCCTGTTGGGGGGATTTGCACGTGGCTCACCATGGTTGCAGACCCTGAATTGCAATTCTTTGTTGATCCGGAATAAACCCATTTTTGTTGGGGCAATACCTGACAGTCTATCTGTTTTAGGTCAACGCAATCTTAACACTAGTCTGGATAAACCTGCATGACTTTAGTGTCCTCTCAGTATGAGCATTCTAGCCCTGGCAGCCTTCCTTTTCTCCCCTGCCAGAAAACAAAAGCAAAACAAACAAACAAACACCACAGCAGGCTTCTTTGACTGGGTCTTAATATCATGTGGTTGTCATTTTGCCTCAAGTTACACAAAATGCCTCACCCATATAGAGGGCACACCAGGGGTTGGAAGAGGACCACGGTTTTTTGAGAAAATATGGGGAGAGTGCCCTTAGGAGGCTGTGAATCTCCCCAACCAAGGAAGAGGAATGGAAGTTGGGTCCTCTCCTCACATCCACTCAAGCAAGTAAGAGGGTGTTCAAGACCACTCCCTAGAGCTTCAAGTGTGCCTCTTCTCAACCAGAAACCACAAGGTACTGTGATGTGCTTGCAGGAGCATGGGGAGGAGTGCATTTGCCCCGCCCCCCAGCTCAGAGCCCACTCTAGGAAGGCCATGCCCCCCCACAGTGAAACATCACCATGGTAGCCATTGTTTGGTCTGCGTCCCCTAGCCCCAGGAGAACCCACAGGCCTCTCCAAGAGTCTCAGAGTGAAGCCAGAGAACCCTTGGCCCTGACCCACAACCCTCTTGGAGAGGCTCCTGCCTCCAGCCCCTCCCCAAACTTCCAGCCACAGAGGGCCAAATTCCCTCAGATTCTCTGAGAAAGGAGAGCAAGGAGGGCCTCATGAGTGAGGCTGGAGAGGCCTCCCTCACGGAGGTGGCTTCTTCAGTCTCCCCTCAAGCATCGTAGGTCCAATGGACAATTTGTTTACTATAGACTTCCTAACTTCCTCTTCCTCTCTTTGAAAGAGTTATCCTCTCCCTGTTGGGGGGATTTGCACATGGCTCACCATGGTTGCAGACCCTGAATTGCAATTCTTTGTTGATCCGGAATAAACCCATTTTTGTTGGGGCAATACCTGACAGTCTATCTGTTTTAGGTCAACGCAATCTTAACACTAGTCTGGATAAACCTGCATGACTTTAGTGTCCTCTCAGTATGAGCATTCTAGCCCTGGCAGCCTTCCTTTTCTCCCCTGCCAGAAAACAAAAGCAAAACAAACAAACAAACACCACAGCAGGCTTCTTTGACTGGGTCTTAATATCATGTGGTTGTCATTTTGCCTCAAGTTACACAAAATGCCTCACCCATATAGAGGGCACACCAGGGGTTGGAAGAGGACCACGGTTTTTTGAGAAAATATGGGGAGAGTGCCCTTAGGAGGCTGTGAATCTCCCCAACCAAGGAAGAGGAATGGAAGTTGGGTCCTCTCCTCACATCCACTCAAGCAAGTAAGAGGGTGTTCAAGACCACTCCCTAGAGCTTCAAGTGTGCCTCTTCTCAACCAGAAACCACAAGGTACTGTGATGTGCTTGCAGGAGCATGGGGAGGAGTGCATTTGCCCCGCCCCCCAGCTCAGAGCCCACTCTAGGAAGGCCATGCCCCCCCACAGTGAAACATCACCATGGTAGCCATTGTTTGGTCTGCGTCCCCTAGCCCCAGGAGAACCCACAGGCCTCTCCAAGAGTCTCAGAGTGAAGCCAGAGAACCCTTGGCCCTGACCCACAACCCTCTTGGAGAGGCTCCTGCCTCCAGCCCCTCCCCAAACTTCCAGCCACAGAGGGCCAAATTCCCTCAGATTCTCTGAGAAAGGAGAGCAAGGAGGGCCTCATGAGTGAGGCTGGAGAGGCCTCCCTCACGGAGGTGGCTTCTTCAGTCTCCCCTCAAGCATCGTAGGAACACCTGGCATCCTTGGGAGGTGGAGATCTGCCCCGAGCCCTAGGTGCTGGCAACCTCAGCGGGGATGCGATCCCCAAGGCCACCGTGGTGGGCGCCATGGGAAAGGTGCCCAAGAAAGTCATCTCTAAGAGGGTGCGAGGCTCTGTCAAGTGGTTGAACGTGAAGAATGGGTACGGTTTCATCAGCAGGCATGATACCCAGGAAGGTGTGTTCGTTCACCGGATGGCCATCCCCCGGAACAACCCTCACAAGTTCGAACGCAGCGTGGGCGAAGGCGAGACTATCGAGTTCCACGTGGTGCAGGGCGAGCGGGGCGCCGAGGCCGCTAATGTGAGCGGGCACCCCAGTGGAGGGAAGCCGCTATGCTGCCCACAGCCCCCGCTCCCCCGGGGATTCTCTATCCACGGCCAAGCGCCGCCACCACGCAGTCCGAAGGGCGCTGAGCATGACGTTGCCAAAGGCGAGGACAGCAGCGAAGGCTTCACTGCGTCCTAGGGCCTGAGGCGCTGTCGGCCTGGCCATCCCAAAGGCCAAAGGCCTTGGCGCTTCCCGCCCTGCCGCAGGGCCCCAACTGTGACCCACTGCCCATCGATCCTGGCTACCACCAGCGGCCCACGGCCCGACCTCCTGCCAGGGTCCGCGCAGAACACAAGTCCCGAGGGCGAGCCGTGACAGCATGGGAGCCCCAGCCACCTGCTGAGATGCTCTAGGCTGAGGCACCTAGAGGTTGCTGAGGTTGCTGAGGCAACCTAGGGGCTGAGGCACCACTCTTGGTCCAATAACCTCACCAGGCATCTCTGCGGAGCTGGAGGCGGAGCACAGGGAGAGCGGGCACGACGCCGGCGGCAATCTACAACAGAGGCCTCCTCCAAGCTATGGAACCAGCCGCCCCAACACCCCGCGCCACTGCCCACAGCCAGGATCTGGAGGGAAGAGCGGGCAAGATCAAGAAGAACCCTACTGAAACACCTGCCTTTGTTGCTGTGGACTAGAAAGCAGCGCCCCTGAGGAGGAGAACCCTCTGGTCGTGGATGCCCCCTCTGCCATCCGGGCCAAGTAATAGCTCAGCTGCCTCCCCAGGAACTCCCTGGCCTGGGCTGCAGGTGATGTCCCCTTGAAGAGATAATGCCCTTTTGTTGCAACGCAGTCCAGACATCCACAGTGACTGTTAGATTTGTGCCCTGAGAAAAATACATGCCCCTTCCCCAGGGTTTGAGGAAGGATAAATTACAAGACCTATGTATTTCTAAATTCCCTCATACCATCTGCCTTGGTAGTTTCTGTACACACACACACACACACACACACACACACACACCTTTGAATCTATTCTTTTTAAAGATTTGACCAGGACCACAGCTATTATTCTGCATCCCCAGGTGAATGAGTTGAAGTAATTTTAAAAACAATTTTTAAAAATTTTTAACACAAAAATGAAGATTATCTGATATTGAAGATGTTCTGACATTGCTGTTGTGATATTACTCACCTGAGTGGTCATTTTCTCAATAAAACATTTCATGTTGCTTTTATATGATATCACTGTTGTCTGAAATTTTTTAAAGCCTACTAGCCCATAATTGTATTGAGACTGTCCTTTCAATCTTTTTTTAGAATGAGTTTTAGCAAAGATCTTACATATTGTTCTCTTTACAAGCCATGAATTTAAGACTACTTCTGGACTCACAAGTTGAAGGTCTTGGGGTATTCTAAAAGATAAGACTACATAAAGATAGAAGTATCCCCATCTCTTTTATTTTCATCCTCTTCCCCTGCCCTGGAATTTGAGCAATAAATCAGGAGGGTGGGCCCAACTACCCACACTTACTGCATAGGTAATACTCTATGAGGCAAAACGCAAAAAACTGAGCGCATCACCATGACACGTAAGAAATGTGGCTCTCTGGAAACAGAATTTGCCTCTCTGTGTGGCTTTGTTTTTCTTTTAATGGATTCAATCTAACACCCTTTAAGTATACGAAAGAAATTTGGCATGAGGGGCTTGGGGGGGATGGAAATGAGAGATGCTGGTCAAGGGGTATGAACTTTCAGTTGAAGTTGAGAAAGTTCTGGGGAAGTAATGTACAGCATGAAGACTATCGTTAACAATACTGTATTGTATACTTGAAAGTTGCTATGAGAGTAGAGCATTAATGTTCTCACCATGACAAAAACAACAAAATTCTAATTATGTGAGGTGAAAGATGTGTTAATTAACCTTATTGTAGGTAACATTTTACAATATATACCTGTATAAAATTATCACATTATACATCTTAAACTTACACTACGTTATATGTCAGTTATATCTCAATAAGTCTGGGGAAAAATGAAGGAAAAAAAGAATAAATAAATTAGTTAATTAAAAAAAGAAAAGAAAGTGAGCGTGGAAGCAGGTATAATTTTTGTGGTGCATACCTCTGGAGCTGAAGAGAAACATGTAGTTGATAGTTTTCATCTGTGCTTCCTGGTTGAGTTCATCCAGGGGGCCTGTGGAGGATTCCTGGAAGGCTTAGCAGCTGTGTTTCAGCCCATTTCAGGCCTTTCCCATCAAACAGAGTGGCTCTGACTGGGAATGTCATCCCCATACTCGTTTTTATTTGAACATATGTGGGGGTTCAAGGATGGGAGACAGGAGTTGGGTTTGGGGGTGAGGATGGGGAAAATGAGCAATCAATAAATTGGAAACCAACAGGGGTCTTTAAAGCCTCACTTTACAGATTCAGGAAATTGGAATATAAGTAACAGGATCAAAATACTTTTCCCATTTAAATGTTGAGGCATTTTACACCACATTATAGGCTAGCATAAGGTATTTGGAGAGTCAGTATTCAATCATTCGTTATGGCTAAATATCCTCAATCAATTCAAGTAGAAACAGCAGAGATTCCTCATTCAGAGAATATTTTAGTGCCCACTTGTGCCCGACACTGTCAGGCACTAAGAGTTGCATCATGATGAAGAAGATGGTCCTTTCTCTCAAGGAGCCCACGGCCTAGTGGAGAGTGAGACAAGACTGGCAATGGCTACACGATGGAGTGAGTGCTCTGGTGGAGTTAGCACAGGATGTGAGAGGAAACACAGGTGACCTAGATGGTGACAGGGTCCTTTTTCTCTTCTGTATTTGGAGCTATCTGCTCCCATGCTATTCCTGACTGGTTGGCTAGGTTCTGCTCTTGTTTTTAATTGAAATATATTATTTACAGTATTATGTTCGTTTCAGTTCCACATCATAATGATTCAATATTTTTGCAGATTATACTCCATTATAGGTTATTAAAATTAATGGCTATAATTTCCTTTGCTATACAGCATATCCGTTTGCTTATCTATATTAGACGTAGTACTTTGTCTCTGGTAATCCCATACCCCTAATTTGTCCCTTTCCCCTTCCTCTCACCTTTGGTCACCACAGGTTTTCTTTCTATATCTGTGCGTCTGTTTCAGTTTTGCACATACATCCGTTTGTACTGTTTTTCAGATTGCCCATGTAAGTGATTTACAGTACCTGTCTTTCTCTGTCTGATATTTCACTAAGCATAATATACTATAAGTCCATCTATATTGCTGCAAATTGCAGTATTTCATACTTTTTTATGTCTGAGTAATATTCTGTTAAGTAGATTTAGATACCTAGATAAGACGCATACCACATTTTCCCCCGTTTTTAATTTTTTGGTTGTTTATTTAAAGGTCAGTTTTCAAAAGTTTCATACACTGATTTCATGTAATCCCACAATAATCCTTTTTCCCCTTTACCCCTACATTGCCCCTCCCATCTGCCCTCTCCCCACTGGTAACCACAAGTTGGTTCTCTATATCTGTAAGTCTGCTTCATTTTTGTTTTATTCGCTAGTTTGCTGTAGTTTTTAGATTCCACATAGAACTTATATCATACAATATTTGTCATTGTCTGACTTATTCCACTTAGCATAGTGCCCTCCAAGTCCATCCGTGTTGCTGCAAATGGCAAATTTCATTCATTTTTATGGCTGTGTAGTATTGCATTGTGTGTGTGTGTGTGTGTGTATGCATCATCTCCTTTATTAATCCATCTGTTGATGGACACTTAGGTGGCTTGCATACCTTGGCAATTGTAAATAATGCTGCTATGAGCATTGGGGTGCCTGTATCTTTTTCAATTACTGTTTTTGTTTTGCTAAGATATATATATCCTGGAGTAGAATTGCTGGGTCACACAGTAGTTCTATTTTTAGTTTCTTTTTTTTTTTTAACATCTTTATTGGGGTATAATTGCTTTACAATGGTGTGTTAGTTTCTGCTTTATAACAAAGTGAATCAGTTATACATATACATATGTTCCCATATGTCTTCCCTCTTGCATCTCCCTCCCTCCCACTCTCCCTATCCCAACCCTTCAGGCTGTCACAAAGCACCGAGTTAATATCCCTGTGCCATGCGGCTGCTTCCCACTAGCTATCTACCTTACTACGTTTGTTAGTGTGTATATGTCCATGACTCTCTCTCGCCCTGTCAAAGCTCACCCTTCTCCCTTCAGTTGCTTCATTTGCAAATATTTTCTCCCATTCTGAGGGTGACCTTTTGGTCTTGTTTATAGTTTTCTTTGCTGTTCAAAAGATTTGAAGTTTCATTAGTTCCCATTTGTTTATTTTTGTTTTTATTTCCATTTCTCTAGGAGGTGGGTCAAAAAGGATCTTGCTGTGATTTATGTCATAGAGTGTTCTGCCTATGTTTTCTTCTAGGAGTTTGATAGTTTCTGCCCTTACATATAGGTCTGTAATCTATTTTGAGCTTATTTTTCTGTATGGTGTTAGGGAGTGATCTAATCTCATACTTATACATGTACCTGTCCAGTTTTCCCAGCACCACTTATTGAAGAGGCTGTCCTTTCTCCACTGTATATTCCTGCCTCCTTTATCAAAGATAAGGTGACCATATGTGCGTGGGTTTATCTCTGGGCTTTCTATCCTGTTCCATTGATCTATCTTTCTGTTTTTGTGCCAGTACCATACTGTCTTGAATCCAGTAGCTTTCTAGTATAGTCTGGAGTCAGGGAGCCTGATTCCTCCAGCTCTGTTTTTCATTCTCAAGATTGCTTTGGCTATTCGGGGTCTTTTGTGTTTCCATACAAATTGTGAAACTTTTTCTTCTAGTTCTTTGAAAAATGCCAGTGGTAGTTTGATAGGGATTTCATTGAATCAGTAGATTGCTTTGAGTAGTAGAGTCATTTTCTCAATGTTGATTCTTCCAATCCAAGAACATGGTATATCTCTCCATCTATTTGTATCATCTTTAATTTCTTTCTTCAGTGTCATAATTTTCTGCATACAGGTCATTTGTCTCCTTAGGTAGGTTTATTCCTAGATATTTTATTCTATTTGTGGCAATGGTAACTACTTTCATATTTTTCATCGTAAGTGTATAGGAATGCCAGAGATTTCTGTTCATAATTTTGTATCCTGCTACTTTACCAAATACATTGATTAGCTCTAGTAGTTTTCTGGTAGCATCTTTAGGATTTTCTATGTATAGTATCATGTCATCTGCAAACAGTGACAGCTTTACTACTTCTTTTCTGATTTGGACTATTTTTCTTTCCTTTTCTTCTCTGATTGCTGTGTCTAAAACTTCCCAAATTATGTTGAGTAAGAGTGGTGAGAGTGGGCAACCTTGTCTAGTTCCTGATCTTAGTGAAAATGCTTTCAGTTTTTCACCATTGAGGACGATGTTGGCTGTGGGTTTGTCATATATGGTCTTTATTATGTTCAGGAAAGTTCCCTCTATGCCTACTTTCTGAAGGATTTTATCCTAAATGGGTGTTGAATTTTCTTGAAAGCTTTTTCTGCATCTATTGAGGTGATCATAAGGATTTTCTCCTTCAATTTTTTAATATGGTTTATAACATTGTTTGATATGCGTATATTGAAGAATCCTTGCATTCCTGGAATTAACCCCACTAGATCATGATGTATGATAACTTTAATGTGCTGTTGGATTCTGTTTGCTATTGTTTTGTTGAGAATTTTTGCATCTAAGTTCATCAGTGATATTGGTCTGTAGTTTTCTTTCTTTGTGACATCCTTGTCTGGTTTTGGTATCAAGGCGACGGTGGCCTCATAGAATGAGTTTGGGAGTGTTCCTTCCTCTGCTATATTTTGGAAGAGTTTGAGAAGGATAGGTGTTAGATCTTCTCTAACTGTTTGAGAGAATTTGTCTGTGAAGTGATGTGGTCCTGGGCTTTTGTTTGTTGGAACATTTTAAATTGCAGTTTCAATTTCAGGGCTTGTGATTTGTTTGTTCGTATTTTCTTTTTCTTCCTCATTCAGTTTTGTAGGGTTGTGCATTTCTAAGAATTTGTCCATTGCTCCCAGGTTGTCCATTTTATTGGCATAGAGTTGCTTGTAGTAATGTCTCATGATCTTTTGTATTTCTGCATTGTCAGTTGTTACTTCCCCTTTTTCATTTCTAAATCTATTGATTTGAGTCTTCTCCCTTATTTTCTTGATGAGTCTGGCTAATGGTTTATCAAATTTGTTTATCTTCTCAAAGAATGAGCTTTCAGTTTTATTGATCTTTGCTATTGTTTCCTTCATTTCTTTTTCATTTATTTCTGATCTGATTTTTATGATTTCTTTCCTTCTGCTAACTTTGGGGGTTTTTTGTTCTTCATTCTCTAGTTCCTTTAGGTGCAAAGTTAGGTTGTTTATTCGAGATGTTTCCTCTTTCTTAAGGCAGGATTGTATTGCTATAAACTTGTCTCTTAGAACTGCTTTTGCTGAATTGCATTGGTTTTGTGTCATCGTGTCTCCATTGTCATTTGTTTCTAGGTATTTTTAAATTTCCTCTTTGATTTTTTAAGTGATCACTGCATTATTAAGTAGTGTATTGTTTCGCCTCCATGTTTGTAGACACCATATATACGGGTCTTGTTTTTGTATCCATTCAGCCAATCTGTGTCTTTTGGTGGGTGCATTTGATCTACTTACACTTAGGTTAATTATCATTATGTATTTTCCTTTCCCATTTTCTAACTTTTTTGGGTTCGTTATTGTAGGTCTTCTCCTTCTGTTGTGTTTCTTGCCTAGAGAAGTTCCTTTAGCATTTGTTGTAAAGCTGGTGTGGTGGTGCTGAAGTCTCTCAGCTTTTGATTGTCTGTAAACATTTTAATTTCTCCATCAAATCTGAGTGAGGTCCTTGATGGGTAGAGTAATTTTGGTTGCAGGTTTTTCTCCTTCATCACTTTAAATTTGTCCTGCGAGTCCCTTCTGGCTTGCAGAATTTCTGTTGAAAGAACAGCTGTTAACCTTATGGGGATTTCTTGAGTGTAATTTGTTGTTTCTCCCTTGCAGCTTTTTATATGTTTTCTTTCTATTTAATATTTGACAGCTTGATTAATATGTGTCTTGGCATATTTATCCTTGGATTTATCCAGTATGGGACTCTCTGTGCTTCCTGGTCTTGATTAACTATTTCCTTTCCCATATTAGGGAAGGTTTCAACTATAATCTCTTCAAATATTTTCTCAGTCCCTTCCTTTTTCTGTTCTTCTTCTGGAACCCCTATAATTCAAATGTTGGTTCGTTTAAATTTGTCCCCGCGGTCTCTGAGGCTGTCCTCAGTTCTTTTCATTCTTTTGCCTTTATTCTCCTCTGCAGTAGTTATTTCCACTATTTTATCTTCCAGGTCACTTATCCGTTCTTCTTCCTCAGTTATTCTGCTATTGATCCCATCTAAAGTATTTATAATTTCATTCATTGTGCTGTTCACCATTGTTTGTTTCATCTTTTGTTCTTCTAGTTCGTTGTTAAATATTTCTTGCATTTTGTCTATTCTATTTCCAAGATTTGGATCATTTTTACTATCTTTATTCTGAATTATTTTTCAAGTAGACTGCCTGTTTCCTCTTCATTTGTTAGGTCTGGTAGGTTTTTATCTTGCTCCTTCATTTGCTGTGTGATTTTCTGTCTTCTCATTTTGTTTATCTTACTGTGTTAGGGGTCTCCTTTTTGCAGGCTGCAGGTTCATAGTTCCCGTTGTAGTTTGTAGTTCCTGTTGTTTTTTGTGTCTGTCCCCAGTGGCTAAGGTTGGTTCAACGGGTTGTTTAGGCTTCCTGGTGGAGGGGACTAGTGCCTGTGTTCTGGTGAATGAGGCTGGATCTTGTCTTTCTGGTGGGCACTTCCATGTCTGCTGGTGTGTTTTAGGGTGTCTGTGGACTTATGATTTTAGGCCGCCTCTCTGTTAATGGATGGGATTGTGTTCCTATCTTGCTAGTTGTTTGGCATAGGGTGTCCAGCACTGTAGCTTTCTGGTTGTTGAGTGAAGCTGGGTGCTGGTGTTGAGATGGAGATCTCTGGGAGATGTTCGCCAATTGATATTATGTGGAGCTGTGGGGTCTCTTGTGCACCAGTGTCCTGAAATTGGCTCTCCGACCTCAGAGGCACAGTACTGACTCTTGGCTGCAGCACCAAGAGCCTCTCATACACATGGCTCAGAATAAAAGGGAGAAAAAGTAGAAAGAAAAAATTAATAGAAGTAGAGAGAAAGAAAAAAAGAAAGAAAGAAAGAGAAAAGAAATGAGGGAGGGAGGGAAGAAGAAAGGGAGGAGGGAAGGAAAGAAGGAAAGAAGGAAAGAAAGAAGATAAAGTAAAATAAAATAAAGTAAGATAAAAGATAATAAAGTTATTAAAGAAAGAATAATTATTAAGAAAAAAAAACCGATGGATAGATCCCTAGGATAAATGGTGGAAGTCAAGCTATACAGACAAAATCTCATACAGAGGCATACACATACACACTCACAAAAAGAGGAAAAGGGGAAAAAATAATAAATCCTGCTCTCAAAGTCCACCTCCTCAATTTGGGATGATTCGTTGTCTATTCATGTATTCCACAGATGCAGGGTATATCAAGTTGATTGTGGAGCTTTAATCCACTTCTGAGGCTGCTGGGAGAGATTTCCCTTTCTCTTCTTTATTCTCACAGCTCCCAGGCTCTCAGCTTTGGATTTGGCCCTGCCTCTGCATGTAGTTCTCCAGAGAGCATCTGTCCTTCACTCAGAAAGGACAGGGTTAAAGGAGCAGCTGCTTCGGGAACTCTGACTCACTCAGGACGGGGAAAGGGAGGGGCACGGAGTGCAGGGTGGGCCTGTGGTGGCAGAGCCCGGCATGCCATTGCACCAGCCTGAGGCGTGCCGTGTGTTCTCCCAGGGAAGTTGTCCCTGGATCCCGGAACCCTGGCAGTGGCGGGCTGCACAGGCTCCCCAGATGGGGGCTGTGGATAGTGACCTGTGCTCCCAAGCAGCCTTCTCATTGGCGGCAGCAGGAGCCTTAGGGTCTCATGCCCGTCTCTGTGGTCCGCACTTTTAGCTGCAGCTCGCGCCCATCTCTGGAGCTCCTTTAAGCAGTGCTCTTAATCCCCTCTCCTCGTGCACCAGGAAACAAAGAGGGAAGAAAAAGTCTCTTGCCTCTTCAGCAGGTCCAGACTTTTCCCCGGACACCCTCCCGTCCAGCCATGGTGCAATAACCCCTTCAGGCTGTTTACACCGCCAACACCAGTCCTCTCCCTGCGCTCAGACCGAAGCCCAAGCCTCGGCTCCCTGCCCCACCTGCCCTGGCGGGTGAGCAGACAAGCCTCTCGGGATGGTTAGTGCTGATCGGCACCAATCCTCTGTGCGGGAATCTTTCCACTATGTCCTCTGCACCCCTGTTGCTGTTCTCTCCTCCGCAGCTCCGAAGCTTTCTCCCTCCACCACCCACAGTCTCTGCCCATGAAGGGGCTTCCTAGTGTGTGGAAACCTTTCCTCCTTAACAGCTCCCTCCCACTGGTGTATGTCCCATCCCTATCCTTTTGTCTCTGTTTATTCTGTTATCTTTTGCCTTACCCAGGTACGTGGGGAGTTTCTTGCCTTTTTGAAAGTCTGAGGTCTTCTGCCAGCGTTCAGTAGGTGTTCTATAGGAATTGTTCCACGTGTATTTCCCAGCATTGTCATATGTCAATTTTTTGATGAGTGCCATTCTGACTGGTGTGAGGTGATACCTCATTGTAGTTTTCATTTGCATTTCTTTAATAATTAGTGCTGTTGAGCATCTTTTCATGTGCTTTTTGGCCATCTGTATGCCTTCTTTCGAGAAAGGTCGTTTTAGAACTTCCACTCAGTTTTTGATTGGGTTTTGTTGTTGTTGTTGTTCTGGTTGTTGTTTTGGAGCTGTGTGAGTTCTTTGCATATTTTGGAGATTAGTCCCTTGTTGGTTGCTTAATTGGCAAATATTTTCTTCCATTTTTTGGCTTATCTTTTCGTTTTGTTTATGGTTTCCTTTCCTCTGCACAAGCATTTAATTTTCATCAGGTTCCATTTGCTAACTTTTATTTTTATTTTCATTACTCTAGGAGGAGTGTCAAAATATATCTTACCACGATTTAAGACAGAGAAGTTTCTGCCTATGTTTTCCTCTAAGAGTTTTATAGTATCTGGTCTTACATTTAGGTCTTTAATTCATTTTGTGTTTATTTTTGTGTATGGTGTTAAGGAGTATTCTAATTTCATTCTCTTACGTGTAGTTGTCCAATTTTCCCAGCACCAATTATTCAAGAGACTATCTTTTTTTCACTGTATATTCTTGCTTCTTTGTCATAGATTAGGTGACAATAGGTAGCGGGTTTATCTCGGACTTTGTATCTTGTTCCATTGGTCTGTATTTTTGTTTTTGTGCCAATATCATAGTGTCTTGATTACTGTATCTTTCTAATCAATTTTGATGTCAGGGAGAATGATTCCTCCTTTCTTTGTCAAGATTGCTTTGGCTATTCAGGGCCTTTGGTTTTTCCATACAAACTGTAAGATAGATTGTTTTAATTCTGTGAAAAATGCCACTGGTAATTTCATAGGGATTGAAGTGAATATGTAGGCTGCTTTGGATTGTAGAGTCATGTTCACAATATTGATTCTTCCAAACCAAGAACATGGTAAGTCTCTCCATCTGTTTGTGTCATCTTTGATTTCTTTCATCAGTATCCTATAGTTTTCTGAGTACAGGTCTTTTGCATCCTTATGTAGAATTATTCCTAGGTATTTTATTCTTATTGTTGCAATGGTTAATGGGATTGTATCTTAATTGCTCTTCCTGCTTTCATTGTTAGGGCATATGAAAGCAAGAAATTTCTGTGCATTAATTTTGTACCCTGCTACTTTACAAAATTCATTGATTAGCTCTAGTAGTTTTCTGCTGGTGTCTTTAGGATTTTCTATATATAGTATCCTGTCATCTGCAAACAGTGACAGTTTTACTTCTTCTTTTCCAATTTGGATTCCTTTATTTCTTTTTCTTCTCTGATTGCTGTGGCTAAAACTTCCAAAACTATGGTGAATAATAGTGGTGAGAGTGGGAACCCCTGTCTTCTTCCTGATCTTAGAGGAAATGTTTTCAATTTTTCACCATTGAGAATGATGTATGCTGTTGGTTTGTTGTATATGGTCTTAATTAGGTTGAGGTAGTTTCCCTCTATGCCCACTTTCTGGAGAGTTTTTATCATAAATACGTGTTGAATTTTGTCAAAAACTTTGTCTGCATCTATTGAGATGTTCATATGGTTTAGTGTTCTTCCATCTGTTGAGTGGTGTATCACATTGATTGATTTGAGAATACTGAAAAACTGTTGCCTCCCTGGGATAAATACCTCTTGATCAGGGCATATTATCCTTTTAATGTGTTGTTGGATTCTGTTTGCATATATTTTTCTGAGGATTTTTACATCAATATTCATCAGTGTTATTGGCTTGTAATTTTCTTTTTTGTGATATCTTGTCTGTATTTGGTATCAGGGTAATGGTGGCTTCATTGAATTATTTCAGGAAACAATTTAAATCTCAAATTAAAAATCAGAGATAAAGTCCAGAGATAAACACACTCACCTATGGTCAACTAATCTATGACAAAGAGGAAAGAATATACAATGGAGAAAAGACAGTCTCTTCAATAAGTTGTGCTGGGAAAGCTGGACAACTACATGTAAGAGAATGAAATTAGAGCACTCCTTAACACCATACACAAAAGTAAACTCAACATGGATTAAAGACCTAAATGAAGAAAAGATACTATAAACTCTTAGAAGAAAACATAGGCAGAAACCTCTCTGACATAAAACGCAGCAAGATCTTATTTGACCCACCTCTCAGAGTAATGAAAATAAAAATAAAAATAAGCAAATGGGACCTGATGAAACTAAAAAGATTTTGCAAAGCAAAGGAAATGATAAACAAAATGAAAAGAAAACACACAGAATGGGAAAAATATTTTCCAATGAAGCAACCAACAAGGGATTAATCTCCAAAATATACAAACAGCTCAACAACAACAGCAACAACAAAAACCTAATCAAGAATAGGGTGGAAGGTGCAAAAGGACCTTTCTCAAAAGACATACAGATGGCCAAAAAGCACATGAAAAGATGCTTAATATCACTAATCATTAGAGAAATGCAAATCCAAACTACAATGAGGGAGATTGGTTAAAGATGGTAGAGTAGAAGGATGTGTGCTATCTCCCTCTTGTGAGAGTACTGAAATAACAACTAACTGCTGAACAATCATCAAAAGGAAAACAATGGAACTCACCAAAAACAATACACCACATCCAAAGACAAAGGAGAAGCCACAATGAGATGATAGGAGGGGTGCAATCACAATAAAATCAAATCCAATAACTGCTGAGTGGGTGACTGAGAAATTGGAGAACACTTATATGACAGAAGTCCACCCACTGGCGTAATGTTCTGAGCCCCACGTCAGATTTCCCAAACTGTGGGTTGGCAACGGGAGGAGGAATTCCTAGAGAATCAGACATTGAAGACTAGCAGGATTTGATTGCAGGACTTCAACAGGACTGGGGTAAACAGAGACTCCACTCTTGGATGGCACACACAAAGTAGTGTCTGCATTGAGATGTCTTGATTTCAGTAGCTTTGTAGTATAGTCTGAAGTCACAGAGCCTGATTCCTCCAGCTCCATTTTTCATTCTCAAGATTGCTTTTGCTATTCGGGGTCTTTTGTGTTTCCATACAAATTGTGAAAATTTTTCTTCTAGTTCTGTGAAAAATGTCAGTGGTAGTTTGATAGGGATTGCAGGGAATCTGCAGATTGGTTTGGTTAGTAGAGTCATTTTCACAATGTTGATTCTTCCAATCCAAGAACATGGTATATCTCTCCATCTATTTGTATCATCTTTAATTTCTTTCATCAGTGTCTTATAATTTTCTGCATACAGGTCTTTTGTCTCCTTAGGTAGGTTTATTACTAGATATTTTATTCTATTTGTTGCAATGGTAAATGGGAGTGTTTTCTTGATTTCACTTTCAGATTTCACTTTCAGATTTTTCATCATTAGTGTATAGGAATGCCCGAATGCTCAACATCATTAATCATTAGAGAAATGCAAATCAAAACTACAATGAGATATCATCTCACACCAGTCAGAATGGCCATCATCAAAAACTCTAGAAACAATAAATGCTGGAGAGGGTGTGGAGAAAAGGGAACACTCTTGCATCGTTGGTGGGAATGTAAATTGATACAGCCACTATGGAGAACAGTATGGAGGTTCCTTAAAAAACTACAAATAGAACTACCATATGACCCAGCAATCCCACTACTGGGCATATACCCTGAGAAAATCATAAATCAAAAAGAGTCATGTACCAAAATATTCATCGCAGCTCTATTTACAATAGTCCAGAGATGGTATCAACCTAAGTGTCCATCATCGGATGAATGGATAAAGATGATGTGGCACATATATACAATGGAATATTACTGAGCCATAAAAAGAAACGAAATTGAGCTATTTGTAATGATAGATTTAGAGTCTTTCATACAGAGTGAAGTAAGTCAGAAAGGCAAAGACAAATACTGTATGCTAACACACATATATATATGGAATTTAAGAAAAGAAAAATATATCATGAAGAACCTAGGGGTAAGACAGGAATAAAGACACAGGCCTACCAGAGAATGGGCTTGAGGATATGGGGAGGGGGAAGGGTAAGCTGTAACAAAGCAAGGGAGAGGCATGGACATATATACACTACCAATTGTAAGTTGGATAGCTAGTGGGAAGCAGCCGCATAGCACAGGGAGATCAGATCGGTGCTTTGTGACCACCTGGAGAGATGGAATAGGGAGCGTTGGAAAGAGGGAGACGCAAGAGGGGAGAGATATGGGAACATACGTATATGTATAAGTGATTCACTTTGCTATAAATCAGAAAGTAACACACCAGTGTAAAGCAATCATACTCCAATAAAGATGTAAATAAAAAAATAGTGGAGGACTTTAACAGCTCACTTACAACAACAGACAGATCATCAAAACAGAAAATTAATAAGGAAACATAAGCTTTAAATGACACAATAGACCAGCTAGATTTAATTTGTATTTACAGGACATTCCAACCAAAACCAGCAGATTACAAATTCTTCTCAAGTGCACATGGAACATTCTCCAGGATAGATCACATCTTGGGTCACAAATCAAACCTCAATAAATTTAAGAAAATTGAAATCATATCAAGCATCTTTTCCGACCACAATGCTATGAGATTAGAAATCAATTACAGGGATAAAACGTAAAAAAGTTAAACACATGGAGGCTAAACAATACATTACCAAATAACCAAGAGATCACTGAAGAAATCATGGAGGAAATCCAAAAAAAAAAAAAAACCTAGAGACAAATTACAATGAAATCATGACGATCCAAAACCTATGGGATGCAGCAAAAGCATTTCTAAGAGGGAAGTTTATAGCAATACAAGCCTACCTCAAGGAACAAGAAAAATCTCAAATAAAAAGTCTAACCTTACACCTAAGGAAACTAGAGAAAGAAGAAAGAAAACTCAGAGGTGGCAGAAGAAAAGAAATCATAGAGATCAGAGCAGAAATAATGAAATAGCAACAAAGAAAACAATAACAAAGATCAATACAACTAAAAGTTGGTGCTTTGAGAAGATAAACAAAATTGATAAACCATTAGCCAGGCTCATCAAGAAAAAGAGGGAGAGGACTCAAATCAATAAAATTAGAAACTAAAAGGAGAAGTTACAACAGACACAGGAGAAATACAAAACATCCTAAGAGACTACTCCAAGTAACTCTATGCCTATAAAATGGACATCCTGGAAGAAATGAACAAACCTTAGAAAGGTATAACCTTCCAAGACTGCACAAGGAAGAAATAGAAAATATGAAAAGACCAATCACAAGAAATGAAATTGAAAGTATGATTTAAAATATTCCAAGAAACAAAAGTCCAGGACCAGATGGCTTCACAGGTGAACTCTATCAAACATTAAGAGAAGAGCTAACACTCATCCTTCTCAAACTCTTCTAAAAACTTGCAGAGGAAGGAACACTCCCAAACACATTCTATGTGGCCACCATCAACCTTATACCAAAACCAGACAAAGATACTACAAAAAAAGAAAATTACAGACCAATATCATTGAACAATATAGATTCAAAACTCCTCAACAAAATACTGGCAAACAGAATCCAACAATACATTTAAAGGATCATACACCATTATCAAGCAGTATTTATCCCAGTGATGCAAGGATTCTTCAATATACGCAAATCAATCAATGTGATACACTATAATAACAAATTGAAGAATAAAAACCATATGAACACCTCAATAGAGGTGGGAAAAGCTTTTGACAAAATTCAACACCCATTTATGATAAAAACACTCCAGAAAGTGGGAATAGAGGGAACCTACCTCAACCTAATTAAGGCCATATACAACAAACCCACAGCACACATCATTCTCAATGATGAAAAATTGAAAGCATTTCCTCTAAGATCAGGAAGAAGACAGGGGTTCCCACTCTCACCACTATTATTCACCATAGTTTTGGAAGTTTTAGCCACAGCAATCAGAAGAAAAAGAAATAAAAGGAATCGAAATTGGAAGAGAAGAACTAAGACTGTCACTGTTTGCAGATGACAGGATACTATACATAGAAAATCCTAAAGTTGCTGCCATAAACTACTAGAGCTAATCAATGAATTTGGTAAAGTAGCTGGATACAAAATTAATGCACAGAAATCTCTTGCTTTTGTACACACTAACAATGAAAGATCAGAAGAGAATTTAAGAAAACAATCCCATTAACCACTGCAACAGTAAGAATCAAATACTTAGGAATAATTCTACCTAAAGAGGCAATAGACCTGTACTCAGAAAACTATAGGATACTGATGAAAGAAATCAAAGACGACACAAACAGACGGAGAGACATACCATGTTCTTGGATTGGAAGAATCAATATTGTGGAAATGACTATACTATCCAAAGCAGTCTATATATTCACTGCAATCCCTATGAAATTACCAATGGCATTTTTTACAGAACTACAACAAATTATTTCACAGTTTGTATGGAAAAACCAAAGGCCCTGAATAGCCAAAGCAATCTTAAGAAAGAAAGGAGGAATCAGGCTCCCTGACATCAGAATCTATTAGACAGATTCAATAATCAAAACAGTATGGTACTGGCACAAAAACAAAAATACACACCAATGGAAAAACATAGAAAATCCAGAGATAAACCCACTACCTATGGTCACCTAATCTATGACAAAGAGGCAAGAATATACAGTGGAGAAAAGATAGTCTCCTCAATAAGTGGTGCTTGGAAAACTGGACAACTACATATAAGAGAATGAAATTAGAACACTCCTTAACACCATACACAAAAATAAACTCAAAATGGATTAAGGACCTAAATGTAAGACCAGGTACTATAAAACTCTTAGAGGAAAACATAGGCAGAAACATTTCCTACATAAATTGTAGTAACATCTATTTTGACCCTCCTCCTAGAGTAATGAAAATAAAAATAAGCAAATGGATCCTGATGAAACTTAAAAGCTTTGAAGAGCAAAGAAACCATAAACAAAATGAAATGACAACCCAAAAAATGGAAGAAATATTTGCCAATGAATCAAGGGACTAATCTCCAAAATATGCGAACAACTCATACAGCTCGAAAACAACAACAACTAAAAACCCAATCAAAAAATGTGTGGAAGTTCTAAAAGGACCTTTCTTGAAAGAAGACATACAGATGGCCAAAAAGCACATGAAAAGTTGCTCAACAACACTACTTATTAGAGAATTGCATATCAAAACTACAATGAGGTATCACCTCACACCAGTCAGATTGGCGCTCATCAAAAAGCTGCAAACAATAAATGCTGGAGAGGGTGTGGAGGAAAGGGAACCCTTCTACATTGTTGGTGGGAATATAAATTGGTACAGCCACTATGGAAAACTGTATAGAGGTTCCTTAAAAAACTAAAAAGAGAGCTACTACGGAATCAGCAATTCCACTCCTGGGCATATATCCTGAGAAAACCATAATTCAAAAGGATGCATGCACCCAGATGTTCATTGCAACAATATTTACAATAGCCACAACATGCAAACAACTTAAATGTCCAGCAACAAAGGAATGGATAAAGAAAATGTGGTGCATATATACAAATGAATGCTACTCAGCCATAAAAACGAATGAAATAATGCCATTTGCAGCAACATGGATGGACTTAGAGATTGTCATACTGAGTGAAGAAAGTCAGACAGATAAGGACAAATATCGTCATATGGAATCTAAAATAATGGTACAAATGAGATTGTTTACAAAAGAGAAATAGAGTTACAGATGTATAAAACACATTTACACTTACCAGGGGGAAAGGGGGAGAGGGATAAATCTCAGTGAAAATCTGAAAGCATTCCCTCTAAGATCAGGAACAAGACAAGGATGTCCACTCTCACCACTTAATTCAACACAGTTTTGGGAGTGCAGCCACAGCAATCAGAGGAGTAAAAGAAGAGGAATCCAAATTGGAAAGTAAGAAGTAACACTGTCCCTGTTTGCAGATGACATGATACCATACACAGAACACCCTAAAGACGCAGGATACACAATTAATATAATGAAATGTGTTGCATTTCTGTACAGTAACAAAGAATTATCAGAAAGGTAAATTAAAGAAACAATACCGCTTACCATTGCATCAGAAAGAATAAAATACCTAGGAATAAACCGACCTGAGGAGGCAAAAGACCTGTACTCTGAAAACTAAAAGATGCTGAGGAAAGAAATTGAAGATGACACAAACAGATGGAAAGAGATACCATGCCCTTGGATTGGAAGAATCAATATTGTTATTCACATTTAAAGTGGCCATACTACCCACGACAAACTACAGATTCAATGCAATCAGATGGAAAGAGATACCATGCCCTTGGATTGGAAGAATCAATATTGTTATTCACATTTAAAGTGGCCATACTACCCACGGCAAACTACAGATTCAATGCAATCCTTATCAAATTACCAACGGCATTTTTCAGAGAAGTAGAACAAAAAGTTTCTTAAATTTGTATGGAAACACAAAACACCTCTAATAGTCAAAACAAGCTTGTGAAAGAAGAACATGGCTGGAAGAATCAGGCTCCCTGATTTCAGACAACAAAGCAACAGTAATCAAAAAGTATGGTACTGGCACAAAAACAGACACACATCTGAATGGAAAAGCATAGAAAGCCCAGAGATAATAAACCCAGGCACCTATGGTCAATTAATCTACAATGAAGGAGGCAAGAATATACAATGAAAAAAAGACAGTCGCTTTCAATGAGTTGTGCTGGGAGAACTGGACAGATACACATAAAAGAATCAAATCAGAACATTCTTTAACACCGTATCCAAAAATAAACTCAAAATGGATTAAAAACCTAAATGTAAGTCCGGAAACTATAAGAGTCCTAGAGGAAAACATAGGCAGAAGACTCTCTGACCTAAATTGCAGCAATAATTTTTTGGATCCCTCTCCTAAAACAAAGGAAACTAAAGCAAAAATAAACAAATGGGGCCTAATTAAACGTAAGAGCTTTTGCACAGCAAAGGAAACCATCAACAAAACCAAAAGACAACCTACTGAATCGAGGAAGATATTTGCAAATGATATATGACCAATATAGTGTCAATATCCAACTTATATAAACAGCTCAAAAAATTAACTTAAAAAAAAAACCCACCCTGCTTTAAAAATGGGAAGAAGAACTGAATAGACAGCTTTCACAAGAGGGAATGCAGATGGCGAACAGACACATGAAGAAAATCTCAGCACCAATAATGATCAGGGAAGTGCAAACCAAAACCACAATGAGATATCACCTGACACCTGTCAGAATAGCTATCATCAAAAAGTACACAATAAGAAACGTTGGCAAGGATGCGGAGGAAAGGGGCCCCTGGTACACTGCTGGTGGGAATGTGAATTGGTGCAGCCACTGTGGAAAACAGTATGGGGGATACTCAAAAAACTAAAAATAGAACTATCATATGACCCAGCAATTCTACTCCTGGATATATATATCTTAGCAAAACAAAGACAGTAATTCAAAAAGATACATGCACACCAATGCTCATAGCAGCATTATTTACAATTGCCAAGGTATGCAAGCCACCTAAGTGTCCATCAACAGATGGATTAATAAAGGAGATGATGCATACACACACACACACACACACACACACACACAATGGAATACTACTCAGCCATAAAAATGAATGAAATTTTGCCAATTGCAGCAACACGGATGGACATGGATGGCACTATGCTAAGTGGAATTAGTCAGACAAGGACAAATATTGTGTGATATCAGTTCTATGTGGAATCTAAAAACTACAGCAAACTAGTGAATAAAACAAAAATGAAGCCGACTTACAGATACAGAGAACCAACTAGTGGTTACCAGTGGGGAGAGGGCAGATGGGAGGGGCAATGTAGGGGTAAAGGGGAAAAAGGATTATTGTGGGATTACATGAAATCAGTGTATGAAACTTTTGAAAATTGACCTTTAAAAAAAACCCAAAAAATTAAAAAGGGGGAAAAATGAGGTATGCTTCTTATCTATGTATCTAAATCTACTTAATGGAATATTACTCAGACATAAAAAAGTATGAAATACTGTGATTTGCAGCAATATAGATGGACCTAGAGTATATAATGCTTAGTGAAATGTCAGACAGAGAAAGACAGATACTGTAAATCACTTACATGGGCAATCTGAAAAATAGTACAAATGGATGTATGTGCAAAACTGAAACAGACACACAGATAAAGAAAGCAAACCTGTGGTTACCAAAGCGGAGAGGAAAGGGGAAAGGGACAAATAAGGGGTATGGGATTACCAGGGACAAACTGCTATGTCTAAAATAGATAAGCAACTGGATATGCTGTATAGCAAAGGAAATTATAGCCATTATCTTTTAATAACCTATAATGGAGTATAATCTGCAAAAATACTGAATCATTATGATGTGGAACTGAAACGAACATAATACTGTAAACAATGTATTTCAATTAAAAACAATAGCAGAACCTAGCCAACCAGTCAGAAATAGCATGGGAGCAGATAGCTCCAAATACAGAAGAGAAAAAGGAAATCCAAACTGGCACCTGTGACTGCGTGCCCTTCCCACATCAAGGGGATCCATGAAGTGATTCAGAAGTGCCATTGTTTTGATACTGCAAGTCACAGGAAGGAAGAGTATTCTTGCTGGGGTTTCTGCTTCAGATTCGTGACCCACCTTACTCTTAGGAAGGTGAGGTATCGCATCCCCTTGGCTTCACATTCAATTGAAATAGGACACTGGGTGTTCTGAGACGATGCTCTCATGCATTCCTACCCAAATTCTCTGAAACTTGGTCTCCCAATCAAAGATATCTAAGGAGGCGTGCTATTATTGAAGGCTTTAGGATGGGACGTGTCACCTTTCAATGGCCCAAACGAAGATAACTGCTAAGTTCACATTTTTCAGTCAAGAAAACCAAGTAATATCTGGTACATGAAGTGGGAGTGAAAGAGAGGAAAGAGGATTAGCACAAAGGATAGGTTTCTTTTTGCTATTGTTTTTGTTTTTTAGCCCAGGCATCTCTCTGTTGTGTCTTAGGTGACACACTTTGGCTCCTGTTGGGCTGTTGGAGTTGTCTTAAGTATGCCTAAATCCTGGAGCAGCTGGGAAACAGCAGAAACTTCCTGCTGTCAGTTAAATATACTCACCCCCAGATATGTACTTCTGTGACCAGCCTCTGTATCCTTCAGTTCTCCCCCGTTCCACCCCCAGCCAGCAATCACCAGGTCAACTCCACTTAATGGATCCTGTCAGGCACCCTTGTGAGCAGGGATAATTCAAGATCCCTTAGTTGGGTCCTTGATGGCCTCCATTCTCCCAAAGTGAAGGCTCCATGGCCAGGCTGACCAATCCAATGTCTCCTGATGCATATACCTCACACAGCAGGGAGAAGCCTATGAACCCAACCTTGTATATACAGAAGACATTTTCCCTCACCATATCCATGCCTGTTATTTTGGCATAAAATGGCACCCTGGAGAGATCTGCGTTATTTCCTAATAATAGCAGGTTTAGTCTCTTTTCAAATCTTCCCCCATTCTCTCTTGGTGCTGTGTGTCAGTATAAATTCTTATGCTTAGCGATTTTTGGTGCACTCTGCTAGTCTCTGAAGAAGTCAGCTGGTATAGTGGGAAGTGCACTGGGCTAGGAGTCTGGAGGAACAACTTCTAGCTGTATGGTGACATGACTTTATCAAATCTGAGCTCTGTGGTGATTGCTAGATATAATTTTATATTCAAGTGTCCAAGTAGTGGTTCCTTTAGCCTGGAACTAAACCTGTCACCATCTAGGTCACCTGTGTTTCCTCTCACATCCTATGCTAACTCCACCAGAGCACTCATTCCATTGTGTAGCCATTGCCAGTCTTGTCTCACTCTCCACTATGCCGTGGGCTCATTGAGAGAAAGGACCATCTTCTTCATCATGATGCAACTCCTAGTGCCTGACAGTGTCGGGCACAAGTGGGCACTCTCTTACTCAACTTACAACTGAATGTTCATACCCCTTGACCAGCATATCTCATTTCCACTGCCCCCCTCCAGTCCCTCATGCCCATTTTCTTTTGTATACTTAAATGGTGTTAGATTTAATCCATTAAAAGGAAAAAAAAAGGCACACAGTGAGGCAAATTCTGTTTCCAGAGAGCCACATTTCTTACGTGTCATGGTGATGTACTCAGTTTTTTGCGTTTTGCCTCATAGAGTACTACCTATGCAGTAATGTGGGTAGTTGGGCCCACCCTCCCGATTTATTGCTCAATTTCCAGGGCAGGGGAAGAGGATGAAAATAAAAGAGATGGGGATACTTCTATCTTCATGTAGTCTTATCTTTTAGAATACCCCAAGACGTTCAATGCTTGAGTCCAGAATTAGTCTTAAATTCATGGCTTGTAAAGAGAACAATATGTAGGATCTTTGCTAAAACTCATTCTAAAAAAATATTGGAAGGACAGTCTCAATACAATTATGGGCTAGTAGGCTTTAAAAATTTTCAGACAACAGTGATATCATATAAAAGCAACATGAAACATTTTATTGAGAAAATGACCACTCAGGTGAGTAATATCACAACAGCAATGTCAGAACATCTTCAATATCAGATAATCTTCATTTCTGTGTTAAAAATAAAAAATAATTTTTAAAATTACTTCAACTCATTCACCTGGGGATACAGAATAATAGCTGTGGTCCTGGTCAGATCTTTAAAAAGAATAGATTCAGAGGTGTTGGAAGCACAGATGAAATCTATAGACTAGGTGTTTCTATTCATCTCCACATGTATGCACCACAAAAATTATACCTGTGTCCACGCTCACTTTCTGTTTTTTAATTAATTAATTTATTTATTTATTTATTCTTTTTTCCCTTAAGTTTCTTCCCCAGATTTATTGAGATAGTGTAAGTTTATGATGTACAATGTGCTAATTTTACACAGGTATATATTGTAAAATGTTACCCAAAATAAGATTAATTAACACATCTTTCGCCTCACATAATTAGCATTTTCTTGTTGTTGTCATGGTGAGAACATTAATGCTCTACTCTTATAGCAACTTTCAAGTATACAATACAGTATTTTTAACGATAGTCTTCATGCTGTACATTAGTTCCCCGGAACTTACTCAACTTACAACTGAATGTTCATACCCCTTGACCAGCATATCTCATTTCCACTGCCCCCCTCCAGTCCCTCATGCCCATTTTCTTTTGTATACTTAAATGGTGTTAGATTTAATCCATTAAAAGGAAAAAAAAAGGCACACAGTGAGGCAAATTCTGTTTCCAGAGAGCCACATTTCTTACGTGTCATGGTGATGTACTCAGTTTTTTGCGTTTTGCCTCATAGAGTACTACCTATGCAGTAATGTGGGTAGTTGGGCCCACCCTCCCGATTTATTGCTCAATTTCCAGGGCAGGGGAAGAGGATGAAAATAAAAGAGATGGGGATACTTCTATCTTCATGTAGTCTTATCTTTTAGAATACCCCAAGACGTTCAATGCTTGAGTCCAGAATTAGTCTTAAATTCATGGCTTGTAAAGAGAACAATATGTAGGATCTTTGCTAAAACTCATTCTAAAAAAATATTGGAAGGACAGTCTCAATACAATTATGGGCTAGTAGGCTTTAAAAATTTTCAGACAACAGTGATATCATATAAAAGCAACATGAAACATTTTATTGAGAAAATGACCACTCAGGTGAGTAATATCACAACAGCAATGTCAGAACATCTTCAATATCAGATAATCTTCATTTCTGTGTTAAAAATAAAAAATAATTTTTAAAATTACTTCAACTCATTCACCTGGGGATACAGAATAATAGCTGTGGTCCTGGTCAGATCTTTAAAAAGAATAGATTCAGAGGTGTGTGTGTGCCTGTGTGTGTGTGTGTGTGTGTGTGTGTGTGTGTGTGCACAGAAACTACCAAGGCAGATGGTATGAGGGAATTTAGAAATACATAGGTCTTGTAATTTATCCTTCCCCAACCTCTGGGGAAGGGGCATGTATTTTTCTCAGGGCACAAATCTAACAGTCAATGTGGATGTCTGGACTGCGTTGCAACAAAGGGAATTATCTCTTCAAGGAGACATCACCTGCAGCCCAGGCCAGGGAGTTCCAGGAGAGGGAGCCGAGCTATTACTTGGCCCGGACCGCAGAGGGGGTATCTACGACCAGGGGGTTCTCCTCCTCAGGGGCGCTGCTCTTCTTGTCCACAGCAACAAAGGCAGGTGTTTCATTGGGGCTCTTCTTGATCTTGCCCTCTTTTCCCTCCAGACCCTGGCCCTGGACGCCAGGCGCCTGCTGTGGGCGGTGGCACGGGTTATTGGGGCTGCGGGATCCATAGCTTGGAGGAGGCCTCTGCTGCAGATCGCCACAGGCATCGCGCCGACCCTCCCTGTGCTCCACCTCCAGCTCCACAGGGATGCCTTGTGAGGGTGTTGGACCAAGAGAGGTGCCTAGGCCCCTAGGGCGGCTCAGCAGGTAGCTGGGGCCCTGATGCCGTCATGGCAGGCCCTGGGGCCTTGTGTTCTGTGCGGACCCTGTCAGGTGGTCGGGCCGTGGGCCGCTGGTGGTAGCCAGGATCGATGGGTGGTGGGTCAAGTCTGGGGATGTGAGGCAGTGTGGGAAGCACCGAGGTCTTTGGTCTTGGGGGTGGCCAGGGCTACGGTGCCCCAGGCCCTGGGCCGCAGTGAAGCCTTTGCCACTGCCCTCGCCTTTCTCAATGTTGTGCTCAGTGCCCTTGGGACCGTGTGGTGGTGGGGCTCGGCCATGGATAGAGAATCCCCAGCGGAAGCGGGGGCTGTGGGCAGCATAGCGGCTTCCCTCCACTGGGGTGCCCGCTCACGTTAGTGGCCTCGGTGCCCCGCTCGCCCTGCACCACGTGGGACTCGACAGTCTCGGCTTCACCCATGCTGCGTTTGAACTTGCAAGGGTTGTTCCAGGGGATGGCCGTCTGGTGAACGAACACACCTTCCTGGGTATCATGCCTGCTGATGAAACCGTACCCATTCTTCACGTTCAACCACTTGACAGAGCCTCGCACCCTCTTAGAGATGACTTTCTTGGGCACCTTTCCCATGGCGCCCACCACGGTGGCCTTGGGGATCGCATCCCCGCTGAGGTTGCCAGCACCTAGGGCTCGGGGCAGATCTCCACCTCCCAAGGATGCCAGGTGTTCCTACGATGCTTGAGGGGAGACTGAAGAAGCCACCTCCGTGAGGGAGGCCTCTCCAGCCTCACTCATGAGGCCCTCCTTGCTCTCCTTTCTCAGAGAATCTGAGGGAATTTGGCCCTCTGTGGCTGGAAGTTTGGGGAGGGGCTGGAGGCAGGAGCCTCTCCAAGAGGGTTGTGGGTCAGGGCCAAGGGTTCTCTGGCTTCACTCTGAGACTCTTGGAGAGGCCTGTGGGTTCTCCTGGGGCTAGGGGACGCAGACCAAACAATGGCTACCATGGTGATGTTTCACTGTGGGGGGGCATGGCCTTCCTAGAGTGGGCTCTGAGCTGGGGGGCGGGGCAAATGCACTCCTCCCCATGCTCCTGCAAGCACATCACAGTACCTTGTGGTTTCTGGTTGAGAAGAGGCACACTTGAAGCTCTAGGGAGTGGTCTTGAACACCCTCTTACTTGCTTGAGTGGATGTGAGGAGAGGACCCAACTTCCATTCCTCTTCCTTGGTTGGGGAGATTCACAGCCTCCTAAGGGCACTCTCCCCATATTTTCTCAAAAAACCGTGGTCCTCTTCCAACCCCTGGTGTGCCCTCTATATGGGTGAGGCATTTTGTGTAACTTGAGGCAAAATGACAACCACATGATATTAAGACCCAGTCAAAGAAGCCTGCTGTGGTGTTTGTTTGTTTGTTTTGCTTTTGTTTTCTGGCAGGGGAGAAAAGGAAGGCTGCCAGGGCTAGAATGCTCATACTGAGAGGACACTAAAGTCATGCAGGTTTATCCAGACTAGTGTTAAGATTGCGTTGACCTAAAACAGATAGACTGTCAGGTATTGCCCCAACAAAAATGGGTTTATTCCGGATCAACAAAGAATTGCAATTCAGGGTCTGCAACCATGGTGAGCCATGTGCAAATCCCCCCAACAGGGAGAGGATAACTCTTTCAAAGAGAGGAAGAGGAAGTTAGGAAGTCTATAGTAAACAAATTGTCCATTGG
>NW_020171806.1:111770-169484 GCF_003031525.2 Neophocaena asiaeorientalis asiaeorientalis | reverse complement strand
ACTAGTAATGAAACCGTACCCGTTCTTCACGTTCAACAACTTGACAGAGGCTTGTAACCACTTAGGGATGACTTTCTTGGGCACCTTTCCCATGGCGCCCACCGTGGTAACCTTGGGGATCACATCCCCACTGAGGTTGTCAGCACCTAGGGCTCGGGGCAGATCTCCGCCTCCCATGGATGCCAGGTATTTCTGCGAGGCTTGAGGGGAGAAGGAAGCGGCCACCTCCATGAGGGAGGTCTCTCCAGCCTCATTCATGAGGCCCTCCTTGCTCCTTTCTCAGAGAATCTGAGGGAAATTTGGCCCTCTTATGCTGGAAGGTGGGGGAGGGGGCTGGAGGCAGGACCCTCTCCAAGAGGGTAGTGGGTAAGGGCCAAGGGCTCTCTGGCTTCATTCTGAGACTCTTGGAGACGCCTATGGGGTCTCCTGGGGCAGGGGTTCACAGACCAAACAATGGCTACTGCAATGGTGTCTCACTGTGGGGTGGGGCGGGGCGTTCCTAGATGGGGCTCGAGCTGGGAGGCAGGGCAAATGCACTCCTCCCCGTGCTCCTGCCAGCATGTCACAGTACCTCGTGGTTTCTGGTGGAGAGGCGGCACATTTGAAGCTCTAGGGAGTGGTCTTGAACACCCTCTTACTTGCTTGAGTGGATGTGAGGAGAGGACCCAACTTCCATCCCTCTTCCTTGGCTGGGGAGATTCACAGCCTCCTAAGGACACTCTCTCAGTCTTCTCTCACAAAACTGTGGTCCTCTTCCAACCCGTGGTGTGCCCTGTATATGGGTCAGGCATTTTGTGTAACTTGAGGCAAAATGACAACCACATGATATTAAGACCCAGTCAAAGGAGCCTGCTGTGGTGTTTATTTGTTTGTTTTGCTTTTGTTTTCTGGCAGGAGAGCAAAAGAAGGCTGCCAGGGCTAGAATGCTAGTACTGAGAAGACACTAAAGTCGGGCAGGTTTATCCAGACTAGTGTTAAGATTGCGTTGACCTAAAACAAATAGACTGTCAGATATTGCCCCAACAAAAATGGGTTTATTCCGGATCAACAAAGAATTGCAATTCAGGGTCTGCAACCATGGTGAGCCACGTGCAAATCCCCCCAACAGGGAGAGGATAACTCTTTCAAAGAGAGGAAGAGGAAGTTAGGAAGTCTATAGTAAACAAATTGTCCATTGGCGGCTGAGAGTTGGAAGTGTGGTGGCTTTTCATTGGCTGAGTCGTGACAGTCTCTCATTGGCTGAGCTCTTGCAAGGCAAGAAGTGGAAGTCTTTCTTCTTCCTGTTGGGCCCTGTTGTCGTCATAGGGTGTGAGAGCTCACCCTTCTAGCCTCCCGACTCTATTTTAATTGAAGTTTCTCTTTATGAATTTTTACACTCCTCTCCTTTGATCAAGATCTTTCTCTGCATCACTGATCAAGTCTGATTTCCTGTTTCAGCAGGTTTTTGGCCCTCAGTGCCAGGAAGGTCCTTTCCTTGGTGTACTATCCCATGTTAGAGTGAAAGTGCACAGTTTGGAAACCTATTGAAGTCGCATTAGAGTAACAAGGAGTGGCAGGAGGGAGAACCGTTAGGCACGTTTTATCTAAAGTTCATGTTATCAAGATCATACACATAGGAGATCATCTGAAGCATTATGCCACCATCAGGGGTTTGGCAGACAAAGTTCCAACAGGCCTAATCTGGATATCGTGGGAAAGCTGTCTTATCAGATATTGTCTGCTTCAATTTCAGAAAACCTCTACTTTCATATCACCAGATGATGTGCAGGTCCATTCAGGATTGGTGCTTTCTTTAGGTGTGTCACGTGAGTTCAAGGGGCTATCCCCTGGAGTTTGGTGGCACAAGGGTTTGTTAGCAGTACCTGATAGGGGCCTTTCCTAGCAAGGTTGAAGAGATTCCTTCTGGAAGTGTCTTTTCCAATAGATGAAATGTCCAGGTTGCAAGGTGTGATGCTTAGTATCTTCCTCTCCTGAAAGCACACTGTGAAAAGATTGCTCTATCAAAACATGGTTATTTATAATAGAAGCAATTAGGCCTTTGAAATATCAGAATATCTCTCCTTTTATCAGTTGTGGCTCAAAAGAGGCAGGAGCCAAGTGAGTATCCTGTGACTCTCAGAGGGTGAGAGTTTGTGAGTTCCAAAAGGGGTGGTTCTGAGATTCAGAAGGACCAATGGCAATGCTTCTGGCCAAGGTAATAAGAGGCCCTCTACATATTTTGCCAACTAAGGCTTAATAATGCTGTTAGTGCATTTGACTAAACCAGAGGACTGGTAAGTGCAGTGAAAGTGCTGTAAAACTGGCCAAACAGTGCAGACTGGTTGAAGTACCTGGCCAGTAAAATGGGTGCCTCAATCATTATGAAGTTTGAGAGGAGTTCCCCAGATAGGGATAATCTTTTCCAAAAGGACTTTAGCCACAGAAGGGGCTGTAGCCTTTCTGCAAGGGGAGGCTTCAGTCCAGTGTGAAAACATACAGATTATGACTAGAACATGTTTATATCCACAAGGTGGAGGAAGGTGTATGGAATCCTTTTTCCAGAGCCTGAATGGTCCATTAGGCAGTTTAAAATGTCCGGGAGCAGTACAGGCAGTCTTCTCTGAGTTGTATTTTGGACAAGTGGGACAAGTGTACATTCAAGCAAGATATACAGATTAAAAAATAAGTTAACACAAACATGATACACTTCGTATGCCATTAGGGAATTACAAATGAAAACAATAAGACAGAACTACACACCTATTAGAACTGCTAACCTCCTCCCAAAATGAAAACATCAAATACTGGAGGATGGGAAACAACAGCAACTTTAACTCATTGCAAAAGGAACGCATTTATGGCCTCTTAAGAAATAGTTTGGCAGGATTTTCCAAGGCTAAGCAAGTCTCACACCTTGGGATCTATTGAGGTAGGTACTTTTTGCCCCCTTGTTAATGTTTCCCCACCAATATTGATTCATAAATGTTATCATTTTGTCGGTAGGCCAATAGTTTAATGAATGTACAGTGGTTAGCAGTGGGAAATTTAGTCTCCTGTAAAACCGTGCTGCTATTTTGTCTGACTCAGAGCTTTCACTTTTTATCAAACCAACAGTTGTTGAATTTCCAATCTTGTTTCCCTTTTCTGAGGCCAAATGTTGGGCTTCTCTAGCCAGTTTTTCTAAGTTATAATTTGGGGAACTATCCCTGTGAACCATCACAGAGGTTTGGCTCTTGTCGATTACTTTAAGGGCAGCATTCCTTGCAGAAATGTCAGCAAGGTGATTTCCCTTAGCTTCCAGAGCATCGAGTTCAGAATGCCTCAGGATCTTGATAATAGCTAAAATGGCAGGTAAATGTATTTCATCCAATAATCCCTGAACAGAGCGGCCACTTTAAATTTTCTTTCCGCTGGAAGTAAGGAAGCCATGTTGCTTCTACAACATTCCAAACTCATGAGCTACCCTGAAAGCATATCTACTACCAGTATCAATATTGGTAGTTCTGCCCTTAGCTAAAGTACAAGCCTTTGTAAGAGTGTATAATACAGTCTGGTGGGCAGAAGTAGCCAAACCTAAAGGTGCTGCCTCAACAATATAAAAAGGAGTGGCGATAGCATACCCAACACAATATTTTTGCCACTGTCACATTTTAAAAAGAATCATGAGACTTCAGTGTTACCCAAAGGAATTTCCTGCAGATCATAATGTTAAGTCAGCATTAAGTAGTTGTGAGGGAATTTTGTCAGTGATGGAGGGGAGAATAGTAGCAGGGTTAAGCTCATTAGAGTGTAAAGGAGTTATGTGAGGAGCAGTTAACAAAAGGCCTTCATAGCAGGTGAGGCAGCTGACTAAGGAATGTTGAGTGTGATGAGAATTCAGGAGGGCTTCTACTTCATGAGGTACAAAAATGGTTAAAGCGGCCCTCCCAATGATTTTTCTCAGTGGCCTTAACCAAACGGGCAGTGGTGGGAATGCCTCTAAGGCAAGGGAGGTATCTCCATGCCACAGGGTCCATTTGCTGGCCATAACACCCTATGGGTTGATGATGGCTCCTGTGTCTTGCGGTGAGTACCCCCAAGGATGTTTCTTTCCTTTACATACACAGAAAGGTAAAAGGGAATCTGATAATTGGGAAGCCCTAGAACAGGTGTCTTTGTCAAACTCTCTTTTAAGGCGACATCGTCTGATTCTTCCCATAAACGTGGATCGGTGTTGTTGTTTTTTAGCAAACCTTGCAGAAGTTCGGCCATAAGAGAGCCTTTTTTTTTTTTTTTCGGTACGCAGGACTCTCACTGCACAGCCTCTCCCATTGCAGAACACAGGCTCCAGACGTGCTGGCCCAGAGGCCATGGCTCACGGGCCCAGGCACTCCGCAGCTGGTGGGTTCCTCCCGGACCAGGGCACAAACCCGTGTCCCCTGCATCGGCAGGCGGACTCCCAAGAACTGCACCACAAGGGAAGCCCCATAAGAGAGATTTTTGAACCTAATTTCAGCAGTAACGAACTAGGCTGAGCAAAACTTTTCAGTTGGCGCTTAGTTTTTGCGTTTTGGGAAACTTAGGACACCATGAAGCCTCTCTGGATTTAGGTGTAACCCTGGTTCTGATATTAGATGTCCTAATTATTGAACCTGGGTTTGGGAAAACTGCATTTTTTCCTTGGTAATTTTGTGTCCTTTTGAGGATACAGCCTTTAACAAAGGGATGCTGTCTTCTTGTGAGGAAGCTTGGAAAGGAGGGCAAAGAAGGAAATCATCTGCATATTGCAACAACATAGAACCCCTAGAAAACTTTATATCAGCCAGATCAGCCTTAAGGATTTGTGAGAAATAAGAGGAACTCTCATTAAAACCATGGTGCATTACTGTCCAGGTGAATTGCTTTTCTTCCCAGGTAAAGGCAAATAGGTGTTGGCTAGCTTCGTCAACTGGAATACTAAAGAATGTACTGCATAAATCAGTTACGGTAAGGAACTTGTTTCCGGTGGAAATGGATGTTAGTAGCGTATGAGGGTTAGGAACAACAGGGTGTTGAGGGATAACAATGTTGTTTATTGCTCAGAGGATCTCACACTGGCAAAATAGGAGTATTACCGGGACTAGTACAAGGGACAATGAGCCCTTGAGCCTTGTAATCTTCTATTATGGGCTTTATAACTTGAAGGGCTTCTTTATTTATAGGGTATTGATTAATTCTTGGGAGAGGTTTTGAGGGATCTATATGAATCTTAATGGAATTTTGCCAATATCAGTTTGAGATTTTGCCTATACAAAGGGTGGCAGCAGATTCAATAAGGACAAATGATCAATGTTTCCAGAATCAGCTCTAGTGCCATCAGAGCCACAGTAAATTAAAGATGTCAAAGGGTCACTTAATTCACCTGGTTGGCTGCTATGATAACTACTTTCAAATTCTAAGACATAATGCTTTCCTAAAAAGCCTCAGCCTAATAAATGGATAGGAGCTGGGGAACTAAGGGGAAAAGGGTGTGTATTTCTCAAAGGGCCTAAACAAAGTAAGTAGGTTCAGAGAAAGAAACCTTTTGTGGTTCATTCGCAATCCCACTATTTGATCTGTTTTAGTGCTCCAAGGCAGGGGCTGCTTTATAGTAGTTGGGGTTGAGCATCGAGAGTGTGGTTCCAGTGTCAATTAGAACTGGAAATCAGTCATGGCCAATCTGGAGCCATGTTTCCCCAAGCTTATTAAGAGGGAGAATTGGGAAGCGCCCCTGTAGTTCCTCAGAGCCCCTCCATTGAGAGTTGGGAGGATGTTGGACAGGCTTGTTGGAGAACTGAAGGCGCCTGAAGCACTTGAATTTGTCACAATCTCTTCTCCAATGCCCTGGCTCTTTACAATACTAGCAGAAAATAGGAGGGTTTTGTTTTTGTTTAGGGGCCTTTATTTGCTGGAGTTGAAGTTTAAGAATTATAGTTGTCTTCCTTTTAGGTGACCCCTCTAGAATGTGAGAGAGCTGGTTTGCCAGACTAACTACACCTGGAGTGGACATAGTTTTCCATTCCATCCTTTCCATCCTTCCTTTTACTAGAAGGAAAAGGTCCCGATTCAGCCCACTAATAAACACATAGTTAAAAGCTACCTGGGTGGAATCAACATTAGAAGACCAAAGTTTTCCTTGAAAACAATCTGAAGTAAATTGTAATAGTTATGAACATGTTCATCAGATTTTTTGTACAAGCCTGAATTTTGTTCCAATCAACAGTTTTTGAAAAAGCCCTAGGTATTTCGTGATGATGTCACCCAGGGATTGCCCAAGCCTGATCATATAATAAGTTAGTGGGCTGGTCTCCAGTTTGTAATTCTGCAGACATTTCAGGATTTTTCCCAATTAGCAATTTCCATCCAATTCTGGGCCTGGCCTTCACCGACAAGCATATAAACTAGCTGATATAAGTTGATAAGTCTGAATGACCATATTAAATTCTTCAGGAAGTCTGTGAGGAGCTTCAGTTATTTTGGGAAAATCTTTGACTATGGCTTGCAGTGAAGCTTTAGTCCAGGGAATATAAAAAAGTAAAGGTTTAGCCTCTGGATCCTCAGAAGGCTTAATTTTAAAGGGGTAGGTTCTGATAGGTTCAGAGAAAAGTGGGGCAGGGAGAGCTTCAGGGAAAAAGGGAAGTTTGGCAATATAATTTGTATGGGGAAACTGAGGGTATAGAGGAGGTATAGGTAGTATAAAAGGGAAGGAGGAAGATGGTGTCTGAGTCAGGACCTGAACAGGAGGAGCCAGAGAAGAGGAGCATGATTCTTCAAAACCCACCCTTTCTTTCTTTAATCATTTGTTTGCCTCTGTTATCTTAAAATCTTATTTTGCAGAGAGGCAATTATAGGCTCCTGAGAACATTTTGGAAGCCTCAAAATATCAATCAAAGTAGGTGTTCCATTCAGTTTTGGAAATTTTAGAGTTATGGTTGTCCAATTCGGTTTTAAGAAAAGTACGTTTGGGGATTTCAAAAGTTCCCCATAATGGCCATTGATGTTCTAAATTGCATTTGGTTGGGTCACTCCCTTAAGTTCGAAATTCACATGAGAAAGGACAGTGTTTTTTAAACATAAAATCAATTGTGGTCTCTGTGGGAGAAGGGGGTTGCCGTGAAAATATTTACAGAACTGGGATCCCATTTCTCAGAGGTTTTTCTCTAGAGTAAAGCATAATTTTCAAACAACTGAAACAACTCAAACAGCTTAAACAGCTCAAACAGTTCAAACAGCCTGTTCTATGGGAGCAGTCTGGTCCCAAAGGAGCAGGGATGAAAGCCCCTCAACACAGCTCTAATGAAACAGCTTAATTTTGAAGAAATCAGACTGAAGCTTTAACAGTGAAGTTCCAATAGGACAGCATACCTTCTAAAAGAAATGGGCCAAAGTGTAGCCAGTTCCAGGAGGAACAGCCCCTGTTCCTAAAGGAATCAGGCCAAGGGACAGCATGGTTCCAGTTGCAACAGCCTGATTTCAAAAATCAGATAGAAGTGCAAAATGAGTACTTACAGACAGAGCAAGGTCTTAACCAGAAAAGACAAACCCTTAAAATAGATCCCAAATAAAACCTAAAGAGCTTCAAAACGCAAAGACGGCAGAAGCTTGGATCCAGGAGAAAGAAACCCCGGGGTCGGTGAGAAAAGCAGTGAGCAACAATGGGTTCAATGTGGATACCACACCTGTTTCCTCACCAGCCTCAGAGTTGTCGGGGGCCCTCTCTGAATCCTGATATGGGCCACCAAATTGTTGACCTAAAACAAATATAATGCCAGATATTTCTCCAGCAAAAAAAAAAGGTTTATTCAGGATCAACAAAGAATTGCAGGGCTTCCTGGTAGCTCAGGGGTTAAGAATCTGACTGCCAATGCAGGGGACACAGGTTTGAGCCGTGGTCCAGGATGATCCTACATGCTGCAGTGCAACTAAGCCCGTGAGCCACAACTACTGAGCCTGCGCACCACAACTAGTGAGGCCTATGCACCTAGAGCCCATGCTCCACAACAAGAGAAGCCATCGCAATGAGAAGCCTGCACACCCCAACGAAGAGTAGCCCCTGATCGCTGCAACTAGAGGAAGCCCATGCACAGAAATGGAAGAGCCAATGAGGCCAAAAATAAAATAAATTTAAAAAAAAAGAATTGCAATTTGAGGTCTGTAACCATGGTGAGCCATGTGCAAGTCCCCCACAACAAGCAGAGGATAATTCTTTTAAAGATAGGAAGAGGAAGCTGAGAGGACTAAGGTAAAGAAAGAGTCCATCAGATGAATCAAGAGTTCCAAGTACAGTGGCTTTTCCTTGGCTGAGACCTGACAATCTCATTGACCAAACCCTTGTCAAGCAAGAGAAGTCTTTCTTCTTCTTCTTCTTTTTGACAATTTAATTAATTAATTAATTATGTTTAACATCTTTATTGGAGTATAATTGTTTACAGTCTTGTGTTAGTTTCTGCTGTATGACAAAGTGAATCAGATATATGTATATCTATATCCCCATATCCCCTCCCTCTTGTGCCTCCCTTCAGCCCTCCCTATCCCAACCCTCTAGGGGGTCACAAAGCACTTAGTGGACATCCCTGTGCTATGCAGCTGCTTCCCACTAGCTATCTATTTTACATTTGGTAGTGTATATATTTCAGGGCTACTCTCTCACTTTTTCCCAGTTCACCCTTCCCCTTCCCCATGTCCTCAAGTCCATGCTCTATGTCTCTGTCTTTATTCCTGCTGGGTTATCATTGTTTACATATACATATGTCCCCGTATCTCTTCCCTCTTGTGTCTCCCTCCCTCCCACCCTCTCTATCCCACCTCTCTAGGTGGTCACAAAGCACAGAGCTGATTTCCCTCTGCTATGCGGCTGCTTCCCACTAGCTATTTTATATTTGGTAGTGTATATATGTCCATGACACTCTCTCACTTTGTCCCAGCTTACCCTTGCCCCTCCCCATATCCTCAAGATCATTCTCTAGTAGGTCTGTATCTTTATTACCATCTTGCCCCTAGGTTCTTCACGACCTTCTTTTTTTTTTTTTAGATACCATATATATGGGTTAGCATACAGTATTTGTTTTTTTCTTTCTGACTTACTTCACTCTGTATGACAGTCTCTAGGTCCATTCACCTCACTACAAATAACACAGTTTCATTCCTTTTAATGGCTGAGTAATATGCCACTGTATATATGTGTCACATCTTCTTTATCCACTGATCTGTTGATAGAATGGAAACTTAGGTTGCTTCCATGACCTGGCTATTGTAAATAGAGCTGCAATGAACATTTTGGTACATGACACTTTTTGAATTCTGGTTTTCTCAGGGTATATGCCCAGTAGTGGAATTGCTGGCTCATATGGTAGTTCTATTTTTAGTTTTTTAAGGAACCTCCATACTGTTGTCCATAGTGGCACTATCAATTTACATTCTCACCAACAGTGCAAGAGGTTTCCCTTTTCTCCACACTCTGTATAGCATTTATTGCTTGTAGAGATTTTGATGATGGCCATTCTGGCTGGTATGAGATATCTCATTGTAGTTTTGATTTGCATTTCTCTAATGATTAATGATGTTGAGCATTCTTTCATGTGTCTGTTGGCAATCTGTATATGATGATAAAACTGAAAGTAAAATTAAGAAAATACTCCCATTTACCATTGCAACAAAAATAATAAAATATCTAGGAATAAACTTACCTAAGGAGACAAAAGACCTGTATGCAGAAAATTATAGGATGCTGATGAAAGAACTTAACGATGATACAAATAGATGGAGAGATATACCATGTTCTTGGATTGGAAGAATCAACATTGTGAAAATGGCTCCACTACCCAAAGCAATCTACAGATTCAATGCAATCCCTATCAAACTACCACTGGCATTTTTCACAGAACTATAACAAAAAATTTCACAATTTGTATGGAAACCCAGAAGACCCTGAATAGCCAAAGCAATCTTGAGAAAGAAAAAGGGAGCCAGAGGAATCAGGCTCCCTGACTGCAGACTATACTACAAAGCTACAGTAATCAAGACAGTATGGTACTGGCAGAGAAACAGAAATGTAGATCAACGGAACATGATAGAAAGCCAGGGATAAACCCACACACATATGGTCACCTTATCTTTGATAAAGGAGGCAAGCATATACAGTGGAGAAAAGACAGCCTCTTCAATAAGTGGTTCTGGGAAAACTGGACAGCTACATGTAAAGGAATGAAATTAGGACACTCCCTAACACCATACACAAAAATAAACTCAAAATGGATTAAAAACCTAAATGTAAGGTCAGACACTATAAAACTCTTAGAGGACAATGTAGGCAGAACACTCTATGACATAAAGCACAGCAAGATGCTTTTTGACCCACCTCCTAGAGAAATGGAAATAAAAACAAAAATAAACAAATGGGACCTAATGAAACTTCAAAGCTTTTGCACAGCAAAGGAAACCATAAACAAGACGAAAAGACAACCCTCAGAATGGGAGAAAGTATTTGCAGATGAAGCAACTGACAAAAGATTAATCTCCAAATTTTACAAGCCGCTCATGCAGCTCATCAAAAAAAACAAATAACCCAATCCAAAAATGGGCAGAAGACCGAAATAAACATTTCTCCCAACTCTTTTACTTGAGGTTTCTGTGTATTAAATTTTTATATTTGTAAAGTAAGGAAGCTTGAGTGGGAACACTTTTGTAACTAGAATACTCTGAAAACCCTATTGAGCTCTGTGTTCTTGCCTATGTAAAGCAAATGATCAGGCAGGGTAAAATAGAGCTGAGGGAATTTGCCCTTGTGTTTACCTGCAGATCTAAACTTTTATTTTCTAAAAATACCTTATGACTCTGTCATCTTCTTCCTAAATCGGGGATTTGATTTACTTACATAGAAATTCTAAGAATTCAGCCTAACTGCTGTGCTGGTGCTGTGCTTAGGTACAGCTAGCTCTCTGAAATATAAACTTTATGAAGTGATGACAGAGCAGGCTAAAATAGTAGATTGTAATTGGTCAGAAAACTTGGCTTTAATTTATTAATAAGAAAAAAATAAGGCAAGTTGTCCTGCCACTTTAGAGTTTACAGAAACCTCTCACCAAGTTGTGAATTTGACCCTTTCAACAACTCACTCTATGAAGAAATGGGACAGGTGCTGTTTTTACTTCAGTTTGACAGATGAGGAAACCAGGGCCCAGAAATAGGAAGCTGCTTTTTCTTAAGTTTGCATATTTATAGAGTAAACCCTTAAATCTGATCTCATATACATTTCACTCTAGGTCCGGTTATCTTTCCATCACACCTCACTGACCTTCATGTACAGTTTTGTCACCTGTTTCTTCTGGTGTCAGAGACCAGGAGCCTCTTTCAGAGAGGTCATGGTCTCATTGAACAGCTCAGCAGAGAACCCGGGACACACCTCTCACATGGCTAATCTGTCTCCCCTGTATCCAGGCTCATTCAGGGGCAAAAATTGCCTTCATATCAACTAACCAGCATCCCTTGTCCCCACACAAAGTAATCTTCTGCCTATAGTTGACTAGAAAACAAACCCTACTATGAACTCAGGAACCATTTCATCACCATGCTGGTGTAATACAAAATGGAAGAAGGGGTCTTGATTTTGACTTTACTGTTTAAAAAAACTCTTCTTCGTGTATCATCTCTGGTAGAATTTACAACAAGCATGAGAGAACCGTATTCTACTGTCAGTATGTTCACACGACGGCAATTAAGTCAGGGCACCAGGGCAGGGGGCACAAAGCAGCTAACGTGCCTAACCATGGCCACCCAGGTAGTAAATACAGAGCCATGATAACATCTTTGGGCCTTGAGTCCTCTGGTTTCTAGTCCACTGTGCCCTCTATGGGTCCATGAGGCCACTTCTATGATGTCGCCAACAGTACTCTTTCATGTGTTGAGAGTTCTCCTTGCTGCTTCCCATATTTACCACGCTCATTCCCTTCTCTGTGCCTGTGTTCCCTTTTTCCTCACTCTCCTAGGAATACCTTTATAACCTCCCCTCTGTCTGTATAAATCCTTCCTGCCCTTCTAGTCCCAGTTTTGGAATCCCCTCCTGCCGCCTTTCCAAAGGTACCCGTCCATCTCCATCTCTTTCTTCTCAGAAACCTAGTTGCTCTTACAGCCAGACAATTAATGGCTACTTTACTTCTTTCCTATGTGTAAGGTTTTCTATCTCACTATTTTTCCTAGCTAGATTCTAAGCTCGCTAAAGGATGAACGCTTTAAGTTTTTTCTCTCAGTTTCCTCTCTGAGTACCATGGTTCCTAGAACAGTGCTGGCTGTATAAAGGGCCACCACAAAAGTGTGTTTGTGGATTAAGTTGACACCTTTCTCCCCGCTCGAAGTTTCAGCATCTTCGAATTTCTTAAAAGTTGCTAGCACAGTGCCAGGCACAAAGAAGATGCTAACAAGAATCACTGAGTTGGACTGAATATGTCCTCTTGAACTTCCTATTGTCTTCATGATATACAGGAAAGTGCTTTGGAGACATCATGGAGATCTTTTGGAGCAATCATGGAGAACTTTCCTAGTTTGTGTGTATTTTATGCAAGAAGAAAGGCTTTGTGGAAAAAAATTAATATGATATGAATTACTAGTTCAAGCTTAAGGTATAATTTGCTGAGGCCATTGTATTATTTTTATTGAAACCTCAGGTTCTGTCTCTCTCCCTCTCTCTCTGTTTTAATTTTGTACTTCTCTCCATTCATCCTATGGAACACTTTTCTTAATTTCTATTTTTCAAGAGCTGTCAATGAGATGGAGGTTAATCCAGGTTTAAGGTATACTGTCCGATCCATGGGCTTATCATCTAAAAATAAAATCTTTGCTGCTTCAGCCACAAAATGGTGCTGAACCTGAGACAGCAGATCCCATCCAGGCCCATTACAAAAGGTGATAACATTATCTAATGTGAGGAGTAAACAAGGTGGCATCCTTATTAGGGGAAGAAAATGCTCCAGGCCCCCTTTTCTTACTGAGTCACTGGTGATTCCTGTTTGAAAGGTAAATGGGCTGAATGGAAAGGAGAACCTTATCCATCTTGCTCCTTCTAGAACCACACCATCAATTCCAGCATCTCTCGAGTGCTGCTAACTGTCCAAGGCAACAGAAAGCTAATATAATGCATTCAAAAATAATAAAAAGGAATCTAGAAAATGCCCACCCCCTTGCCCCACACCCTGAAAATGACACATCGTAAAAGCCAGGGTGACTCCAGGGATACCATGGATCTAAATAAGTGGTTTAAAATGAGGGCAGTGTTGCAATCTTCAGTGAACTCTCAGCCGAGGTTTTGGGAACTAAAAATCATTAGAAAGAGCCAGGAATCTTACATCAGAAGGTCTGGGTTGGGCTCCTGGAATGGCCAAATATTGGCTGGTTAGCCTTGAGCAAATTACCTCTCCTCCCTGAGATATAATCTTCCTGCATGTAAAAAGGAAATATCTACTGCCTTCCCTATCTAGCGCATGGGGTTTTGCTGGCAATTACATAGAATACTTTATGCGAAAAAATACATTACATAAACCATAAGCTGTGAATATAAGATATAAAATATAAAATACTGTGCCATAAAATACTATCTGTGTTAAAAAGAAAGAAAGAGAGAAAGAAGGACAAAAAGAAAGTAAGTGTGATGGTTAATTTTTTGTGTTGGTTTCGCTGGGCCACATTGCCCAGATATGTGGTCAACCATTATTATGGATGATCCTGTGGGGATGTTTTTGAATGAGAATAACTTCAAAATCTGTGAATTTTGAGTAAAGCAAATTGTCCTCTATAATGCGGGTGGTTCTCATCCAATCAAGTGAAGGCCTGAACAGAACAAAAGATTGACCTCCCCCAAGCAAGAGGCAGTTCTGTAACAGATGGCCCTTGGACTTGAATGGCAATATTGGCTCTTCTCTGGGTCTCCAGCTTGACAGCTTTTGGACTTGAACTGCATCATTGGCTCTCCCATTGATCTCTGGTCTGTCAGTCCATCCTGTAGATTTTGGACTTTCCAATTCCTTGAAATAAACCTCTGTCTGTCTGTCTGTCTCTATCTGTGTGTGTGTGTGTGTGTGTGTGTGTCTTTCTGTCTTTCTGCCTCTCTCTCCCTACACACACATACACACACACACACACACACACACATTCATTCATTCATTAATCCTATTGGTTCTGTTTCTCTGGAGAACCCTGACTCATGCAGATTTTGGTACCAGGACTGGTTCTAAAGAACAGAATCTTAAGGATGAGTTTTCTGAATTGGTTGTTAAGATACTGGAACTTACCCTCTAATTTGATTATATTTAAAGACACTAATGACTCTATTTCTAGTAGTAAAGAGCACACTGATAGTCCATGGCATAATGTGGCAATAATGTACACAAAAGCTCATCATGCGATACTCCTCATCAAATACTTATAAGAGGCAAAATCTGGGTGACTATGTACATTCAAATATTCTTGTTAAAATATGGAATATAATGAGAAATGCTAGCTGCTCCCAATGGCAGAACAAAGTACGAAAAGAAAAGAATGATCTCAGAGACTCAAACTCCCTGTTTAAACAATGCATAAAGGACCTGAAAGCATCTATGTCTGCCCACAGGGTTGAGATTGCTGAAAACAAAACCCAGAATCTCATCCTGTGAGTGGCTGAATTACACTGCAAATTGGATCCCCAGTCGTGCCACAAGTCTACCATTAAAGTGAAGGCTTTGGTTGGGAAGGATTGGGATCTTGAAAGTTGGATGGGTACACGTGGGAAGACCCTGATGAAGCTGGGGATATCGAGACCCTCAAATCTCATGTGTCATCATTGCCAGTAGAAGCAGCGTCTGAACCCCAGTCTGAGGAACTTAACCCTGTGCCACCTGAGGAAACTGTAATGGCCTCCCCTGAGGAAGTTTCCTTGAAAGACACTGCTGACGTGCCTCAGGACCCACCCCACCACTTCTCTCTGCTTGTAGACCTATAGCAAGACTCAAGTTCCAGAGCAGGCGGCGGCAACCAGGGAAGACCCCACAGGAGCTGCGCAGGTGCCCAGCTGCTGGGGTCCCCGCATGCCCCATGTCCTCCACAACACTGTGCTTGCCCGCCCTGCAGCCCCACAGGATGAAGAAGGACAAGTTGTTCCTGGGCAAGCTGGGCGGCATGTTGGTGAGGAAGAAGAAGGCCAAGGAGGTGAGTGACCTGCACGAAGGGAAAAATGCCATCAACTCGCCAATGTCCCCTGCCTCAGTGGAGATATACCCAGAAGACACCTTGCTCGAGGAGAATTAGGAGCACACTGTGATTGACTGCACTTCCAGGGATGACCCCAGATTCAAGGAGCTGGTCAAGGTTCTCATCGATTGGATCAATGATGTCCTGGTGGAGGAGAGGATCATCGTGAAGCAGGTGGAGGAGGACCTGTATGATGGGCAGGTACTGCAGAAGCTCCTGGAAAAACTGGCAGGCCACAAGCTGAACGTGGCTGAGGTGACCCAGTCTGAAATAGGGCTGAAGCAGAAGCTGCAGATGGTGCTGGAGGTGGTGCAGGAGCTGCTGTGGCCTCACGGCCGGGTGCTCCAGTGGACCGTGGACTCGATTCACGGGAAGAACCTGGTGGCCATCCTTCACCTCCTCATGGCCTTGGTCATGCACTTCCGGGTCTGATCTACCTTCCCGCACACTTCTCCTTGCAAGTCGTGGTCGTGCGGAAGTGGGAAGGTCTGCTACACTCCAGCCATGTCATGGAGGAGCTGACCACGACCACCGAGATGATTATGGGTTGGTTTGAGTGGGATGCCTTCGACACGCTCTTCGACCACGCCCCAGACAAGCACAGTGTGCTGAAGAAGTCTCTCATCACGTTTGTGAACAAGCACCTGAACAAGCTGAATTTGGGGTTGATGGAACTTGAGAACCAGTTTGCAGATGGCGTGTACCTGGTTCTGTTCATGGGGCTTCTGGAAGACTACTTTGTATGCCTGCACAACTTCTACCTGAACATGGACAGCTTCGATCAAAAGGTCTACCACGTGCCATTTGCCTTTGAACTGATGTCAGATGGAGGCCTTAAGAAATCCAAGGCTTGCCCCTAAGATGTGGTGAACCTGGACCTCAAATCCACCCTGTGGGTTCTTTACAACCTGTTCACCAAGTACAAGCACGTGGAGTGATGGCGGGGAGCAGCAGAGACCGTGGCAGGGATGGTGCTTCGAGAGGTGCCCTGGACTCCTCTCCAAGCCCGTGGTTGTTCCCCACCCACACCCCTCCTTTTTCTGGTTGATGCTCTTAACCTCTTTTCCCTGTAATTCTGCAGTGGGCGGCATCCTTTGAAATGAAGGTTCCAAACACCAGTGCTCGAGTTTGCAGCCTCCCTTCACTTGGGGTGCCACGGGGTGCTGAGTCCCTTGTTGATCAAAAGATGGAAGAGAAAAAAGCAGGAACCCCAACCCTCAGTCCCTGGGAGGGGAGCACCTGTCGTTCCAGCTGATCACAGGGCATGAGAAACGTACTGGCAGCTTTGCAGCATTGGCGATAACTTGTCTGTCCTGGTGGAATCTCCTGGGCAGGGGTCGCATTGGCCTCTTTACCAAAAAGCATTTTACAGTTTTAAAAACTTCACTCGTAAGTCCCAGAAGCTTTAGCTGTGACTGCAGTGTCCACTCACACCCCTACTTCTCGGCCACTCAGTGTTGTTTTCATGCTTTTGCACAGACATCTGGAACCTAGAGGACCCAGCTTCCACGGTCCATGGTGCGAAAGATTTCTGAGGCATTTCTTTATTTCTTGCTATGGCTGAATGGGCTGTGTCTACTCAGCCGGCCCTGAACTGGCTTTACAATGCAGCTGGAGACAGCTCGGGTGGGATGTTTCCAATCCCAGAGGCTCTGTTTGGGGATGGATTCATTTAAAAAATCTTTAGAAAGCAAGTTGTCTTCGTGTGCTTGGACTGCCATAACAGAGTGCCACAAATCGGGTGGTGTGTGGTGCCTAGGCAACAGACATTTATTCTCTCACACTTCTGGAGGCTGGAAGTCGAGATCAAGGTGTCAGCAGGAATGGTACCTTCCAGGCCTCTCTCCTTGGCTTGTAGACCGCTGTCTTCTCCCTGCATCCTCATGTGTCTCCCCTCTGTGTCTCTGTGTCCTAATCTCTTCTTATAAGTATGCCAGGAGGATTGGATTGAGGTCCACCCTAATGACCTCATTTTACCTTAATTACCTCTATAAGGACCCTGTCCCCAAATACCATCACATTCTGAGGTCCTGGGGGTTAGGACTTTAACATGTGGATTCTGGGGGTACACAGCTCAGCCTGTAACAGGGGGATGTGAAGTGTTCACGTCTCTCCTCCCCAAGTCCCAGCTCTGCTGAGCCCTGTCGGCATCCGTGGGGCACCCTGTCGTAGGAAATGTGATTCTCATTTGTGTGCTGTTCACCCCTCACCCACCTTGGTTTGGGAGAGAAATGGGGACCCATTGGCTGGGTCTCAGGCGGTTCCTACACTGGGTCATACCCTCTCCCAACCCCTGGTTCCTGAGCTGGGATTTTTATGACATGCCGACCCTCTGAGTTTGCTCAGCATTCACTGCCCCAGCAAGATGGGCCTTTCTCTTCTCTTTGATTTTTGCCTTTCTGCTGTAGATCAGAGCTATTAAGTTGTTAATATTAAATTGAATACCAATGCTCAAGGCTTAGAAATAAAAAACAAGACAAACAAAACAAAACAAAACCAAAACAAGAAAAGACTCAAGGTCCATCAGGCCCTTAAAAGTGCAGGCAAATGTAACACATGAGAAGGTGTGCTATACTCCATAAGAGGTACTAGATATTTTCTAATTTACACAAATAGGAGGATATGTGTGGAAATGGTTATTAAGGATGTGGGATAATGGTGGAAAGAACATAAAGTTGGATCAGGGTGAATTTATTGACATAGGCCCACTAAGCAGAGATCCCACATTTAATGTTGCAACTAGGAGAGCTACAAAGGGCTCTATGAGTTTGGTTGGTTGGCTAACACATGGCCCAAAATGTGGTCCATGGTAAGTGAATTACAAATGCCAGACCTATCCTTGGTTTACTGTAGAAGAAATAATTCGAAGGCTTAAGAAGATTGGAAAGTTACAGTGGATTTGTCATTTAAGACCTTTTCACCCTGCTTAGGAGGCCCCACAGGACACACTTTTTACCATGAATGTGAGAAATAAATTCATGAGGGGAGCCCCAGCATTCTTGAAGAGCTTCATGATCACTCTTCTCTGTAGACCAGAGCTTACAGTGGGAACTGCCACCGCTGAATTGGGGAGCCTACAGGCAATGGGAGTAGTTGTATCCCCAGGATGGCAGGGGCCAAGTGGCATCACTCAACCTCCGAAGGTAAGGTGGGTATGATTACCATAATGAACAGTGGAGTTAAAGCGACAATTGGAAAAGTCTGGCATCCAGAGGCCTATGCTGTTTGCTAATTGATCATGATGTTTCTAGAAGAGTCATACACAGGAAGCCTACTAAAGTCTTACTTGATCTGTATAACCAGAAAAATTCTAGGTCAAGTGAACAAAACTTAAAAAAGACAAACAAACCCATGGGGACGTCATAGCCCCACAATCAATCCCCTGACTTGAGCCAGATAAACTTGACCAGAGCCACTTGAATGTAGGGGTGGCTGGGTCCCCTTGGGGAAGGTCCTTTGTAGACTCACTTACAGAACCAGCTAAGTGGCAATTCCTTGCAGGGCTTGGGCAAGGTTCTGTGGGAGGCTGTATATATTCTGATCCACCATCCAATATATGGTGCTTTTTCTCCCATAGCCAGTCTTCACAGGTCCAGGAATCAAGGGGTGGAAATGGTAGTGGGACTCCCATTCACTGTCACACCTAGTGGCCCACTAGCACAAAGTTGGCTTCCTAACCCCATGATATTATGATCTGCTAGCTTAGATAGAGGTCTTAGTTCCAAATGGAGGAGTGCTTCCACCAGGAACACAACAATGATTCCATTGAATTGAAATTAACAACACCACCTAGCCACTTTGGGCTCCTCATGCCTCTGAATCAACAGGTAAAGAAGGGAGTTGCTGTGCTGGCTGAGGTTATTGATCCCGACTACCGGGGGAAAATTGGACTGCCACTTCACGATAGAAGTATGGCAGAGTATGTCCAGAATACAGGAGATCCTTAAGGTATCTCTGAGTAATAACATGCCCTGTGATTAAATCCAATGGAAAACTGCAATAACCTAATTCAGGCAGGATTACAGATGGACCAGACACTTCAGGAATGAAAGTCTGTGGCACCCTACCAGATGAAAAGCCATGGCTGGCTGGCTGAGGGACTTGCTTAGGGCAAAGGGGATACGGAATGAGTAGTAGAAAAAGGTAATTACAAATATCAGCTATGGCCACGTGACTAGCTGCAGAAAGGACTTTTAACTGTTATGAGTATTTCTTCCTTATTTTGTTATGAATATGTTCCTTATATCTATATCTGTCTATCTAATAACACTTCCTTTCCTCTGTCATCCCCTTATCTTGCAACATAAGATATATTGACTTGATATCTTACTTATTTAAGCATTGCTAAATGTGTGTCATAGTGTTTAAGTTAGGGGATATCAAGAGAGAATAAACATCACCCAAGGACTTTGCATCCTGTTGTGGTAAAAGGGTTAGTGTGTTTTCATTTGTATGCAGGCTAGTTGTATCATGATAGGTGGAAGTATGGCCTTGTTATTGACTTTATTTAAAGATTAAGTACAGTTTAAGGTGATACATATGGGTATCAAGATGACAAGGAGTGGACTTTTGATGGCTAATTTTATGTGTCAACTTATCCAGGTCACTGTGTGCAGATATGTGGTCAAACTTTGTCCTGGATGTTTCTGTGAGGGTATTTTAGATGAGATTTAACATTTAAATCAGAGGACTTTGAGTGAAGCAGACTTCCCTTCTTAATGCATATAGGTATCATCCAATCAGCTGAAGGCCTGAATAGACCTCCCCCTCATCAAGAGGGACTCTTCAGCAACAATGTTCCCCTGGTCTTCAGCCTGACAGCCCATCCTACAGGTTATGGTCTTGCCATTGTACCCAGGATTTGTTGTAATCTGGTATGGTAAGATGAAAGAAATGGAGTCAACTGCCTTTGAGAGAAAATTTTATTACTCACAATTCCTCAGAGTGTGAGAGGCATCGCACACCACACAGGGCCAAATGGGGTCACCTGCAGGGAGAAGGAGAGAGAGGAACTTGGACAAAGTATTTTACTATGATGGCAAGAAGTAGCTGGGTGGAGATGTCCCCTATTGGGAAAGAAGCAAAACACGTGTGTTGACACCAGTGGATGGAGGGTTTGTAGGCTATTCATTCTACCATTTATTTGCTAAGGGTGATCCAAGAATGGTCCATAAAGTTAACCCACTATTTTGCCAAATTCTAAAGTGTTGCACATAAGGACAACAATGCAATCTTACTCTGTTTGCTTTTATAATGGGGAAAAAAACTCCAAGGGACCTTTGAAGCACTAACCAACGTTTTCATTTGTCTATGCAGCAATGGTATGCTAGAGCTACCTCAAACCAACTGGTGATTAGTCGATCATTAAAAAGTTTAGGAAATTTTGTGAGTCCGTTGGGAAGCATATCATTAGTGAATATCAAATTATGTAAACTTACAATTAAATAAATTATATTAAAACCAAAGGTAGTAAACACTCAAAACTCATCTTTCCCTAAGTACTTTACTACATTTTACTATTAATCTGTGCTCTTGTGCTTATTTTCATCTACTGTATCTGTATGGTGAAAAAACTATAAATGGCACTCTGCTTCCAAGACTCTGCATTCAGTGACATCATATAGGGAGTTTGAAATCAACCGTGGTGGGAGAAATGAGATCACAGAAATTGGTCAGTGTGCACTACAAATTTGTCCCCTCCCACAGAGCTGGTTGTTAAACACTAACAGCACACCATATATGTATGTATGCATGCATGTATTGTGTTGTATTTGTGTATGTATATGTTTATATATGAATGTAAGAATGTTTTTACTTGTGAGGGGGCAGGCAGAGGGTTTAACTGAAGTCACAGAAAGAGAACTAGCTCAAGAGATGAGAAAAGGAAGGTGGAGTAATGAAAAGAGCACTCCTGTGGGAGTAAGGAGGCCTAAAAGTTTTTGTTGTTTGACGAGAGGCAAGTTCCTTCACTAATCTCCATGTAAACTGAGGGGTTCACAGTCGATGATCATAGTACTCCATCCATCTCTAAAATTGTATGAATCCTGGTCTATACAATGACTCTATTGTATTTTCTTAAATGTTTCACACTTACAGGAGGGAGTATAAAATTTTTTTGTAATTTGTACATTGATCAGGCAGAGTGCATGATCACTGCCCTCAGTAAGGTCTAGAATCTTGTGAGTAACTTGGAGGCACCCTGTGCAATCTTACTTTGTTGTCCTTTCCTTTCACACACACCTCTCCAACGGATAAGTGTTAATGCGACATTTTGATGTGATGGATTTCCTGCTCCTGCTCTTTTTTAATCCCTGCCTCCTGCCTCTCCTTACTGCCTCAGTATATATTAGTTTGCATTCTCTGGAATTTTACATAAATTTAATCATAGCGTATATACTCATTTTCTTCTGGCTTCTTACACTCAGCATATTGAGATTCATTTGATGTTGTGATGTGTATCAATAGTTCATTGTTTTTATTGCTATGAGTATTCCATTATATGGAAATACCACAGTTTGCTTATCCATTCACGTGTTGATGGACCCTAACGATGTTTTATTATTTGGCTATTGCAAATAAAGCTTCTCTGAGCATTCATATACAAGTTTTTGTTTGTACATATGCTTTCCTTTCTCTTCTATTTCTTTTCTAGTCCTAAATTTCTAGGACTAGAATGTCTGGATCACATCATAGGTGTATGTGTAATATTTTAAGAAACCACCTGCTATGGTGTAAATGTTTGTGTTCCCCCCAAATTTATATGTTGAAATCCTAATGTCCAATGTGATAGTATTGGGACATGGGGCTTATGGGAGGTGACAAGGTCATGACAATGGAGCCCTCATGAATAACATTTATGCCCTTGTAAAAGAGGCTCCAGAGAGCCAGCTGGGTCCTACTTCCATGTGAGAACACAGTGAGAAGGCATCTGGTACAAACCAAGAGGAAAGCCCTCATCAGAACATGACCATGCTGGCTCCTTGATCTTGGACTTCCCAGGCTGCAGAACTGTAAGGAATACATTTCTGTTGTTTATAAGCCACCTAGTCTGTGATATTTTGTTATAGCAGCCTGAATGGGCTAAGACATATTACCAAATATTTTTCCAGTGTAGTTGTACCATTTTTTATTTCCAGCAGCAGTATATTCAAGTTCTAGCTCCACCACATCCTCACCAGTACTTGATAAAAATCAACTTTTCTAACTTTAGCCTTGTTAATAATTATGTAGTGGTATATTGTGTCTCTGTGTGTGTGTGTGTGTGCGCATGATTTTTAAATTTAAAATTTTTCAAACTATCACCCTGTAAAATTTGTGGGGATTTTGGCATAAAGCCATATGAATTTTAACACATTTATAGATTAGTGTAACCATTACTGCAATCAGGATATGGAACTGTTCCATCACACAACTACCTTGGCCCCAAATCTCAGCGACCACTGATCTATTCTCCATCAGTATAATTTTGTCATTTTGAGAATGATATATAAATGAAATCGTACAGTACCTTGTGATCCATCCAAGTTGTCACATGCATTAACGGTTCATTCAATTTAATTGTATGGATGTACCATGGTGCTTTTATCCATTTGCTTGTTGAAAGGCATCTGGGTTGTTTCCACTTTTGTGAAATATGCCTAGACCTGCCATAAACATTTGCATACAGGTTCTTTAGTGAACATAACTTTTCAATCAATTTTCTGGGTTAGATACCCAGGATTTGGACTGCTGGATCATATGGAAAGTATGGGTTTAAATTTGAAAGAGACTGCAAACACGTGTGCCAGGTTGATCCAACTTTTAGCATTCACCTCAGCAATGTCTGAGGGTTCCAGTAGTTCCACATCATTTCCAGCACTTTGTAATGTGTGTGTCTGTGTGTGTGTGCGATTTTAGTCATTTGAGTAGATGCATGTTGGTATCTCCTGTTAGATTTGTTTGCATTTTCCTAGTAGCTAATGATGTTGAACACTGTTCATGTGCTTATGTGTCATCCTTACATCATCTTAGTTGAAATCTCAATGTCTATTGCTCACTTTACAAGTAGGTTTTTTGTTTACTTATTGTTGAGTTTGAGAGTTTTTTGATATTCTGCATACAAATCCTGTTTCAGATATTTTATTTGCAAATATTTTCTTCTAGGCTGTAGCTTATTCTCTCCTTCTTTAATAGTGTCTTTAGGAGAAGAAAAGTTTTTAATCTTGAAATTGTCCAATTTATCAATTATTTCATTTATGTATCACAATTTTGATGTCACATCTAAGAAGTCTTTGTCTAACTCTAATTTATGAAGATATTCCCCTATGCTTTATTCTAAAAGTTTTAGAGATTTACAGTTTACATTTAGACTTTGATCCACTTTGAGTTAGTTTTGGGGTAAGATTTCAGGCTTATCTGGGGGTTCTTTCACATACAATTGGAAATGTCTAGTGTATAAAAATAAGTTTGATTTTTGTGTGTTGACCTTGTATCCTGCCACCTTCCTAAACTCCTTTATTGGTTTTAGAAGTTTTTTGTAGAGTCCTTTGGGTTTTTCTATGTAGACAATAATGTCGACTGTGATGAAGGATCATTTTACTTTTTCCTTTCCAAACGGTATGCATTTTTAATTCTTCATCTTGCCTTATTTCACTGGCTCAGACTTTTCAGTGCCATGTTGAATAGGATTGTTAGGAGAGAACGTCCTTACCTTAATCCTGATCTCAGGGGAAATGCATTCAGTAATTTAACATTAAGTATAATGTTAGTTGTAGGTTTTTGTAAATGTGTTTTGTTTGAGGAAGTACCTACCTTTCTAGTCCTACTTTTATGAGAGTTTTAATCACAAAGTGCATGCATGTTGCACTTTGTCTAATACTTTTTCTGCATCTATTGTCATAATCATATGGTCTTTCTTCTTTAATCTGTTAATATGATGGATTACATTTGTTAATTTCCAAATATTGAAATAACCTTGCATTCCCATGGCACATTACTTTTGGTCATGGTGTATCATCCTTTTTAATATGTTTCTGGATATCATCTGCTAATAATTCCTTGACAATTACGTGTATCTATGTTCTTTAGACGTATTGGACTGTAGATTAATTTTTTGGTAATGTCTTTATCTGGTTTTAGTATCAGGGTAATTTCAACCTCATAAACTAGATATGGAGTTTTGATGTTTTCCTCCTCTTCAATGTTTTTGCACAAGTGTGTATACAGTGGGTATTATTTCATCTTTAACTGTTTGGGAGGATTTTCCAAAGAAATCACGAGTGCCTGGAAATTTCCTTTTTAAAATGTTTTTGACTATGAATTCGATTTCTTTAATAGTTATATGAATATTCACATTATCTATTTGGACTTGGAGGCATTTTTAGTAGCTCTTGTTCTTTAAGGAAATAGTCTGTCTTTACCTAAACAATCTAGTTTTCATCGTAGGGTCATTTTGTAGTATTCTGTCTTAATGTTTCCAACTTTATGATGATATCTCCTTGTTCATTCTTTATACTGATATTTGTATTGTCACACCTTTTATATTTGTCAAGTCTTGCAAGAGATTTATTAATTTATTAATCTTTTCCAAGCCAAGATTAGGGGTTTTTTGTTGTTGTTTTATTGATTTTCTCTGTTTTTCTGTCTCAGTTGCATTGATTTTGGCTTTTATCATTTTTTTTCCTTTCCTCTGCCTGATTTGGCTTCACTGTGGTCCTCTTTTCTCCTTTCCTAAGAATGAATTTTAGATTATTAATTTGAGTCTTTCCTTCCTTTGTGACATAAGCATTTAAACCTACAAATTTCTCCATAAGGACTGCCTTAGCTGCATCCCACGCATTTTTATATATTATATTTTTATTATTGTTCACTTCAAAATAGTTTCTAACTTCAACTCAGATCTCCTGCTTGACCTAAGGCTTATTTAGAGGTGTGCTGCTTAATTACATGTGTTAGGAGATTGTTCTGCTATTAATTTCTACTTTAATTTCATCACAGTCTGAGAGCCACTTTGTTGTCCATTTTCTTAAATCTGGTAAGGCTTGTTTCATGAACCAAGATATTTGGCTATTTGATGAATGTTACGTATTCCCTTGAATATAATTTATATTCCCCTTTCCATGTATGAAGTATTCTATGTGTCAGTATGTTATAGTTGATTTGATGGCCTTGCTCAGTTCTACCTCAGTGCTGATTGTCTGTCTATTTGTTCTATCTGTTGCTGAGAGAGAACCCTTGAAATCTCCAAGTATAACTGTGGATTTTATTGTTTCTCCTTGTAGCTGCATCAGTTTTTGCTTTTTGTATATTGAAGCTCTGACAGATGCAGAAATGTTTATGATTTTTAATGTCCCCTTGATGAATTGACCCCTTTAATCACTGTGACACAATCTCCTTTAAACATGTTGATATTATTAGTTCTGAGACCTACTTTGTCTGAGATAAGTATAGCTACTTCAGGTTTCTTTTGCTTATCATTAGCATGAAATATATGTATATCACAAGCCTATTTTTGCCTTCATATCTGAATTATGTTTATTTTGGTCAGCTCATTTTTCAATCTTACTCTATTATCCAATCCCATGATATCTGCCTTTTATTTGAAGTAGTATTTGGGCCATTTAGAGGGGTCTGCAAAGAATGGTCACCTACACATTTTTATAAATAAAGTTTATTTTGGAACACAGACTTGCTTATTCATTTATGTATTGACTATGAATGCTTTTTAGTCCAATGACAGATTGGAATAGTTGCACAGAGAATGCAGGCTTTCAAGTCAAGAATATTTACTATGTGGCCCTTTAAGGAAAAGGTTTGCTAAGCCTTGACTTAGACCGTTTAAATTTAATGTGTTTCATGCTCTTTGTTTTCTATATTTCCTTCGTTACCTTTTCCCTCTTTTTTTTAACCTTATTTTGTATTAATTGAATGTTTTTTTATGATCCCAAGTTATCTCTCTTGCTGGATTACTCACTAAAATTATTCATTTTGCTGTTTTAGTGGTTGTTTTAGGATTTGTAATACAGAGTCTTACTTTATCATGGTCTTCCTTCAAGTGGCACTATACCACTTAAAAAAATCCTGTTAGAAATTTATAATAGTAAGTTTCCAATCTCTTGCCATATGTTCGTTATGGTATGTTGCCATATATATTACTATTTCATATTTCATTAACCCCACAGCATATTGTTATCATCTTTGTTTAAAGAGTCAGTTATGTTTTATTTTTACTGTGGCAAAATATATATAATATAAAATTCACCATTATAATTATTTTAAATGCGCAGTCCAGTGGCATTAAGTACATTAACATTGTTGTCGAACCATCATTACTATCCACCTTCAGAACTTTTCATGATCCCATACTGAAACTCTGTACGCATTAAACAATGACTCCCCATTCTCTCCTACCCACCAGCCCCTGGTAACCACCGTACTATTCACTTTCTGTCTCTATGTGTTTGATTATTGTATGTACTTCATATAAGTGAAATCATACAGTATTTGTCCTTTTGTATCTGGCTTATTTCAGTGAGCATAATGTCTTCAAGGATCATCCATGTTGCATCATGTATCAGAACTGTTTTCCTTTGTAAGGCTGAATAGCATTCCATTATATGTATATACCACATTTTTTATTGTGGTACAAACACTTAACATGAGATCTACCCTCATAACAAAATTTTAAGTGCACAATATGGTATTGTTAACTATAGGCACGATGGTGTACAGCAGATCTCTAGAAATTATTCATCTTGTATACCTAATTTTATATCCATTGGACACAAATTCCCCATTTCCCCTTCCCTCCGCCCTCTGGTAACCACCATTCTTCACTGTTTCTATGAGTTAGACTATTTTAGGTACCTCATGTAAGTGGAATCATACAGTATTTGTCCTTCTGTGATCAGCTTATTTCACTCAGCATAATGTCCTCCAAGTACATCCATATTGGCACATATGACAAGATTTCCTTCTGTTTTTTTTTTTTATTGGAGTATAGTTGATTCACAATGTTGTGTTAGTTTCAAGTGTACAGTGAAGTGATTCAGTTATACATATATTCATTCTTTTTCAGATTCTCAATATTCTGTAATAACCTATATGGGTAAAGAATCTGAGTTCCTTCTGGTTTTTTTTTGTTTTTTGTTTTTGTTTTTGTTTTGCAGTACGCAGGCCTCTCACTGTTGTGGCCTCTCCCATCTTGGAGCACAGGCTCCAGACGCGCAGGCTCAGCGGCCATGGCTCACAGGCCTAGCCTCTCTGCAGCATGTAGGATCTTCCTGGACCGGAGCACGAACCCACGTCCCCTGCATCGGCAGGTGGACTCTCAACCACTGTGCCACCAGGGAAGCCCTTCTTCTGTTTTTAAGTCTGAATAATATTCCACTGTATGCATATACCAAATTTTCTTTATGCATTCATCCTTTGATGAGCTTCAGGTTGTTTCCATATCTTGGGTATTATGAATAATGCTTCAATGAACATGAGAGTGCAGGTATCTCTTTGATATCCTGATTTCAGCTCTTTGGGATATATACTCAGTAGTGGGAATGCAGGATCATATGGTAGCTCTATGTTTAAGTTTTTTGAGAAACCTCCATATTATTTTCCATAGCAGCTGTGTCGTTTTACATTGACAAATTCCCCAACACTTGTTATCTTTATATACATGTATATATATATGTAATCATCATCCTAACAGGTGTGAGGTGATATCTCATCATGGTTTTAATTTGCATTTCTCTGATTATTAGTGATATCAAGCACCCTTTCATATATCTGTTGGCCATCTGTATGTCTTTGTTGGAGAAATGTCTATTCAGGTCCTTTGCCCATTTTTTACTTGGGTTATTTTGCTATTGAGTTATAGGAGTTCCTGATATATTTTGGATATTAGTCCCTTTCCAGATATATGGTTTGCACATATTTTCTCCCTTTCCATAGGTTGCCTTTTCACTCTGTGGATTGTTTCCTTTGCCATGCAGAAATTTTTTTTATTTTTTTTTTATTTTGATGTAGTTTCACTTGTCTATTTTTACTTTTGTTGTTGTGCTTTTGGTGTCACATTCAAGAAATCACTTCCTACACCAATGACATGAAGATTTTTCCCCTAAGTTTTCTTCTCATAGATTTACAGTTTCAGGTCATATATGTTAAAGCTTTTAATTCATTTTGAGTGAATTTGTGGGTATGTTGTAAGATAAGGGTGTAATTTTATCCTTTTGCATGTGGATATCCATTTTTTCCCAACACCATTTGTTGGAGAGACTATCCTTTCCCCATTGTGTAGTATTGGCAGCATTGTTGAAAATCAATTGATTGTATATGTGTGGGCTTATTTGGGGGATTTCTATTGTGTTTCATTGTTCTATATGTCTGTTTTAAGCCAGTACCATACTGTTTTAATTATGTTTGCTTTGTAATGTATTTTGAAATCAGGAAGTACTTTGTTATACTCGCTCAAGATTGCTTTGACTATTTGGGGTATTTTTGGTTCCATATGAATGTTAGGATTGTTTTCTATGTCTGTGATCGATGTCATTTTGGTTTGGATAGGGATTGCATTGAATCTGCAGATTGCTTTGGGTAATACAGGCATTTTAATTATATTACGTTTTCCAATCCATGAACATGGGATATATTTCTATATTTTGTGTCTTCTTTAATTTCTTTCATCAATGATTTTGTAGTTTTTGGTGTACATCTTTCACCACCTTGGTTAAGTTTATTCCTAAATATTTTATTCTTTATGTTGCTACTTGAAATGGGATTTTTTTTTATAGATACACATTTATTTTTCATAATAATAACTTTATAAACATATATAAGCATACATTGCAAATAAATATACTGGTTTTTCTGATGTTTCTGCCCAGGCTTTCATTGTGCAATATTGATTTTTGGTTGGTTGGTAAACATAACAGACAAAGGCGGAATGGAAGCTAGAGGTGAGATGAAGCAAACTCTTAGAGAAAGTCACAGCAGTAGGGAACGGTCTGTGGACACTTTTAAATGTGGAAGCCTAGACTCCAGCCCTGATCTTCTAAGTACAAATCTGACTGAAGTCTGGCTTAGAAATCTGTTTTAGGAAAACTTAAAAGTTCATTCTGATGCACAGCCTTAGTTAAAACACTATTATAGAAGGATATTGGAAACAGGATATTATGATAGGAATTTAGGCAAAGGCCAGATAATCAGGCATTGGACAGATACCCAATATTAGACTCAAGTACAAGAGAGTGTATTGGTCAGAAAGAAAGATCTGAGGTATAATCACCAAAAGATCTATAAATGCTAAGACCTTTGTTACTAAGAAATAAGGAAGGAAGTTTCTCCTGTTTAGAGCAAGATTGTGTTTGTATTTGAGGATAGAATTGAGCCTCCAGATATAGGATAAACAGCTCTTGATACGGGATTTGAAGAAGATTTTGACATTAATCACAGAGTCAAAGAGACCATTTCAGTAGCCCCTTCTTCTGGGATCCTCATTTGATTATAGAAAATTCACTTTTCATGAGCATGAAAAATCACCAGTGAGTTAAATTAGCAGAAGATTGGAAAAGCATGAGCAGGTTTTTAATTATAGCCTTTATTTGGAGAATACCCTCAATTTTAACCTGCTCCGAATTGGTATGCAGAACTTCAAAAGGAACAAAATCACTAGCAGCTCTTCCTCGTAAATAGTGCAACTGATTTACAGATCATGGTCCACATCAATCTTCACGCCTTACATTTGCTCTGTACAGCTGACTTTAAATAGACAAATGATCAACAAATGCCTACTAGCTCAATATTTAGGCAAGAAAACCCCAAATAACTACCTCTAGGTTCGCCAGTAAGTAAAGCAGCAACGTGTATAAAAGAGGGCACTATGAGTTTCATTAGTTTGTTTTTCCATTAAAAAGCACTTTAAGTCGATTGCAAAATGAAATAAAGTTTGTTTGCTTTCCTCTTATATCTAGCTTGGATACCAGCTGGCAGTTTGTTGTCTGTCTCTCAGTCAAATCCAATAGAATCATTGTCCTTTGGATTTTTATTTGCTTCTCAAAAGAAGCCTAATCTTGCACAGGAATTGTGTGTTACTGTAACATGTGTCCATATCTCAACAGCACATGTCCCTTCCTTCATGGCAAAGCAACTTTCCTATTTTTTCTGAATAAACTTAATAAGGAAGTGATTAAAATTCAGTGTCACATCTAGCATTCCATTGCTGCATAGTGCATTGGAATGCCAAAAGTTACACAGACAAAATGCACTGAGCCAAGTTACATGAAGGCAGTGTCAGTGCATTGGTGACCCTTGCTGGGAATCCTTTGATCAGGAGGCAGCAGCAAAGCAGTGGAAGAGGCAGAGCAGTGGAAGCAGGGTCATTTTCTGAATTAATATTTTTATCTTTTTTATTAATTCATCTACACTCACACAGAGCACTTGTTCACAAATAATTTTTCACTCTTTGGATAGAGACACAATAACAGTAAAGGGTTAGAACAGAATGGCAAGGATGAAGGCCCTCAACTTATGCTTTCAGTTAGCATTTTTTTTTAATGAAAAAGGAGAGACATATGATCCCAATTATCCTTTATCAACTAAATGACAGTATTAAAAGAGGAAAAAATATTGAGCGCTTATCATTTGCAAAGCAGTGTCCTTGACTGTATGAGAGGCAGATAAAAAAGAAAGTCAAGCCTGAAAGGAAATGTTAGAATTTAATTACATGTTTTCTTGTTCTCCAAGTGTTTTCATGTCAATGTTATGTCATATGCATGTCCTGTCACCTCAAAAATTTGGCAATTCAACTGTAGAATACATCTTGAATGGACTGCCAAATATTTGCTTACAAAAAATGGGAGAAATTGTTTTAATGAGCACTGCAGATGATTTTTTAAATGCATCCCAAATGAATAATGCAAACAAAATAGTTCATTTTCACTTAATTGAATTTCAAAATAATATAAGTATTAATACATATGTTTTAAACACACTAACCATATGAAATGTGCAACGAAATGCTAACATCTCTCCTTCTCATCTCCAGTTCTAACTTCATGAGTTTAGTGTGTACCCATACAGTTTAGTGTGGCAAACTGCATATCATCATAATTTTAATTTGCATTTTCCTGACCACTAATAAGAATGAATGTTTAAAATGTTAATTGGTCACTTAAAGTCTGTTAACAACATCTGAATTCAAAGTCCTCATCTTCTAATTCTCCAATAAAAGCAGAAGCTAGAGGGAGTGCAGGGGAAGATGGCGGAAGAGTAAGATGCAGAGATCACCTTCCTCCCCACAGATACACCAGAAATAAATCTACACGTGGACCAACTCCTACAGAACACCTACTGAATGCTGGAAGAAGACCTCAGACCTCCCAAAATGCAAGAAACTCCCCACGTACCTGGGTAGGGCAAAAGAAAAAAAGAAAAAACAGAGACAAAAGAATAGGGATGGGAACTGCACCAGTGGGAGGGAGCTGTGAAGGAGGAAATGTTTCCACACACTAGGAGTCCCTTCGCAGGTGGAGACTACAGGAAGCGGAGGGGGGAACTTCAGAGCCGCGGAGGAGAGCACAGCAACAGGGGTGTGGAGGGCAAGCGGAGAGATTCCCGAACAGAGGATCGGTGCCGACCAGCACTCACCAGCCCGAGAGGCTTGTCTGCTTACCCGCTGGGGCAGGCTGGGCTGTGAGCTGAGGCTCGGGCTTTGGTCGGGGCGCAGGGAGAGGACTGGGGTTGACTGTGTGAAAACAGCCTGAAGGGGTTAGTGCACCACAGCTATCCGGGAGGGAGTCTGGGAAAATGTCTGGAGCTGCTGAAGAGGCAAGAGACTTTTTCTTCCCTCTTTGTTTCCTGATGCGTGAGGAGAGGGGTTTAAGAGCGCTGCTTAAAGGAACTTCAGAGACGGGCAGGAGCAGCGGTTCTCAGCGCAGACCCCAGAGATGGGCACGAGCCACGGCTAAAAGCGGGGACCCAAAAGATGGGCGGGAGACGCTAAGGCAGCTGCTGCCACCACCAAGGGGCCTGTGTGCAAGCACAGGTCACTATCCACACCCCTCTTCCGGGGAGCCGGTGCAGCCCACCACTGCCAGGTTCCTGGGATCCAGGGACAACTTCCCCAGTCCTCCAGCGACCTACACGCAGAGGCAGGGTCAAATCCAAAGCTGAGCCCCTGGGAGTTGTGAGAACAAAGAAGAGAAAAGGAAATCTCTCCCAACAGCCTCAGAATCAGCGGATTAAAGGTCCACAATCAACTTGATGTACCCTGCACCTGTGGAATACATGAATAGACAACAAATCATCCCAAATTCAGGAGGTGGACTTTGAGAGCAAGATTTATTATTTTTTTCCCCTTTTCCTCTTTTTGTGACTGTGTATGTGTATGCTTCCCTGTGAGATTTTGTCTGTATAGCTTTGCTTCTTCCACCATTTCTCCTAGGGTTCTATCCGTCCGTTTTTTTTAAATTGTTTTTCTTAATAATTAATTTTAATAACTTTATTTTACTTTCCCTTCTTTCTTTCTTTCTTTCTTTCTTTCTTTCTTTCTTTCTTTCTTTCTTTCTTTCTCTCTTTCCTTCCTTCCCTCCTTTAGACAAGGAATCATCCCAAATTGAGGAGGTGGACTTTGGGAGCAAGATTTATGATTTTTCCCCTTTTCCTCTTTTTCTGAGGGAGTATGTGTATGCTTCTGTGTGAGATTTTGTCTGTATAGCTTTGATTCCACCATTTGTTCTAACGTTCTATCCATCCCTTTTTTTCTAAATAATTATTTTTTAATGTAATAACTTTATTATATTTTACTTTATTTTATTTTACTGTATCTTCTTTTTTATTTATTTTTCCTTCCTTCCCTCCTTCCTTCCTTCCTTCCTCCCTCACTCCCTCCTTTATTTCCTTCTTTCCTGCTTTATTTTTTCTTTCTTCCTTCCTTCCTTCTTTCCCTCCTTCCTTCCTTCCTTCCCTCCTTTCTTTCTTTCTTCCTACTTCTACTAATTATTTCTCTCTACTTTTTCTCTCTTTTATTCTGAGCCATGTGGATGAAAGGGTCTTGGTGCTGCAGCCAGGAGTCAGTGCTCTGTCTCTGAGGTGGGAGAGCCAACTTCAGGACACTGGTCCACAAGAGACCACTCAGCTCCACATAACATCAAACGTGGAAAATCTCCCAGAGATCTCCATCTCAACACCAGCACCCAGGTTCACTCAACAACCAGTAAGCTACAGTGTTGGACACACTCTGCCAAAGAACTAGCAAAACAGGAACACAACCACACCCATTAGCAGAGAGGCTGTCTAATATCATAATAAGTCCACAGACACCCAAAACACACCACAAGACATGGGCCTGCCCACCAGAAACACAAGATCCAGCCTCATTCACCAGAACACAGGCACTAGTCCCATCCAGCAGGAAGCCTACACAACCGACTGTACCAACCTGAGCCACTGGGGACAGACATCAAAAACAACAGGAACTACGAACCTGCAGCCTGTAAAAAGGAGACCCCAAACACAGTAAGATAAGCAAAAAAAAAAATGAGAAGACAGAAAAACACACAGCAGATGAAGGAGCAAGATAAAAACCCAGCAGACCTAACAAATGAAGAGGAAATAAGCAGTTGACCTGAAAAAGAATTCAGAATAATGATAGGAAAGATGACCAAAATCCTGGAAATAGAATAGACAAAATGCAAGAAACATTTAACAAGGACTTGGAAGAACTAAAGATGAAACAATGATGAACAACACAATAAGTGAAATGAAAAAGACTCCAGATGGGATCAATAGCAGAATAACTGAGGCAGAAGAACGGATAAGTGACCTGGAAGATAAAAGAGTGGAAATAACTACTGTAGAGCAGAATAAAGAAAAAAAAAATGAAAAGAACTGAGGACAGTCTCAGAGACCTCTGGGACAATATTAAATGCACCAATATTCGAATTATAGGGGTTCCAGAAGAAGAAAAGAAAAAGAAAGGGGCTGAGAAAATATTTGAAGAGATTATAGTTGAAAACCTCCCTAATATGGGAAAGGAAATAAGTAATCAAGTCCAGGAAGCACAGAGAGTCCCATACAGGATAAATCCAAGAAGTACGCCAAGACACATATTAATCAAACTGTCAAAAATTAAATACAAAGAAAGCATATTAAAAGCAGCAAGGGAAAAACAACAAAAAACACACAAGGTAATCCCCATAACGTTAACAGCTGATCTCTCAGCAGAAACTCTGCAGGCCAGAAGGGAGTGATAGGACATACTGAAAGTGATGAAGGAGAAAAACCTGCAACCAAGATTACTCTACCCAGCAAGGATCTCATTCACATTTGATGGAGAAATTTAAATCTTTACAGACAAGCAAAAGCTGAGAGAGTTCAGCACCACCAAACCAGCTTTACAACAAATGCTAAAGGAAATTCTCTAGACAAGAAACACAAGAGAAGGAAAAGACCTATAATAATGAACCCAAAACAATTTAGAAAATGGGAAGAGAAACATACATATCGATAATTACCTTAAAAGTAAATGGACTAAATGCTCCCACCAAAAGACACAGGCTGAATGAATACAAAACAAGACCCATATATATGCTGTCTACAAGAGACCCACTTCAGACCTAGAGACACATACAGACTGACAGTAAGGGGATGGAAAAAGATATTCCTTGCAAATAGAAACGAAAAGAAAGCTAGAGTAGCAATTCTTATATCAGAAGGAACAGCCTTTAAAATAAAGATTATTAGAAGAGACAAAGAAGGACACTGCATAATGATCAAGGGATCTATCCAAGAAGAAGATATAACAATTGTAAATATTCATGCACCCAACATAGGAGCACCTCAATACATAAGGCAAATACTAACAGCCATAAAAGGGGAAATCGACAGTAACACATTCATAGTAGGGGACTTTAACACCCCACTTTCACCAAGGGACAGATCATCCAAAATGAAAATAAATAAGGAAACACAAGCTTTAAATGATACATTAAACAAGATGGACTTAATTGATATTTATAGGACACTCCATCCAAAAACAACAGAATACACATTTTTCTCAAGTGCTCATGGAACTTCTCCAGGATAGATCATATCTTGGGTCACAAATCAAGCCTTGGTAAATTTAAGAATATTGAAATTGTATCAAGTATCTTTTCCGACAACAAGGCCATGAGACTAGATATCAATTACAGGAAAAGATCTGTAAAAAATACAAACACATGGAGGCTAAACAATACACTACTTAATAACGAAGTGATCACTGAAGAAATCAAAGAGGAAATAAAAAAATACCGAGAAACAAATGACAATGGAGACACAACGACCCAAATCCTATTGGATGCAGTAAAAGGAGTTTTAAGAGGGAATTTTATAGCAATAGAAGCCCTGCTGGTTCTTTGAAAAGATAAACAAAATAGATAAACCATTAGCCAGACTCATCAAGAAGAAAAGGGAGAAGAATCAAATCAATAGAATTAGAAATGAAAAAGGAGAAGTAACAACTAACACTGCAGACATAAAAAGGATCATGATAGACTACTACAAGCAACTCTATGCCAATAAAATGGACAACTTGGAAGAAATGGACAAATTCGTAGCAAGGTATACCTTCCAAGACTGAACCAGGAAGAAGTAGAAAATATGAACAGACAAATCACAAGTAATGAAATTGAAACTGTGATTACAAATCTTCCAACAAACAAAAGCCCAGGACCAGATGGCTTCACAGGCAAATTCTATCAAACATTTAGAAGAGAGCCTATACACAAAAATAAGCTCAAAATGGATTAAAGACCTAAATGTAAGGCCAGAAACTATCAAACTCTTAGAGGAAAACTTAGGCAGAACACTCTATAACATAAATCACAGCAAGATCCTTTTTGACCCACCTCCTAGAGAAATGGAAATGAAAACAAAAATAAACAAATGGGACCTATAGAAAGTTGAAAACTTTTGCACAGCAAAGGAAACCATAAACAAGACCAAAAGACAACTCTCAGAATGGGAGAAAATATTTGCAAATGAAGCAACTGACAAAGGATTAATTTCCAAAATATACAAGCAGCTCATGCAGCTCAATAACAAACAAAAAAAAGAAGAACCCAATCCAAAAGTGGGCAGAAGACCTAAATAGACATTTCTCCAATGAAGATATACAGACCGCCAACAAACACATGAAAGAATGGTCAACATCATTAATCTTTAGAGAAATGCAAATCAAAACTACAACGAGATATTATCTCACACCAGTCAGAATGACCATCATCAAAACATCTAGAAGCAATAAATGCTGGAGAGGGTATGGAGAAAAGGGAACACTCTTGCACTGCTGGTGGGAATGTGAATTGGTCAGCCACTATGGAGAACAGTCTGGAGGTTCCTTTAAAAACTGCAAATAGAACTACCATATAACCCAGCAATCCCACCACTGGGCATGTACCCTGAGACAACCAAAATTCCAAAAGAGTCATGTACCAAAATATTCATTGCAGCTCTATTTACAATAGCCCAGAGGTGGAAACAACCTAAGTGTCCATTATCGGATGAATGGATAAAGAAGATATGGCACATATATAGAATGGAATATTACTGAGCCATAAAAAGAAACGAAATCGAGCTATTTGTAATGAGGTGGATACACCTAGAGTCTGTCATACAGAGTGAAATAAGTCAGAAAGAGAAAGACAAATACCATATGCTAACACATATATATGGAATTTAAGAAAAAAATGTCATGAAGAACCTAGGGGTAAGACAGGAATAAAGACACAGACCTACTGGAGAACGGACTTGAGGATTTGGGAAGGGGAAGGGTGAGCTGTGACAAAGCGAGAGAGAGGCATGGACATATATACACTAACAAACGTAAGGTAGATATCTAGTGGAAAGCAGCTGCATGGCACAGGGATATCGGTTCGGTGCTTTGTGACCGCCTGGAGGGCTGGGATAGGGCGGGTGAGAGGGAGGGAGGCGCAAGAGGCAAGAGATATGGGAACATATGTATGTGTGTAACTGATTCACTTTGTTATAAAGTGGAAACTAACACACCATTTTAAAGCAATTATACCCGAATAAAGATGTTAAAAAAAAAAAAGCTGAAGGAAGAGATGCTAAAGTAATTGTATCATAAATAATTTTTTAGGGCACAAAGAACCACCTTCAAATATAGAGAGTTGAGATCCAAATGTATTTACATAGACAGTTCTATTACTTAAGATTACTGTTTGATATAGAACTAGTATTTTTAGCATCTCAGAATGAAGTACAGGTGTTATCTACATGTGCTTTGGTAGCTATTATATTAGACAGCATGGTTCCTAGAGTCTCAGGTATAATAATAAAAATTGCTATATTATAAAAAATTAAACACATTAATACAGATTGAAATTCAAGAAAAGCGTTTCTTAAGGTGTGATCCAAGGATCACCTGAATCAAATCAACTGGAGTGTTTTTGTTTTTTTAGCATCTTTATTGGAGTATAATCGCTTTACAATTGTGTGTTAGTTTCTGCTTTGTAACAAAGTGAATCAGCTATACATATAACTGGGGTGTTTCTTAAAGAAGCTGATTTCTGTTTTCCATCCCATGTCCACTAATAATCACTTTCTGGGAGATACACTTGAATCTGCATTTTAACAACTGCTCTACATAATTTTTATGTAACTAAAATTTTAAAAACCATTTGATTTGAGGGACTACAACAAAGTGATAGTTTGTTTGTTTAAATCTAACCAATCTTGCATAAATGAGACAAAAACGATCTAACAAGTAAGTCAGAAAGAGAAAAACAACTACCATATGCTAACATATATATGGAATCTAAGGAAAAAAAGGTCATGAAGAACCTAGAGGCAAGACGGGAATAAAGACACAGACTTACTAGAGAGTGGACTTGAGGATATGGGGAGGGGGAAGAGTAAGCTGTGACAAAATGAGAGAGTGGCATGGACATATATACACTACCAAACGTAAAATAGATAGCTAGAGGGAAGCAGCCGCATAGCACAGGGTGATCAGCTCTCTGCTTTGTGACCACCTAGAGGGGTGGGGTAGGGAGGGTGGGAGGGAGGGAGACACAAGAGGGAAGAGATATGGGAACATATGTATATGTATAACTGATTCACTTTGTTATAAAGCAGAAACTAACACACCATTGTAAAGCAATTCTACTCCAATAAAGATGTTTAAAAAATTCGTATCTTGGAAATAAATTCGAAAATACTTAGTAAATGGAAATATTTTTGCCACAAATACCAGTTTACATTAATAAATATTAGAGTGTTTTTAGGCACTCATGGCTTTTCTTAGAGGATCAGCCAAATAAATATTAAAGTGTTTTATAGACATTTAATGTTGTTACAAAATAACTGCACAAAATATTTCCTCATCCTTCTAACTTTAAATAATTATCGAAATATGTGTCATTCACTAGGAAAGCATAGTAAAAATTAAAGGGCACTCTTTTAAATAACAATGGATGAAGCCTTAGATTTGGGTTTTGTGTTTAGCTATGTGAGGCATTAATCTTTTTAAGTATTTTAAAGTGTTTTATTTTTCATTTTTATCAAATTAATACATGTAGAATATTTTAATCAAGTAGTTCTTAAAAATATATAAACAACCCCATCTTCCTCTATCCCACCTCTGCCTTACTTACCAGAAACAGTCACTTTTCATTCTTTTTGCTATTTCTTTTGGTAGTTTCTATATTTCTTAATAATGCCTTAATTCTGCTATTTCCTACTATATAGCACAGGGAACTCTACTAAGTATTCTGTAATAACATATGTGGGAAAAGTATCTGAAAAATAATAGATCTATATATATATGTATAACCGAAACACTTTGCTGTACACCTGTAACCAACACATCATTGGTACCCAACTATAGTCCAATATAAAAGAAAAAAAATTAAAGTGTTTCTACTATATATAATATAGATAACTAATAAGGCTTACTGTATAGCACAGGGAACTCTTCTCAATACTCTGTAATGACTTTTATGGGAAAAGAATCTTAAAAAGTGTGGATATATGTTTACGTATAATTGATACACTTTGCTGTACAGCAGAAAATAACACATTCTAAATCAACTATACTCAAAATATAAAATTAAATTAAATTTAAATTTTAAAAAATCCTGCTATATCTTGCTTTACCCAGTGTAGGCCTTACCTACTGACTTGCTGACTATCCACCCAATACAAAGGTAGCTCTGGTTTCAGTTAATTGAACTTTACTTTCTTAAGCAGTCTTCTGCCTCTCCACCAACAAAGCAATTTCTAGAGTTTTTTTCTTCCCTTTTTTTACTTTCATTTTATGTGCCTATGTTTATAGTTTTGTGTTAAACCAAAGACTCGATGATCCAGCAAGTTATGCATTTTTCTTGGAGCCCTCTGTTTCAAAATATTCGGTGCTTCAATGAGGACAACACAGTCTACACTCTGGTTGCCCCACTGTCAAAACCAGGATGTTTCCTTTTGTTGCTTTCCTGGGTTGAAGCTATTGTTCTTGGATCTCATTCTTCTTCTTTTACTTTCTTGGTTTATTGCCATGTATGCTAAGGCAAATCCCTTATAAATTCAAAAGAAATGGTGTATGGGATGTCATTTCTGCATCTTTGTATTCGAAGATGTATATTTTCTGCTCTTTATTTGATCATGTGGCTGAGAATATATCCTAGTCTAGATTGTAGAACTCAAAAGATGTTAGGGTTTTTTTTTTAATTGAGGTATATCTGCTTTATATTAGTTTCTTTTGTAAACTGTTAGTTTCTGCCGCATAATGAATTGAATCAGCTCTATGTACACATATATCCCTTCCCTCTCGAACTCCCTCCTACCCCCCACCCCATGGCACCTATCTAGGTCACCACAGAGCACCGAGCTGAGCTCCCTGCGCTATACAGCAGGTTCACACCAGCTATGTATTTTACACATGGCAGTGCACCCATACGTCAACCCCACCTCCCAATTCATCCAACTCCACTCCACCCTCATGTTCACACATCCATTCTCTACACCTGCGTTACTACTTCTCCCCTGAAAAGTAGGTTCATCTGTATTATGTTTTTAGTTTCCAGATATATGCATTAATGTAAGATATTTTGTTTTCTCTTTCTGAATTACTTCACTCTGTATGGCAGACTCTAGGTCCATCCATGTCTCTAAAAATGGCCCAATTTCATTCCTTTTTATGGCTACTATTCCATTGTGTATATGTACCACATCTTCTTTAACCTTTCATCTGTCAAAGGACATTTAGGTTGATTCCATGTCCTGACTATTGTAAATAGTGCTGTAGTGAACATTGGAGTGCATGTGTCCGTTTGAATTATGGTTTTCTCAGGGTGTATGCCCATTAGTGGGATTGCTGGGTCATATGGTAGTTCCATTTTTAGTTTTTTAAAGGAACTGCATGCTGTTCTCCATAGTGGCTGTACGAATTTACATTCCTGCCAAAGGAGCAAGAGGGTTCCCTTTTCTCCACACCCTCTCCAGCATTTATTGTTCATAGATTTTTTGATGATGGCTATCCTGGCCATTGTGATGTGATACCTCATTGTAGTTTTGATCTGCATTTCTCTAATAATTAGTGATGTTGAGCATCTTTTCATGGGCCGCTTGGCCATCTGTATGTCTTCTATGGAGAAATGTCTATTTACATCTTCTGTGCATTTTTTGATTGGGTTGTTTTTTTCTTTTTTTGATATCAAACTCCATGAGCAGTTTGTTTATTTTGGAGATTAAGCCCTTGTCAGTTGCTCTGATAGAAATATTGTCTTCAATTTTGAGGGTTATCTCTTGGTTTCATTCATGATTTTCTTTGCTGCACAAATGTTTTTAAGTTTCATTAGGTCCCATTTGTTTATTTTTATTTTTATTTCCATTTCTCTAGGATGTGGGTCAAAAAAGATCTTGCTGCAATTTATGTCAAAGTGTGTTCTTCCTATATTTTCCTCTAAGAGCTTTATAGTGTCCAGCCTTATGTTTAAGTCTATAATCCATTTTGAGTTTATTTTTGTGTTTGGTTTAAGGGAGTGTTCTAATTTCATTCTTTTACATGTAGCTGTCCAGTTTGCCCAGCACCACATATTGAAGAGACTGACTTTTCTCCATTGTATATTCTTGACTCTTTCTCATAAATTAGTTGACCATAGGTGCATGGGTTTATCTCTGGTTTTCTATCCTGTTTCATTGATCAATATTTCGGTTTTTGTGTCAGTATGATACTCTCTTGATTACTGTAGCTTTGTAGTATAGTCTGAGGTCAGGGAGCCTGATTCCTCCAGCTCTGTGTTTCTTTCTCAGGATTGTTTTTGTTATTCGGGGTCTTTTTTGTTTGCATCCAAATTATAGAATTTTGGGTTCTAATTCTGTGTAAAAATGGTATTGGCAATTTCATATGGATTGCACTGAATCTGTAGATTGCCTTCAGTAGTACAGTCATTTTCACATTATTGATTCTTCCAATTCAAGGAAGTAGTATATTTCTCTATCTGTGTTACAACTGATTTCTTTCATCAGTGTCTTATGGTTTTCTGAGTACAGATCTTTTACCTCCTAAGGAAGGTTTATCCTAGGTATTTTATTCTTTTTGTTGCAATGATAAATGGAATTGTTTGCTAAATTTCTCCTGATATTTCGTTGTCAGTGCATAGGAATGCAAGAGATTTCTTTACATTAATTATGTATCCTGCAGAGGGGGCACCCACTTCCTCCTGCTCACTGACTCCCTGGTCCTGGATGGTCCTTGCACCCTCGTGCCTGTGCCCAAACTGACCACCGTCCCTCTCCACTCCCCAAACACATCCATGGGCACCCGTCCTCCCTAGGCACCACTGGTCTATTCTGCCCTCCAGGCACCCTCTCCAGAGCCCACACACACATCACCCCGGAGCCTGGCTGGTGTTGGAAATGTCCATAGAGCAACAGCCCTGTGGCTGACATGGTCCTGGTGTTCCAGCTGTGTCATGCCTGTGCCTCTGAAGAGGGAGAGCCAAGTTCAAGACATTCGTCCACCACAGACCTCCTGGCTCCACATAATATCAAATGCCGAAAGCTCTCCCAGAGACCTCCATCTGAAAGCTAAGACCCAGGTCCACTCAATGAGCAGCAAGCTAAAGTGCTGGACACCCTGTGGCAAACAACTACCAAGACAGGAAAACAACCACACCTATCAGCAGAGAAGCTGCCTAAAATCATAATAAGGTCACAGATACCACAAATCATATCACCAGACGTGGTCCTGAACAACAGAAAGACAAGATCAAGCCTCATCCACCAGAACACAGGCACTAGTCCCATCCACCAGGAATCCTAAACAACCCCACTGGGGGCAGACACCAAAAACAATGGGAACTAAGAACCTACATGCTGCAAAAAGGAGACCCCAAACACAGTAAGTTAAGCAAAATAAGAAGACAGAGAAACACACAGAAAATGTAGGAGCAAGGTAAAAAACAACCAGACCAAACAAAGGAAGAAGAAATAGGCAGTCTACCTGAAAAACAATACAGAATAATGGTAGTTAAGTTGATCCAAAATCTTGGAAATGGAATAGAGAAAATACAGGAAATGTTTAAAAAGGACACAGAAGAACTAAAGAGCTAACAAACAATGATGAACAACAAAATAAATGAAATTAAAAATTCTTTAGAAGTAATCAAGAGCAGAATAACTGAGGCAGAAGAACAGATAAGTGACCTGGAAGATAAAAAGAGTGGAAATAACTACTGCAGAGCAGAATAAAGAAAAAAGAATGTAAAGAATGTAGGACAGTAACAGAGACTTCTGGGAAAATATTAAACCAACATTCGAATTATAGGGGTCTCAGAAGATGAAGAGAAAAAGAAAGGGACTGAGAAAATACTTGAAGAGATTATAATTGAAAACTGTCCTAACATGGGAAAGGATATACTCAATCAAGTTCAGGAAGCACAGAAAGTCCCGGACAGGATAAATCCAAGGAAAAACATGCCAAGACATATATTAATCAAGCTGTCAAAAATTAAATAGAAAGAAAAATTATTAAAAGAAGCAAGGGAAATAAAACAAATAACATACAAAGGAATCTCAGTAAGGTTAAGAGCTGAACTTTAAGGAAAAACTCTGCAAGCCAGAAGGCAGTAGCAGGACACATTTAAAGTGAAGAAAGGGAAAAAACCACAACCAAGATCATGCTACCCAGCAAGGAGCTCATGCTGATTTGACAGAGAAATTAAAACCTTTCCAAACTAGTAAAACCTAAGACAATTCAGCACCACAAAACCAGCTTTACAACAAATGCTAAAGGAACTTCTCTATGCAGGAAATACAAGAAAAGGAAAAGACCTACCATAACAAAGCCAAAACAATTAACAAAATGGTAATAGGAACATACATGTTGATAATTACCTTAATTGTAAATGGATTAAATGCTCCCACCAAAAGACATAGACTGGGTTAATGGATACAAAAACAAGACCCGTTATATATGCTGTCGAAAAGAGACCCACATCAGACATAGGGACACTTACAGACTGCAAGTGAGGGGATGGAAAAAGATATTCCATGCAAATGGAAATCAAAAGAAACCTGAAGTAGCAATTCTCATATCAGACAAAATAGTCTTTAAAATAAAGACTATTGCAAGAGACAAAGAAGGACACTACATAAGGATCAAGGGATCGATCCAAAAAGAAGATATAATAATTGTAAATATTTATGCAACCAACATAGAAGCACCCCAATATATAAAGCAAAAGCTAATAGCCATAAAAGGGGAATTTGACAGTAACACAATCATAGTAGGGGATGTTAACACCCCACTTACACCAATGGGCAGATCAACAAAAATGAAAATAAATGAGGAAACACAAGCTTTAAATGACACATTTAAAAAGATGGACTTAATTGATATTTACAGGACATTCAATCCTAAAACCACAGAATACACTTTCTTCTCAAGTGCTCATGGAACATTCTCCAGGATAGGTCATATCTTGGGTCACAAATCAAGCCTTGGTAAATTTAAGAAAATTGAAATCATATCAAGTATCTTTTCTGACCACAATGCTATGAGAGTAGATAACAATTACAGAGGAAAAAAACTGTAAAAAATTACAATCACATGGACTAAATAATACTTAATGAACAATAGATCACTGAAAAAAATCAAAGAGGAAATTTTTTTAAAAAGACAATGAAAAAAATACTACCCTATACCTATATGATGCAGCAAAAACAGTTCTAAGAGGGAAGTTTATAACAATACAATCTTACCTCAAGAAACAAGAAACATCTCAAATAAACAACCTAACTTTACACCTAAAGCAATTAGAGAAAGAAGAACAAAAAATCACTGAAGTTGGCAGAGGGAAAGAAATCATAAAGATTAGATCAGAAATAAATGAAAAAGAAATGAAGGAAAGGATAACAAAGATCAATAAAACTAAAAGCTGGTTCTTTGAGAAGATAAACAAAATTGAAAAACCATTAGGCGCAGTCATCAAGAAAAAAAGAAGACTCAAATCAATAGAGTTAGAAATGAAAAAGGAGAAGTAACAACTGACACTGCAAAAATACAAAGTATCATGAGAGATTACTAGAAGTAACTATATGCCAATAAAATGGACAGCCTGGAAGAAATAGACAACTTCCTAGAAAAGCACAACCTTCCAAGAGTGAACCAGGAAGAAATAGAAAATATAAGCAAACCAATCACAAGCACAGAAATTGAGACTGTGATTAAAATCTTCCAACAAACAAAAGCCCATGACTTGATGACTTCACAGGCAAATTCTACCAAACATTTAGAAAAGAGTTAACACCTGTCCTTCTCAAACTCTTCCAAAATATAGCATAGGGAGGAACACTCCCAAACTCATTCTACAAGGCCACCATCACCCTGATACCAAGACCAGACGAAGGTGTCACAAAGAAAGAAAACTACTGGCCAATATCATTGATGAACATAGATGCAAATACCTTAAACAAAATAATAGCAAACAGAATCCAGCGGCACATTAAAGGGATCATACAGCATGATCAAATGGGGTTTGTCTGAGGAATGCAAGGATTCAATACACACAAATCAATCCATGTGATCAACCATATTAACAAATTTAGAAGAAAAAACATTTGATCATCTCAATAGATGCAGAAGTAAAACTGAAAGCATTTCTTCTAGGATCAGGAACAAGACAAGGTTATCAACTCTCAACACTATTATTCAACATGGTTTTGGAAGTATTAGCCACAGCAATCAGAGAAGAAAAAATAATATTAAAAGGAATCTAATTCAGAAAAGAAAAATTAAAGCTGTCCCTGTTTGCAGAGGATGTGATATTTAGAGAATATACATAGAGAATCCTAAAGATCCTACCAGAAAACTGCCAGAGCTACTCGATGAATTTGGTAAAGTAGCAGGATATAAAATTAATGCTCAGGAATCTCTTGCATTCTTATACACTAATGATGAAAAATCTGAAAGAAAAATTAAGGAAATATTCCCATTTACCACTGCAACAGAAGGAATAAAATACCTAGCAGTAAACCTACCTATAGAGACAAAAGACCTGGATGCAGAAAACTATGAGACACAGATGAAATAAATTAAAGATGATACAAACAGATGGAGAGATATACCATGTTCTTGGATTGGAAGAATCAACATTGTGAAAATGACTCTACTACCCAAAGCAATCTACAGATTCAATGCAATCCCTATCAGACTATCAATGGCATTTTTCACAGAACTAGAACAAAAAAATTTTACTATTTTTATGGAAACAAAAAAGAACCCGAATAGACAAAGCAAACCTTGAGAAAGAAAAATGGAGCTGGAGGAATCAGTCTCCCTGACTTCAGACTATACTACAAAGCTACAGTAATCAAGACAGTATGGTACTGGCACAAAAACAGAAAGATAGATCAGTAGAACAGGATAGACAGCCCAGAGATAAACCCACGCACATGTGATCACCTTGTTTTTGATAAAGAGACAAGAATATACAATGGAGAAAAGACAGACTCTTCAAAAGTGGTGTTGGGAAAATGGGACAGCTACATGTAAAAGAATGAAATTAGAACACTCCCTGACACCATACACCAGAATAAACTCAAAATGGATTAAAGACCTAAATGGAAGAGCAGACACTATAAAACTCTTAGAGGAAAACATAGACAGAACATTGTATGACATAAATCACAGCAAGATCTTTTTGACCCCCCTCCTAGAAAAATGGAAATAAAAACGAAATTAAACGATGAGACCTCATGAAAGTTAAAAGCTTTTGCACAACAAAGGAAACCACAAACAAGATGAAAAGACAACCCTGAGAATGGGAGAAAATATTTACAAATGGAGCAACTGACAGAGGTTTAATCTCCAAAATTTACAAGCAGTTCATGCAACTCAATATCAAAAAAACAAACATCCAATCCAAAAATGGGCAGAAGACATAAATAGACATTTCTCCAAAGAAAATATACAGATTTCCAAGAAGCACATGAAAGGATGCTCAACATCACTAATTATTAGAGAAATACAAATCAAAACTACAATGAAGTATCACCTCACACAGTCAGAATGGCCAACATCAAAAAATCTAGAAACAATAAATGCTGGAGAGGGTGTGGAGAAAAGGGAACCGTCTTGCACTTTTGGTGGGAATGTAATTTGATACAGCCACTATGGTGAACAGTATGGAGGTTCCTTAAAAAAGTAAAGGTAAAACTGCCATATGACCCAGCAATCCCACTACCGGGCATATACCCTGCAAAAACCATAATTCAGAAAGAGTCATGTACCACAGTGTTAATTGCAGCTCTATTTACAATAACCAGGACATGGAAGCTACCTAAGTGTCCATCGACCGATGGATGGGTAAAGTTGTGGCCTCTATATACAATGGAATGTTACTCAGCCATATAAACAAACGAAATTGTGTTATTTGTAATGAGGTGAATGCTACTACCGACTGTCGTACAGACTGAAGTAAGTCACAAAGAGAAAAATACTGTATGCTAACACATGTATACCGAATCTAAAAAAATAAAATGGTTCTGAAGAATATAGGGTCAGGAATAAAAACACAGATGTAGCAAATGGACTTGAGAACATGGGGAGTGTAGGGTAAGCCTGGACGAAGTGAGAGAGTGGCATGGCCTTATGTATACTACCAAATATAAAATAGATCACTAGTGGGAAGCAGCAGCATAGCCCTGGGAGATCACTTAGATGGTTTGTGACCATCTAGCGGGGAGGGATATGGAGGGTGTGAGGGAGACATAAGCTGGAGGAGATGTGGGGATATATGTATGTATATATATATATATATATATATATATATCACTGATTCACTTTTTTATATAGCAGAAGCTAACAAACCATTGTAAAGCAATTATACCCCAATGAAGATGTTATAAAAAATGATTCTACTAGGTATTTGGAAGCTGTGCTCTGCTCAGTCTTCTATAAGTGAATGCGAGCTAAATTCTATTCAATCCACATACAGTGAAGCATTTCCAATATTATCATTATCAATTATTTTAACAAGCTACAAACAAGATGGTTTCAGGACAGTGTTATTTCAATAGTGGAACATATTCACAGTATTGCATACTCTTTTTTAATTTATTTACATTGCTGTAAAGTATGGTTCCTAAAAGCTGCTATGAAGATGCATCATCGCAGTGTTGTAGCTCTGTCTATAAGTGAATCCTTTGCATTTGCCTGTGGAGACTTATTTCTTAAGTTAGAGATATATATGTTGCAAAAAGTGATATGGTATTTTTAATTGGAACCTTGCTCTTTCCCTAAATACAGCTTATACTCTGAATTTCAGGCTTGTAGTGAGTTGTTTATGGATACAGATTGTAGATTGCTCTTGGTAGTATGGTCATTTTAACAATATTAATTCTTCCACTCCATGAACGCATCACATATTTCCATCTGTTTACATCACATTCAGTTTCTTTCACTGGTGTCTTATAGTTTTCAGAGTACAGGTATTTTATCTTTTTAGGTAGTTTATTTGTAGGTATTTTATTCTTTTTTGTGATTGTAAATCGGATTGTTTCCTTTGTATCTCTTTCTGATCGTTCATTATTAGTGTATGGAAATGTAACTAATTTCTGTATATTTACTTTATATCCTGCAACTTTACTGAATTCATTGATGTGCTCTAATAGTTTTTTGGTGGTGTCTTTAGGATTTTCTATGTACAGTATCATGTCATCTGCAAACAGAGACAGTTTTACTTCTCCCTATTCCATTTGGATTCTTTTACTCCTTTTTCTTGTCTGATTGTTGTGGCTAGCTTTTCCAATACTATGTTAAATAGAAGTGGCAAGACTGGGCATCCATATGTTGTTCCTTACCTTAGAGGATATGCGTTCAGCTTTTCACTATTGAGTTTGATGTTGGCTGTGAACTGGTAATATATGTCCTTTATTATGTCATGTTCCCTCTATGCCCAGTTTGAAGAGTTTTATCATAAATGGATATTGAATTTTGTCAAAAGCTTTTTTTCTGCATCTATTGAAATGATCATATGGACATTACTCTTCAACTTGTTAACATGGATTAACACATTGATTTGCTGAATGAAAAATCCTTGTGAATTTGATCATACCCTTGGTCATGGTGTATGATCCTTTTAATATATTGTTGGATTCAGTTTGCTAATATTATGTTGAGTATTTTTGCATCTAAGTTCATCAGTAATATTGTCTGTAATTTTCTTTTTTTATGATATCTTTGTCTGGATTTTTGTATCAGGTTGATCTGGGTCTCCTAGAATCAGTTCTGAAACCTTTCTTCCTCTGTAATTTTTTGGAACAGTTTGAGAAGTATAAGGTGTTATTTTTTCTCTAAATATTTGTTAGAATTCCCCTGTGAAGCCATCTGGTTCTGGATGTATGCTTATTAGATGTTTTTTAAATTATGTATTCAATATTGTTACTGGTATTTGGCCTGCTAATAATTTCTATTTCTTTTTGGTTCAGTCTTGGGAGATTTTATAATTCTAGGAATTTGTCCTTTTCTTCTAGGTTGTCCATTTAAAAACATTGCTTTTGTACTATTTTTTAAATATTTATTTCTCTATATCCCTGTAATATATTCCCTACCACCTACATACACTTAAATGGATGATGAAGTCTTCAATATTAAAGATGAGCCACTGGACCCTTAGAAAACGGTTTTGAAAGATATCTACCATTAAAACACACACAAAAACATGAGAAAGCATGAATGCAGTCCCCCACTACCACATACTATGCAGCTGAGTTTTCTCCATTTGGGGAAATCTCAGGGATCAGCACATCTGGAATGCAATGGATGAACCTCACCCTGGGAAAACCACCTTCATAACCATGGTGTCTCCCCTGCCTGGTAAGTATAGTTTGTCCATTTTATTGCCATATAGTTGTTTCTAGTAGTCTCTTAAAACCCTTTGTATTTCTGTGGTGTCAGTTGTAACTTCTCTTTTTTCATTTCTGATTTTATTGATTTGAGCCCTTTTTTCTTGGTAGGTTTGGCTAAATGTTTATATATTTTTAAAAATATTTTCATAGAACCAGCTCTTAGTTTCATTAATTTTTTAATGTTTTTTTCTTAAGTCTCCATTTATTTCTGTCCTGAACTTTATGATTTTTTTACTTCTACTACTTTTGGGTTTTGTTTGTTTTTCTTTATCTAGTTTCTTTGGTTGTAAGGCTATGTTGTTCATTTTGGATTTTTCTTGTTTCCTGTGATAAGCTTGCAACACTCTAAACTTCCCTCTTAGAACTACTTTTGCTGCCTCCCATAGATTTTAGATTTTTGTGTTTTCATTTTCACTTGTCTCCAGGTATTTTTTTCTCTTTGATTTCTCCAGTGATCCATTGGTTATTTAGTAGCATATTGTTTAACCTCCACATTGTTTTTGCAGTTTTTTCTTATAGTTGATTTCTAGTCTCATAGCATTGCAGATTGAAAAGATCTTTGATATGATTTCAATTTTCTTAAATTTACCGAGGCTTGTTTTGTGGCCTGGCATATGAACTATTCTGGAGAATGTTCCATGTATACTAGAAAAGAATGTGCATTCATTCTGTTGCTTTTGGATGTTGCTTTTGGATGCTTTCTACATACACCTTTTAAGTCCTCATAATCTAATGTGTGATTTAAAGCCACTGTTTCCTCATTTATTTTCTGTCTGGATGAACTCTCTACTGATGTAAGTGGTGTGTTATAACTCTCACTCTTATTTTGTTACTTTCTATTTCTCCCTTTATGTCTGTTAGTATCTGCTTTATGTATTTAGATGCTCCTATTTTGGGTGCATATATATTTACAATATTTATATCTTCTATTGGATTGGTTCCTTGATTATTATATGATGTGTTTATTTCTCTCATAATAGTCTTTATTTCAAAGTCCATTTTGTCTGATATAAGTATTGCTTCCCTGGTTTTCTTTTGATTTCTATTTGCATGGAACACCTATTAACATCCCCTTTCTTTCAGTCTGTGTGTGAGTCTTTAGATGTGAAGTGCATCTCTTATAGGCAGCATATATATGAGTCTTGTTTTTGTATCCATTCAGCCACTCTATGTCTTCTGATTGGAGCATTTAGTCTATTCACTTTTAAAGTACTTATTCATATGTATGTTCTTATTGCCATTTTGTTAATTGTTTGGGGGTTGTTTTGTATGTCTTTTTAATTTCTTTCTTCTTTTGTTTTCTTCTCTTGTGGTTTGATGACTATCTTTAGTGTTATATTTGGATTCTCTTTTCTGTGTGTGTATCTATTAGATTTTTGATTAGTGGTTACTATGAAGTTTATATATAGCAATTTACATATATACATGATTGTTTTAAGTTGCTGATCTCAATTTCAAATGCATTTTAACAACTCTGTATTCTCCTCGCCTCAGAATGGCTACTTTTGTTATCGTATTTTACATGCAACTGTGTTGTGTATCCCATAACTGCTTATTGTGTATAGAGACAATTTTAGCACTTTTGTCTTTTAACCTACTTACTAGTTTTGCATATGGATGATTTCCTAACTTTACTGTATGTATGTCTTTATGATGGGCTTTTTCTTTTCATGATTTTTATATTTCTAGTTGTGACCTTTTCTTTTTCACTTAGAGAAGTTCCATTACCATTTCTTGTAAAGTGTGCTTGGTGGTACTGAACTCTTTTAGCTATTGCTTTTCTGTAAAGCTTTTGATTTCTTTATCAGATATGAATGAAAGCCTTGCTATGTAGAATATTCTTGGATGTAGGTTTTTCTCTTTCATTACTTTAAATACAATGTCTTTAAATACACTTTAAATACACTATTTAAATACACTTTACACTTTAAATACACTATTTAAATACACTTTAAATACAGGCCCTTCTGGCCTGCAGAGTTTCTGCTAAAAATTCAGCTGACCAGCCTTATGGGAATTCCTTTGTACGTTACTTGTTGCTTTTTCCTTGCTGTTTTTAATAGATATTTTATCCATAATTTTTGCCATTTTAATTGCAATGTGTCTTGTATTCCTCTTTGGGTTAATTCTGTAGGGGAGTCTCTGCGCTTCATGGACTTAGATGCCTGTTTCCTTTCCCAGGCTAGTAAAGATTTCAGCTATTATGTCTTCAAATATGTTTTCAAACCCATTTTTCTCTCTTCTCCTTTTGGGACCATTATAATGTGAATATTAGTACACTTGATGTTGTCCCAGAGGTCTCTTAAGCTGTGGTCATTTATTTTCATTCTTTTTTTATTTTTTCTGTTCAGCATCTGTGATTTTCAATACTTTGTCTTCCAGTTGGCTGATCTGCTCCTCTGTATCACTTAGATGAATTTGCTTATTTTTTTATTTTAAGATTCCACATCAAAGAGAGATAATAAGGTATTTGTCTTTGACACAATTTTTAAAAAATCCATCTATCCATTGATGCACACCTACGTTGTTTCCATAACTTGGTGTAAATAATGCCATAATAGACATGGGAGTTTGTATATCTTTTTAAGTTAGCGCTTTTTGTTTTCTTTTTTGTTTTTGTTTTTTGGATAAATACTGAGAAGTGGAACTTCTGGTTCATATGGTAGTTCTACTTTTAATTTTTTGAGGAACCTCTATACTGTTTTCCATAACGGTTGCACCAATTTATACTCCAAACATTAGTACAAAGGACTCCCTTTTCTCATCATCCTTACCAACACGTATTTTTTTTTAATAACAGCCATTCTAGCAAGTGTGGGAAAAATAACTCTTTGTTATTTACATTTCCCTGATGATTCATGATGTTGAGCACATTTTCATGTACCTGTTGGCTATTGTATGCCTTCTTTGGAAAACTTTCTGTTTAGATCTTGAGCCCATTTTAAAATTGAGGGTTTTTTTTGTTGTTGTTTTTGTTTTTGCTATTTAGTTTTATAAGTTCTTTATATATTTTGAATATTAGCCCTTTATCAGTTATTTGATATGTCATTATTTTCTCCCACTTAGTAAGGCTCCTTGTAATTTTGTTTTATTGGTTTCCTCTGCTGTACAGAAGATTTTTAGTATGATATAGCCTCACTTATTTATTTTTGCCTTTGTTGCTTTTGCTTTTGATGTCAGAGTAAAAAAAGTCATCTCCAACACTTACGTTAAGGAGCTTGCCACCAATGTTGTCTTTTAGGATTGTTATGTTTTCAGATCTTACATTCAAGTCTTTAATCTATTTTGAGTTAATTTTGTGCATGGTGTAAGATTGTGGTTTTGTTTCATTCTTTGCCATGTTGAAAAGTGTAAATCTTAATGAAATGCCAACCAAAAGTAATTACAATATGTGAAACACTGCAAAGCTAATAGGACCCCAGATTTTTTCATCACATCTGCCTTTTTTAATGTGGGGAAAGTGTGGGATGGCTCTGGCGACCACCAGGGACAGAGACCTGGGGGCCTCTGTGCACTTTCTGCAGGTATCAAAGAGTATCAGATCTGCCTCTGAGGTCATACAGGAGCTGAAAGAAAGTCCCAGCTGGGGCCAGTCACCGCAATGGTTAGAAAAAAATAAACCCATCTCCACTTCTAACCTTGAAGAACAGATTCTCTAGAAACCATTCATAAAAGTAAAGCAAGAGACATCACCTACATGACCACCGTCTCCATGGATCAATTAATTGAGTGCCTACTATATGGGCAGCACAGTTAGATGCTTCCTAGATATTTAGTAACCAGTTCAAGTAACCGTTATCTCCATTTTATGCATGAAGAAACTAAACAAGCTCAGAGAAGTCAAGTCACTCGCCCACGGTCACACGGCTGGTAGGTGAGAGATGTGAAAGGAGTAAGAACAAGGCTGGTTCCAACACTCACATTCAAAGAGCAGGGTTGCTCAGCACTAAAGTTGAATCCCCCCAAATGGTAGCTGGTGTAATGTCTGCTTATGTCATGGTGGCTGTGTTTTCTTACCAGTTAGTATGCTTTTTCCAGGGCATCCACTCATGGTCTAGGACTCTGTTGCCTGGCCTCCTCAAACTCTGGACCATCGGGTTTGATACTCAGGTTTACTCCCAATGGGCACAGGTATAGTGATGGAGTCCTCACTTCACTGTCAGCTGGTGTCAGAAACTTGCCAGAAAGATGTATGAGGGACTCACACTTCTTTGTGACATATGTTAACCATGACCCTGAATTGAGTTTCCAGATCTCTCACCCAGTGGGTCCTGGGGGACAAATCCTTTATGCTGTCTCTAGTATCATGACTTTTGAAATCTAGCAAACTAGAAATTTACAAAAAGGCACAAAAAAATCAGAAATTACCCACAAGCCCCACTACCTAAAATCAATCTGTGTCATTTTGAGGCATTTGTTTTTACCTATTTGATGTCCTGCTAGAGTTTTTTTTTTATTTGTCCACTGGTCATTAAGAGCATCCTTCCACTTACATTTAGAAAAAACCCTAATTCTTAATGACTCATTAACTCATATATGAGACTATAATGTAAATTAGGAGATAAAACCTCTATTTTAAAATATCAATGTTATTGTTAATATTTTGCAGCCATAAAGAATGTGGTCAAGCATTTCCTTGTTTGTTATTTATGATTTCCTTCAGTAGCATTCCCAGAAGCATAATTATGGGTCAAAGCATATGGATACTTGACACAAATGCCCACACTGTCATCCAGTCTGCATTTCCCAGGCTGCAATGAGTGTGATCCTTCTACTTTTTACCCATACACACTAATCTCTCCTCTTGCAAATATTCCCCTTTAGAGGTAATTACATCATTCCCATTGGCAGTCAGTCTGTAGTCAGGGTAGACAAACTTTTCCCTCTGAGTTTGGAATCCTGAGCTGAATGTCTCCAAGGTAGAGAACCCACCAGAGACAACTTTGCATGTGTTTATTTGCCCTTCCAGTATTCTTATCATGAAAAAACTTTAAAACACCATGGTGCAAGTTGAGAAAATGATAAGTACCATGTAATAGAATCTGTATAAATCTCACAAATAAAACAGTAGCCTGTAGCCTTCACAGCCCCTCTGCTGAGGATGGAATTGAAAGAACTGTAGGTTTTGGCTCCTAAGTCAGGAAATGTTTTGATGGTCAATTTGAGGGACAGTGGCAAGATATAAATCAGGAGGGTGTGACTTCCTCCATGTTCAGGGGTCACACAGCCAACATGTCCCTCTGGGGTCTTAACTGTGGATGCAGACCTCCAGACAGCAACCATGGAAGGGCATGTCTAGAGCACAAGGGGTATGGGAGAGGGTGTACAGACAAGATCTATCAAAGTCCTTGCATGTATGGGGCTCCGTGGCCAATGCTCACACATACACAAAGTAACATCCATCCTGGTAGGGGAAGGGGTTATCTTGGAGAATTAGCTTCCCCTTCTTCCCGCCTTCCATCCCTCCCACTCTCCTTTTGAAGGCAAAATCTGCATGGTGGGTGTGTGGATGCACAGGGCTCTCCATCTGCCTGGGTTCAAATCCAGACTCTGCCACTTCCCAGGTAGGTCATTTAGGTAGCAGGTCTATGCCTCAGTTGCTTCACTGGAAAACACTGTACACACCTCAACAGGTTGTTATGAGGATTAAAATGAAATTTTTTGTGCTATTCTGGGCTCGTTCCTAGAGGTTGGCCAAGAGCCTGTGGCTCCAGACTTTCCAATGATGTTGGTAAGCACCTAAACCCCTATATTAAAAGCTTTTCCTGCTTAAGGCAGTTGAGTGTTATGGACTAAAAGTTTGTTTCCCACCTAAATTCTATTTTGAAGCCCTAACCCCTAATGTGATGGTATTTGGAGATGGGGACTTTGAGAGGTTAAGTTTAGATGAGATCATGAGTGTAGAGTCCCCATGAGGCAATTAGTGTCCTTGTAAGAAGAGAAAGATAGTACTTGCTCTTCTCTTTCATTCATTCATTCATTCTTCTTCTTCTTCTTCTTCTTCTTCTTCTTCTTCTTCTTCTTCTTCTTCTTCTTCTTCTTCTTCTTTACTTTCTCTCTTCTTTCTTTCTTCCTTTCTTCCTTTCTCTCTCTCTTTCTTTATTTCTTTCTCTCTTTCTTTCCCTCTCTCTCTCTCTCTCCTTCTCCACCTCTGGCATGTGAAGACACAGTGAGAAGCTGGCTATATGTAAGCTAGGAACAGAGTTCTCACCAGGAAACTAATCTACAGGAACCATCATCTTGGACTTCCAGCCTCCACAACTGTGTGAAGTCAATGTTTGTTGCTTAAGCCACTTAGTCTATGTAATTTTGTCAGAGCAGCCTGAGGTGACTAATATACTGAGTGATTTTGCTGTTTTGCAACATGTCCCAACATTTATACTGGGCAGCCCTCCCCATCTCCTTGCCTCAGCCCCTCCACCCTCATTGCTATTTTTGGCATTTGTCATGCATGTGCACATGTTGTTCCCTCTGCCCAGGTTGCCCTTCCTTCTCTCCATCTGCCAGCTGGACTCTTAGCCTCTAAGGCAAAGCTGAATTGCCACCCATCTTCTGGTGTCATTCATAACATCTTTTCCCAGCACTTTGATGCACCGACAGAGTTAGCAGCCTTCATCTAGGCCCCCAGTACTTCGAACAACATTCATTAACACAATATTCAGCAAATACTGATTGAGCTCCCACCAGATGTCTGGAAATGTTCTTGCCACCAGTGTTCCATAAGAAGAAGCAGAGACAGGCCAGGAATGCACACAGTTTACCTGTTTACCCAGCTCCTTAGGAGCAGAGTGACCTTGGGCAATCCCTGAACTTCTTTCTGCTCCATATGAAAAGTGAGTCTGTTGTTAGACTACCACCTATAAATGGCCAGACCAGGTCCCCAGCACAAGTCAAAATGTTAGGTAAGTACCAGTGATCACTCTCAGTGGGAGGGACAGGCAGCGAACAAGTAGACTGATGTGCAGAAAGCTCTGCCCCTGTCCTGAGAGCTATGAGAATAGTCTGTCTACGGTGGTAAGGGAGGGTTTCCCTGGGAAGTGACACTTGAGTGGAGGTGACTTGAACACCTCTGAGTGTCTACCAGCCTGGATACAGAAGCTTCTTAGGCTGTGATTCCAGCCAGTGATGGGCCAGGGAGTCCATCTGGCAGAAGGGTTTGGGCTGGCAGGCCAGGGTGCTGTCTGCTGTCCCAGAGTTTGTGTAACACCTGTACTGCTTAGATGGAGGGCTCAGGGGTAAGCAGTCTCAGGGCTGTAGGCTAGAAGATTCCCACTACACCAGTCCCAGTGTCCCTCTCCCTAACTTGCCTGAAAGTTCTTGTCACAGGGCTCAGACCTGGTGCACAGGAGGTATGGAAGGTGTGGAAGACATCTGAGTGGCTTGGGGGAACTTGCAAAGAGCAGAAGTCCCCCCAAATCAGAACTGAGGCCAGGGAGAGCCAAGTGAGAAGTGAGAAGATGTCACATGAATCAGCATCCGAATCTCCCAAGTTTCATCTCACTGTGATAAAAAATCCACAAAATAATCCTAAACATTTTTTTCTTTTTCTTTTTTTTCTTAAGCATCACATTATTTACTTTGAAGAAAAAGGAAGCCACTCAAATGATCAATAACAGGGGTCAAGAAAGTTTTCTGTTATGTAACCGTGAGAAGTGAAGTTTACAAAACCTGTTAGCATGTGGAAAAAGCATACAAGATGAGATTACATAAAAAAGCAGCATAGAAAATTGTACATTCATTATGATTATGAATACCGTAGGGAAACTTACCCATAGAGGTAGAAAGGACATAGGCCAATATAGCAAAAGTAATGTTGTTTTTATGGTTTTTGATGTTTTCTTCTTATATTTTTTTCCATTTTATATATTTTTTGTAATAAGCGTACATCACTTGAAATTAATCTTCACAATTTGAATTTTTTATTAATTTCATTTCCTTTCTCCGAATTTTTATTTATTTATTTTAACATCTTTTTTTTTTTTCTAATCTTTATTGGAGTATAATTGCTTTACAATGGTGAGTTAGTTTCTGCTTTATAACAAAGTGAATCAGTTATACATATAAATATGTTCCCATATCTCTTTCCCCTTGCATCTCCCTCCCTCCCTCCCTCCCTATCCCACCCCTGCAGGCGGTCACAAA
>NW_020171806.1:97491-111588 GCF_003031525.2 Neophocaena asiaeorientalis asiaeorientalis | reverse complement strand
TGGTCACAGATCACTGAGCTTATCTCTGTGTGCCATGTGGCTGCTTCCCACTATCTATCTATTTTACGTTTGGTGGTGTATATATGTCCATGCCACTCTCTCACTTCGTCCCAACTTACCCTTCCCCCTCCCCATATCCTGAAGTCCAGTCTCTAGTAGGTCTGTCTCTTTATTCCTGCTTTGCCCCTATGTTCCTCATGAACTTTTATTTTTTCTTTTTTTTTTCTTAGATTCCATATATATGTGTTAGCATACGGTATTTCTTTTCTCTTTCTGATTTACTTCACACTGTATGACAGACTCAAGGTCCATCCACCTCACTACGAGTAACTCAATTTCATTTATATTATGGCTGAGTGATATTCCATTCTATATACGTGCCACATCTTCTTTATCCATTCATCTGTTGATGGACACTTAGGTTGCTTCAGTGTCCTGGCTATTGTAAATACAGCTGCAATGAACACTTTGGTACGTGACTCTTCTTTAATTCTGGTTTTCTCAGGGTATATTCCCAGTAGTGGGATTGCTGGGTCGTACCGTAGCTCTATTTTTAGTTTTTTAAGGAACGTCCATACTGTTCTCCATAGTGGCTTTATCAATTTACATTCTCACCAACAGTGCAAGCATTTTCCCTTTTCTCCACACTCTCTCCATCATTTATTGTTTCTAGATATTTTGATGATGGGCATTCTGACTAGTGTGAGATGATATCGCATTGTAGTTTTGATTTGCATTTCTCTAATGATTAATGATGTTGAGCATTCTTTCATGTGTTTGTTGGCAATCTGTATATCTTCTTTGGAGAAATGTCTATTTAGGTCTTCTGCCCATTCTTGGATTGGGTGGTTTGTTTTTTTGATATTGAGCTGAATGTGCTGCTTGTAAATTTAGGAGATTAATCATTTGTCTGTTGCTTCATTTGCAAATATTTGCTCCCATTCTTAGGGCTATCTTTTCAGGTTGTATATGGTTTCCTTTGCTGTGCAAAAGCTTATAAGTTTCATTAATTCCCATTCGTATATTTTTGTTTTTATTTCCGTTTCTCTAAGAGGTGGTTGAAAAATGATCTTGCTGTGATTTATATCATAGAATGTTCTGCCTGTTTTCCTCTAAGAGTTTGGGAGTGTCTGGCCTTCCTTTTACGTCTTTAATCCATTTTGTGTTTATTTTTGTGTATGGTATTAGGGAGTGTTCTAATTTCATACTTTTAAATGTACCTGTCCAGTTTTCCCAGCACCACTTATTGAAGAGGCTGTCTTTACTCCACTGTATATCCTTGCCTCCATAAACAAAGATAAGGTGACCATATGTGCGTGGGTTTATCTCTGTGATTTCTACCCTGTTCCATTGATCTATATTCCTGTTTTTGTGCCAGTACCATACTGGCTTGATTATTGTAGCTTTGTAGCATAGTGTGAAGTCAGGGAGCCTGATTCCTAAAAGCTGCATTTTTCGTTCTCAAGATTGCTTTGGACATTCGGGATCTTTTTTATTTCCATACAAATTGGGAAATTTTTTTGTTGTATTTCTGTGAAAAAATGTCAGTGGTAGTTTGATATGGATTGCATTATATCTGTAGATTGCTTTACATAGTAGAGTCATTTTCAGTGTTGATTCTTCCAATCCAAGAACATGGTATATCTCTCCATCTGTTTGTATCATCTTTAATTTCTTTCATCAATGTCATATTAATTTTCTGCATACAGGTCTTTTGTCTCCTTAGGTAGGTTTATTCCTAGATATTTTATTCTTTTTGATGCAATTGTACATGGGAGTGTTTTCTTAGCTTCATTTTCAGACTTTTCATCATTAGTGTATAGGAATGCCAGAGATTTCTGTGCATTAATTTTGTAGCCTGCTACTTTACCATATTCATTGATTAGCTCTAGTAGATTCCTGGCAGCATCTTTAGGATTCTGTAAGTATCATAGCATGTCATCTGCAAGCAGTGTGAGCTTTACTTCTTGTTTTCCAATTAGGATACCTTTTATTTCTTTTTCTTCTCTGATTGCTGTGGCTAAAACTTCCACAACTATGTTGAATAATAGTGTTAAGAGTGGGCAACCATATCTTGTAACTGATCTTAGTGGAAATGCTTTCAGTTTTTCACTATTGAGAACAATGTTGGCTGTAGGTTTGTCATATATGGCCTTTGTTATGCTGAGGAAAGTTCCCTCTAAGCCTACTTTCTGCAGGGTTTTTATCATAATGGTGTTGAAATTTGTTGAAAGCTTTCTCTGCATCGACTGAGATGATCATATGGTTTTTCTCCTTCAATTTGTTAACATGGTGTATCACATTGATTGATTTGCATATATTGAAGAATCCTTGCATTCCTGGAATAAATCCCACATGATCATGCTGTATGATCCTTTTAATGTTCTGTTGGATTCTCTTTGCTAGTATTATGTTGAGGATTTTTGCCTCTATATGCATCAGTGATATTCGCCTGTAGTTTTCTTTCTTTGTGACATCTTTGTCTGGTTTTGGTATCAGGGTGATGTTGGCCTCATAGAATGAGTTGGAGAGGGTTCCTCCCTCTGCTATATTTTGGAAATGTTTGAGAAGGATAGGTGTTAGTTCTTCTCTAAGTGTTTGACAGAATTCGCCTGTGAAGCCCTCTGGTCCCGGGACTTTGTTAGAAAATTTTTAATCACAGTTTCAATTTCAGTGCTTGTGATTTTTCTATTCATATTTTCTATTTTTTCCTAGTTCAGTCTTGGCAGTTTGTGCATTTCTAAGAATTTGTCCATTTCTTCCAGGTTGCCCATTTTATTGGCATAGAGTTGCTTATAGTAATTTCTCATGATGCTTTGTATTTCTACAGTGTCAGTTGTTACTTCCCCTTTTTCATTTCTAAGTCTGTTCATTTGCGTCTTTTCCTTTTTTTTTTTTGATGAGTCTGACTAATGGTTTATCAATTTCTTTTACCTTCTCAAAGTACCAGCTTTTAGTTTTATTGATCTTTGCTATCATTTCCTTCATTTCTTTTTCACTTATTTGTGATCTGATCTTTATGCTTTCTTTCCTTCTGCTAACGTTGGGTTTTTGTTTTTCTTTCTCTAATTGCTTTAGGTGCAATGTTAGGTTTTTTATTTGAGATGCTTCCTGTTTCTTAACGTAGGATTATATTGCTATAAACTTCCCTCTTAGAACTACTTTTGCTGCATTCAACTTTTTTTTTAAACATCTTTATTGGGGTATAATTGCTTTACAATGGTGTGTTAGTTTCTGCTTTATAACAAAGTGAATCAGTTATACATATACATATGTTCCCATATGTCTTCCCTCTTGCGTCTCCCTCCCTCCCACTCTCCCTATCCCACCCCTCCAGGCTGTCACAAAGCACCGAGCTAATATCCTGTGCCCTGCAGCTACTTCACCCTAGCTCTCTACCTTACTACGTTTGTTAGTGTGTATATGTCCATGACTCTCTCTCACCCTGTCAAAGCTCACTCTTACCCCTCCCCATATAGTCAAGTTGCGCTCGTCCAAAACCGAAACCCGAGCCTCAGCTCGCAGCCCCGCCCACCCTGGCGGGTGAGCAGACAAGCCTCTCAGGCTGGTGAGTGCTGGTTGGCACCGATCCTCTGTGCAGGAATCTCCCTGCTTTGACCTCCGCACCCATCGCTGTGCACCACTCCGCGGTCCTGAAGCTCCCCCCTCCGCCTCCCGCAGTCTCCGCCCGCAGAGGGGCTTCCTAGTGTGTGGAAACTTTTCCTCCTTCACAGCTCCCTCCCACTGGTGCAGGTGCCGTCCTTATTCTTTTGTCTCTGTTTTTTCTTTTTTTCTTTTGCCCTACCCAGGTACATGGGGAGTTTCTTGCCTTTTGGGAGTTCTGAGGTCTTCTGCCAGCCTTCAGTAGGTGTTCTGTAGGAGTTGTTCCACATGTAGATATATTTCTTGTGTATCCGTGGGGAAGAAGGCAATCTCCGCATCTTACTCTTCTGCCATCTTCAAGGTCCCCCTCATAGAGTCCCATTCAATTGGTTTTGCATCGTCGTGTCTGCATTGTCATTTGTTTCCAGGTAGTTTTTGATTTCCTCTTTGACTTCTTCAGTGATAACTTCGTTATTAAGTAATGTATTGTTAAGCCTCCATGTGTTTGTAATTTTTACAGGTCTTTTCCTGTAATTGATATCTAATCTCATAGCATTGTGTTTGGAAAACATGCTCGATATAATTTCAATTTTCCTAAATTTACCAGGGCTTGATTTCTGACCCAAGATATGATCTATCCTGGAGAATGTTGCATGAGCACTTGAGAAGAATTTGTATTCTGTAGTTTTTGGATATACTGTCCTATAAATATCAATTAAGTCCATCTTGTTTAAGGTATCATTTAAAGCTTGTGTTTCTTTATTTATTTTCATTTTGGATGATCTGGCCGTTGGTGAGAGTGGGGTATTAAAGTCCCCTACTATGAATGTGTTACTGTCGATTTCCCCTTTTATGGCTGTTAGTATTGGCCTTATGTATTGAGGGGCTCCTATATTGGGTGCATAAATATTTACAGTTGTTATATCTTATTCTTGGATCAATCCCTTTATCATTTTGTAGTGTCCTTCTTTGTCTCTTGTAATAGTCTTTATTTTATAGTCTATTTTGTCTGATAGGAGAATTGCTACTGCAGCTTTATTTTGATTTCATTTGCATGGAATACCTTTTTCTATCCCGTCAATTTCAGTCTGTATTTGTCCCTAGGTCTGAAATCAGTCTCTTGTAGACAGCATATATATGGGTCTTGGTATTTTTAATCCATTCAGTGAGTCTGTGTATTTTGGTGGGAGCATTTAATCCATTTACATTTAAGGTAATTATTGATATGTATGTTCCTATTCCCATTTTCTTAATTGTTTTGGGTTTGTTATTGTAGGTCTTTTACTTCTCTTGGGTTTCTTGCCAAGAGAAGTTCCTTTAGCATGTGTTGTAAAGCTGGTTTGGTGGTGCTGCACTGTCTCAGCTTTTGCTTGCCTGTAAGGGTTTTAATTTCTCCATCAAATCTGAATGAGATCCTTGCTGGGTAGAGTAATCTTGGTTTTCCATTTTTCTCCTTCATCACTTTAAATATATCCTGCCACTCCCTTCTGGCTTGCAGAATTTCTGCTTAAATAGTCAGCTGTTAACGTTATGGGGATTCCCTTGTGTGTTATTTGTTGTTTTCCCTTGCTGATTTTAACGTGTTTTCCTTGTATTTAATTTTTGATAGTTTGATTAATATGTGTCATGCATGTTTCTCCTTGGATTTATTCTGTATGGAATTCTCTGTACTTCCTGGACTTGATTAACTATTTCCTTTCCCATATTAGTGAAGTTTTCAACTATTATCTCTTCAAATATTTTCTCAGTCCCTTTCTTTTCCTCTTCTTCTTCTGGGACCCCTATAATTCGAATGTTGGTGCATTTAATGTTGTCCCAGCAGTCTCTGAGACTGTCCTCAGTTCTTTTCATTCTTTTTTCTTTATTCTGCTCTGCAGTAGTTGTTTCCACTATTTTATCTTCCAGGTCACTTATCCATTCTTCTGCCTCAGTTATTCTGCTACTGATCCCTTCTAGCGAATTTTTAATTTCATTTATTTTGTTGTTCATCATTTGTTTGCTCTTTATTTCTTCTAGGTCCTTGTTAAACGTTTCTTGCATTTTGTTTATTCTATTTCTAAGATTTTGGAACATCTTTACTATCACTATTCTGAATTCTTTTTCAGGTAGACTGCCTATTTCCTCTTCATTTATTAGGTCTGCTGGGTTCTTACCTTGCTCCTTCATCTGCTGTTTGATTTTCTGTCTTCTCATTTTGCTTAACTTACTGTGTTTAGGGTCTCCTTTTTGCAGGCCGCAGGTTTGTAGTTCCCGTTGTTTTTGGTGTCTGTCCCGAGTGGCTGTTTGTTTCAGTGGGTTGTGTAGGCTTCCTCATTGATGGGACTAGTGCCTGTTTTCTGGTGGATGAGGCTCGATCTTCTCTTTCTGGTGGGCAGGTCCACGTCTGGTGGTGTGTTTTGGAGGGGTTGTGGCCTTATTATGATTTTAGGCAGCCTCTGTGCTAATGGATGGGGCTGTGTTCCTGTCTTGCTAATTGTTTGGCATAAGGTGTGCAGCACTGTAGCTTGCTGGTCTTTGAGTGAAGCTGGGTCTTGGCGTTGAGATGGAGGTCTCTGGGAGATTTTCACCATTTGATATTATGTGGAGCTGGGAGGTCTCTTGTGGACCAGTGTCCTGAAGTTGGCTGTCCCATCTCAGAAGCATAGCACTGACTCCTTGTCGGAGCACCAAGAGCCTTTCATCCACATGGCTCAGAGTAAAAGGGAGGACAAATAGAAAGAAAGAAAAAAAGAAAGAGGATAAATAAAATAGAGTAAATAAAATAAAGTTATTAAAATAAAAAGTAATTATTAAGAAAATAAATTTTATAGTTAAAAAACCAAACAAACAAAAAATTGTCTGACAGACCCCTAGGACAAATGGTGAGTTCTCAGAAGCATAGCACTGACTCCTTGTCGGAGCACCAAGAGCCTTTCATCCACATGGCTCAGAGTAAAAGGGAGGACAAATAGAAAGAAAGAAAAAAAGAAAGAGGATAAATAAAATAGAGTAAATAAAATAAAGTTATTAAAATAAAAAGTAATTATTAAGAAAATAAATTTTATAGTTAAAAAACCAAACAAACAAAAAATTGTCTGACAGACCCCTAGGACAAATGGTGAGAGCAAAGCTATACAGAGAAAATCACACACAGAAGCATACACATACACACTCACAAAAAGAGAAAAAGGTGAAAAAATAATATATATTTGCTCCCAAAATCCACCTCCTCAACTTGGGCTGATTCGTCGCCTATTCATATATTTCACAGGTGCAGGGTACATCACACTGAATGTGAAGATTTAATCCGCTTCTCCTGAGGCTGCTTTGACAGAGTTCCCTTTCTATTTCTTCTCACAGCTCCTGTTGTTCATCTTTGGATTTGGACCCACCTCTGCATGTATGTCACCTGACGGCGTCTTTTCTTCCCTCAGACAGGACAGGATTAAAGGAGCAGCTGATTCGGGGGCTCTGGCTCACTCAGGCTGGGGGGAGGGAGAGGTACTGATGCGGAGCAAGCCTGCAGAGGCAGAGGCCGGCGGGACGTTGCACCAGCCTGAGGCACGCCGTGTGTTCTCCCAGGGAAGCTGTCCCTTGATCCCGGGACCCTGGCAGTGGCGGGCTGCACAGGCTCCCGGAAGGGGCGTTGTGGATAGTGACCTGTGCTTGCACACAGGCTTCTTATTGGCGGCAGTAGCTGCCTTAGCATTTCATGCCCATCTGTGGGGTCCATGCTGATAGTCGCGGCTCGCACCCGTCTCTGGAGCTCCTTTAAGTGACACTCTTAAAGCCCTCTCCTTGCGCACCAGGAAACAAAGAGGGAATAAACAGTCTCTTGCCTCTTTGGCAATTCCAGACCTTTTCCCAGACTCCCTCCCAGCTAGCTGTGGTGCACTAGCCTCCTTCAGGCTGTGTTCATGCAGCCAACCCCAGTCTGGGTCTAGTCAAATAAAAGGAAAGCAGAACAGGAAAGCAACCTGAATGCCCTTCAATAGAGGATAAAATGCTGTGTTGCACTCTAAGTGGCTGATCACAGAATGACGTGGAGAAAAACTCTGGGAGTACAAAGGCAGCTACAGAACTCTCTGTATGCAATGTGATTCTATTCATGAGAAAGAAAAATGTACATAGAACACCGTCATCTAGGATGCAACAGGATCAAAGTGAGCTCTGAAGAGATGAGGCATCAGCCTGGCCAACAGGAGCAGCCAGGCAGCTACAAAATAGGCTCTGTTTGTCTCTGGAAAATGACAGTCCTAAGGATTTGGTTTTGGGCAGTGCCAAAAACAAAGTACAAATGGGAAAGCGAATGGGGCCAGCAGTTCCTGGCCCATAGGAAGGAGGTGCTCAGTTCCACCTGCTGAACTCCTCTTTCAGACAACTAAGTGGACAGACCAGCAGCTGCCTTGTAAGCTGAATGTGAGCCACCCTCCAGATCTGCTCCCTTCCCCTTGGGCTCAAGGTTCAAGAGACTGCTGAAGCAACAGGAGGCTGAAAGGAGACGTCTGTCCAAATTAAAGCCTAAGTCTTTCAAGGCTAAGTGGAAGTAATCCAGGTCAGCCAGGGGCAGGCAAGAGTTCCCAGCACCTGCCCTGGGTCAGGTCTGCCCATAAGGTGCTTACTTTCCAGTGGATGAGATGACAATACGTCAAATTCAACAGATGGAACATGAACCATGAACAGAAATACCATTCCCAGAGAAGGGACCAATGCTGAAAATGAAAGTAGGCTGCTCAGGGAAGGCCTCCATGCGATGAAACTGTTTGTGCAAAGACTTGAAGAAGGTGAGGAAGCCACAGAGGGGTCTGGAGGAAAGGTAAGCCAGGCAGAAGGCACAGCCAGTGCAAAGACCCTGGGGCAGAAGTGTACCTGGATCCCAGGAAGAGCTGAGATGATGGGGTGGATGATCAGGGCTGTGAGGGTTACTGGGAGGACTTTGTGACTGACTGTGAGTGAAGAGGGAACCATGACAGGGTGTCAAGCATAGAAGGGGCTTGGACTGACCTGGGTTTTATCAGGGGCCCTCTGGCTGTTCAATGGGAAATGACTACTATGGGAATGAACAGATAAATGAATGCAGGAATCAATGATTGAATGAATAAAGAGAGGATGATGAGAAGAAGAAGCCAAGCCACACTCAAGCCACACAGGAGACATACAAAAGTGATTGGCAGTATATGGGCTGCATGCCGTTAACTATGTCTTGCAGGTACTTGCCTGATGTCCTCAAAGCTGGAACTTAGGCTCCCTTTAGGAGCACATCCCACCAGGTCCCTGTTACTGGCTTCATTTTGCTGTCAAGGACCCTGAAGCTCAGGAGGTATAGACCTTGCCAAGGTTACACGGCCCCATTAATGGATACATCTAGGATGGGAATCTATATCCTTACCACAAAACCCAGTTTCTGGACTTCTGAGGGGCAGCAGCATCCCCACTCCTCAGACAATCCAGGAGCTAATTCTGAGTCAATATAAGGAAGAAAGGGGCTTTGAGAATTTTTTTTAACATCTTTATTGGAGTATAATTGCTTTACAATGGTGTGTTAGGTTCTGCTTTATAACAAAGTGAATCAGTTATACATATACATGTATTCCCATATCTCTTCCCTCTTGCGTCTCCCTGCCTCCCACCCTCCCTATCCCAGCCCTATAGGTGGTCACAAACCACGGAGCTAATCTCCCTGTGCTATGTGGCTGCTTCCCACTAGCTACCTATTTTACGTTTGGTAGTGTATATATGTCCATGCCACTCTCTCACCTTGTCACAGCTTTACACTTCCCCTTCCCCATATCCTCAAGTCCATTCTCTAGTAGGTCTGTGTCTTTATTCCCGTCTTACCCCTAGGTTTTTCATGACTTTTTTTTCTTAGATTCTATATATGTGTGTGTGTTAGCATATGGTATTTATTTTCTATTTCTGACTTACTTCATTCTGTATGACAGACTCTAGGTCCATCCACCTCATTACAAATATCTCTTCTGAAGACACAGGATTTCTGGCAACCTTGCTCTGCATGGAGGAAGTTCTTTACATATGCTACCTGCATGAGATGGGCTGGATCTCTCTCAGGCCCCACAGGGTAGGGCTGAAATTTATCACTCTTTATTTTAATAAAAAGACCATTCAAGGTCCCCCAAATTAACTTGCCCTAGGAAGACAATTACGTGTCAAATAATACACCCACTGAGCAAAATATTTAAGAAAAAAACCCAGTTAGGAATGCTTTGGGTGGACTGATTCTGAGATATATGAGCTCAACTCAGAAGTCCTTGGAAAGTTATTATCAAGTGGTATTGAACACAGGTGTGCAGGCAATAATGTGTGAGGGAGTTCATTTATAATATTTGTGCCCTGTCACAATTTATTTCAAACCTACAAATAACATCTGTGGGAAAGGCAGTCTTCATCTTCTAATAAAAAGATATTAACAGCACCTCGAAAAGCCAGCATGGGAGGAATCAGATATCCCCGAGCTGAGGGGCTGCAAAGGGATGTGCCCTGTGGCCATAGTTGTCCCCACATGGGCAAGGCTGGCCTGAGTCAGTGGCTAGCATACAATATGTAGGGCTCATATCAAAATGTGGGTTGATTACTTGTGAAATGTTGGGTGCCAACATGTCCACTGGCAACGATTTGTGGGAATGGAGAAGCCAGCTGACTCCTTGAATGGACCCAAGTCCCCACACCAGCCAGCCTTTCTTAGTTACACGTGGCTGTATGACCCCTGTAGGCCCCTAGGTTTGCACTCTCTGATGGAACCTTCAGGTGTGGAGAGTGAGGTCCAGAGTGGTTAAGTAAGTTGCTTGGGATCATATTGCAAGGTGGGACAGTAAGGACTCAAGCCCACCTCTGCTTCTCCCAGCCTATATCAGGGCTGCTGCTTGGCCTGGGGTCAGACCAATGAATATGGGTTATCATGGGATTTGGTGCATGTAGATCAAGGCTACTACAGCTCTCACACCAAATCTAGCTTGCTGCCTGCTTTTGTAAGTAAAGTTTTATTGGAACATGGCCATACCCACCCATATCTGTACTGGGATACTGTAGCTTGCAGACAACAGTGGCCCAAGGGGGGTGCTGCCCATTCAATTTGACCTGACTGTTATCAGAACCTGCAGTCTTAGTGGGCTTGTGCCCTTGTCTGGCAACCCCTTCATTGCCCAGAGGAGGTTCCCATCAGGGTACATGGCCCCTTTACAAGGCTGTGAGCAGGGGCAGCCTGGGGGGCCGGGGGAATGGCAGTGACAGGAAAGCATCAGGACCGCACTTATAGACAAGGTCATCCTGGTTCTTTTGCCAGCTGTGACTGCTGGGGAGCGGCTGGGGGGCACTTTGCCAGGGTCATGATGGTTCCCGTAGAAGGCCCCAACCTCCTCCCAGTGGCTGCTGCAGCTCTACATTGAATCTGCCAACAGTCCTCCAGAACAACTGTGAGGGCAGATCCCAAATTCAAATTCACCCACTTACCACCTCTATATCACCCCATGGCCTGGACACGAGCATGTCTTCCTGGGGTTCCAAGGAGGCCTCCCAAGGAGTGTCTTTTCCGGGATCCTAGTCAACACAGCAGCAGAGGGACCACACAGAAGCCAGATGATGTCACTTCTCTGCCTAAAGCATTCAATGGCTCCGTGTGCACTTAGAATAACTTTTACATCTTGGCTTTTGCTTCCCCCATCTATTCTTGCCCATTCCTGCTTGCCCACCAGATTCACGTGATATTGTCCATATTCCACATCCTTAAACATAGCAAGCACATTGCCACCTCATGACTTTTGCTCCTGCTGTTCCTTTTCCTACAGTAAGTTTCCTCAGACTATTCTCATGGCTGTTGACTTACCCTTCAGTGTCCTTTTAACCATCATCTTCTCAGAAAAACCTATTCCCTGAAACCTGCTCCAGCTGAGGCCAATCCTGTTGTGCCCTGTCACTGTCACCTGTTCATTTTCCAGTAGTGCAAATGGTAATTTCTACTACTTATGTGTTCACTTATGAGTGTCTCTCTTCCACCTAACTGAGCCTGGCCAGGGAAGAACCTGGTCTGATAATTGGGACTTAAGTACATATGTGCTGAATTAGTGATTAAAAGAGAAGAACAAATTAAATATATTTTAAATGAGAAAGTTCTCAGGGGTTTGAAGAGAGGTGAGGCAGTTGTGAATTTTTGGGGGGCATGTAGAATCAGAGGTGCCTGGGAGGCTCTTTTGTGTTGTCCTTTAGGAGTAGTAGGGGATGACAGGGTAGAATCCAGCCAGGAGCTGGTGGTGTGGGGAGCAGACAGAGGGGGGCAATGCAGTGTGGCAGTTAAGAGCGAGGACTCTGGAGCTGGGCAGCCCAGGTCAAATCCTACACAAATCTCTTAGAAGCTGTGTCCTCCAACAGACCTTCTAGGACACATATCCTGAAAAATGGAGATTATGGTATCAGCTCTGCAGGAATTATACTGGTGCCAGATAAATATGCTCTACATGCCAGCATTCTTGTTACAGAAATAACTCACACTGCAGACGCTTTCTCCATCTTGTGCTCTGACCAAGAAAAACAATAGAATACGGGTGTTCTCTGGAGGGCAGCTGCACACTCAAGGATGCTGTCCTAATCTAGGCCTGGTGTACCCTTTCAGTGCGGTCCTGTTGGAAGGTAACTGGCCATCTGAGAAAGACTCTGATACTTGTCTCACTGGAGCATTCTGGTCTGGTCATTCTCAAAATCACCAGAGGAAAAATATAACTTCCTCATTGTACAAGTCTTCAAGGTTTTTCAAAAATGAGGTTTATTATTTTAAATATTAAAGAGAAACTTCCATTTGAGTCCAGAAGCCTGTTGTGTGTGTGTTTTAACAGCTTTATCAAGGTATAATTGATACACAATAAATTCAACATATTTAAAGTGTACCATTTGATCAGTTTCAACATATATGTGTACCTGTGAGATAGGTATGTTTAGAAATAATGAACATATCTATTATCCCCCAAAACTTCCTTGTGCCCATTATAATCCCTCCTTCATGCTCCTCCCCATCCCCAGGGAACCGTTGATTCATAAGAATTAGTTTGCATTTTCTAGAATTTTATATAAATTGAATCACACACTGTATATTGTTTTTCTGGCTACTTTCACTCAGCATAATTACTTTATCTCCATTCAAATCATTGTGTATATCAATAGTTCATTTCTTTTTATTGCCAAGTGTTATTCCATTGTATGAATATACTACTGTCTGTGTATCCATTTATTAGTTGGTGGATATTTGTTTATTTCCACGTTTTGTCTATCATGAAGTATACTGCCATGTACATTTGTGTACAAGTTTCTGTGTGAATATAAGTTTCCATTACTTTTGGGTAAATGCCTAGGAGAAGGATGGCTGGATTGTATGGTAGACACATGTTTAATCTTTTAAGAAACTGCTAAACTATTTTTCAACATGGTTATACCATTTAGCATTCCCAAAAACAAATTATGAAACTTTCCTCCACATCCTCATGGGCACTTGGTATGATCAGTCATTTTAACTTTTAGCCATCTTATTAGGTGTGTAGTAATATGTCATTCTAGTTTTAATTTGCATTTTCCTAATACCTAATGATGATGAGAATCATCCCTTTGAAAGGATCTTTCACAGAAAAACTTTTCAAAATGTTAAGTCCATTTTTTCCTTTAAAAATTGTGCTTTCAGTGTCAAGTCTTAAGAACTCTTTGTCTAGTAGTAATCCTGATGATTTTCTTCCATTTTTTTCCAAAGGTTTTATAGATTTATATTTAACCTTTGATCAACTTTGAGTTAAATTTTGTATAAGGTATGAGGTTGAACTTGAGATTGCTTTTTTCAGCCTATGGATATCTGTTTGCTTCAGCACCAAGTTGAAAAGGCTATTTTCCGTCTGTTAAATTGGTTTTGCATCTTTCTTAAAAATCAATTGGGCATATTTCTGAGTTCTCTATTCTGTTCCATTGATCCATATATCTGTCCCTCTGACAATAACAGTTTTGATTACTATAGCTATAGAGTAAGCCTTAACATCAGGTACAGTGATTCCTCCTACTTTTTCAAAATTGTCTTAAGCTAAGTCTTTTATTTTTCTATACAAATTTTAGAGTAACCTTATATGTCTAAAACAATCCTTGCTTAGATTTTGATAGGCATTGCATTAAGCCCATCAATCAATTGGGAGACGAAAACATCCTGAAATTTTCCAACACAGTCCATCAATAATTCATGAACGTGGTATATTTCACTATTTATTTCAGTCTTCTTTGCTTTCTTTTGTCTGCATTTTCACATATAGAAATCTTGTACATGTTTTATCAGATTTATGCATAAGCAATTAACATTCCTTTGAGCAGTTATAAATAATTTGTTTTAAATTTTGGTTTGTACATATTTATTGTTGGTATGTAGAAATGTAATTTTTGTGTGTGTTGATCTTGTATCCTGCTACCTTGCTGACTTTTTTCAATAGTTCTAGGAGGGTTTTTGGTACATTCTTTGGGATTTTCTATGTATACAATCAG
>NW_020171806.1:87835-97478 GCF_003031525.2 Neophocaena asiaeorientalis asiaeorientalis | reverse complement strand
GGTTGTCTGAGAAGAGCGTCAGTTTTATTTCTTCCTTTCCAATCTGTATGTCTTTTACTCCTTTTTCTTGACTTACTGCTCTGGGAGTGATATGTTAAATAAGAACTGTGAAAGTGTACATTCTTGCCTTGTTCCAGATCTTAGAGAGAAAGCATTCAGTCTGTCATCAGTAGCTAATCTGACAACCACTGCCTTTTAATTGGGGTATTTAGATCATTTATATTTAAAGTGATTATTGGAAATGATTAGGCTTAAATCTATTTGTTTTCTTTCTGTTTCATTGCTTCTTTTTTTTTCCATTTTTGTTCTCTTTCTGCCTTCTTTTGGGATATTTGAATATTGTTTATGATCTCATTGTAGTTTTAATCCCTACAAGTTGGATTTGGATTTTATAAAAATATCACTTATGTTTATACATAACCCGTTGAACATATGGTTATGTGTAAACGTGGACATAGAGTTATAACAATTTTTAATGACATTTCTGCTAATTCTAGGATCAGTGTCTGTTTTGGGTCAGTTTTGATTGATTTTTTCTTTCTATATGGATTGTATTTCATTGTTTCTTTTTATGCCCAAAACCGCTTCATTGAACATCTAACATTGCGAATTTTACCTTGCTGGATATTTTTGTATTTCTTTATATTTTCCTGAGTTTTGTTCTGGACATAGGTGAGTAATGTGGAAACAGTTTGATCCTTTAAGGTCTTACTTTTAAGTTTGTTAGATGGGACCCAGGCAGTGCTCAGTTTAGGGCTAGTCATTTTCTACTACTGGACCAAGTCTGTTCAGAATACTTTTGCCAATTTCCCATGCATCATGAGGTTTTTCAGTCTGGTTGGTGAAAATTGACACTTTTCCTGTTTATATGTGCGTGCCAGGCACTGTTTTAGCTCTGATTTCTTTTAGATAGTTAATTCCCCTGTCTTCATTAATTTTCTCACACATATGTTCTGATCAGTACTCAGCTGGATACTCAAAGGAAATCCTCTGCAGATCTCCCACGTTCTCTCTCTATGCAGTGTAGTCCACTCCAAGTGCTTCTTCTATGAAATTTAGCTTCCTTCTTCCCAGATGCTCAACTCCATCTCCTCAACTCAGAGACTTCTCTGAGTTTTGCCTGATCCCTTCCCCCCACCAGCACAAGCAGCCTCCAAAGCTTGAGAGCCAGGACATTCTTCCAAGACTCAGAGCACTGTAGAGATCACTTTGTTTGTCTTCCTCTTTTCAGGGACTTTTGTCCTTTGTTGCCTGATGTTAAGTGTTTTGAAAACTTGTTCCATGTACTTTGTCTATTTTGGGGATGTTCCAGGCATCCCATTCTGTCTTAACCTTGGTTTTGAATATCAAATGTGTTTTGTTCTCCAGCAAATTTCAGGGAACCCTGGGTGATACTGAACCTTGATCTCATGTTATAAGCAGAAACTCCCTTCACGCCTGAAACTTCTTCCCATGCCTGTAGAATACATGAGTCACCTCTGCTATCTGAATACAAGAATGGGGAGGTGGTTGAAGCTCTGTTTAGAGATAAGAAAGTGAAAAATGTTTCTCTGGCAATCATTTGATATTAAAATTTGATGTCAACATTGGCATGACCCAGATGAAATTGCAGTGCAGAGATAACACACTGCATACCTAACCAGTTGGTCCCATTAACACCTGTTGTGTCCAGAGGGGCTATGGTGGTTGAGGAAAGGCTAAAGGAATCGTATTGGTCAGACTGCCTGTCACTGCCTCTTACTCTATTCAGGCTATCTCAGGCATGAATTCAGACATGTCCGCAGAAGAGAGCACTGGAGTCAGCAGGAAGATTTTTGTCAGTGTGTAATGCCTCAAGTGGTGATGAGGTCTCCATCCCTGGAAGAGTACAAACAGACACTGAATGATCCCCAAGCATGGTGGAGGTTGAACCAGATGGCATTCTGTCCCTTCTGTGTGGCACAGATCCCATGACCATTCTCTCGGAGTGAGAATATGGCCTTATTAATTTGAAAACCCTTGCTCCTTGCTGGAAGTGTATTTCCATGGAAATGTCAACAACTGCATAGAATCATAGCATCTCTCTGTGTTGGCCCTGGTAGTTCTGTGTGGCTGGCACCCTTGCCAGAACTGGCTCTGCCCTGTCTCTCTGGGGGACCAGGCTGTGCTTTATTCTGCCAGTTCATAAGTGATTGCCTTTGAAGGGCTACTGTGCTGAATCACATAGGTTAGTAAACTATTTCAAGGTAATTTATGAGTCTGGGTTTCTAAATACAACTGACACTACAAACTGCAAAGGCTTCAAACTTCTTCCCCAAGGAGAGACTGCCCAGACTAGCTTGGATGGTGGCACTGATGTCTTGGTTAGCAGGGAGGGTTGGTGCATGTAGCAGGCTTGGCTTAACCTATTGTGGGCGCCAGCAGAAGTCCACGCTTGAGATTTAGTGAAGATACCTTAAGCCCTCTGTCCTTCCCTCCCTTGTCTCTGCTGTGCATGAGAAGGTGATGAAGATTTTTCTCCTGCACTGTGGTGGCATAGAAACCACACTGAATTCAGAGTCAACACATTCCAGTAAGCTTGTTTTTTAAAATGTTAATATTTGGGGGAGTAAGTCAGAAATCAGGCAGCAGAAACTCCAGTAACTGGAAGCTAACTTTAATCAAGGGTTGCTGATGCTTCTCTTCAGGAGTTGGCAGGCCCTGCCTGACTTTCCACCTGACCAGTGATGCCCCTGAACACCCACAGTGGGCCCTCTGAATTTTCCCCTGTGGGACACCTTCCTGACCTAATGCCTGTGCCCAGAGTGACAGACTTGTTTCCGACTGTCTGGAAGGGGACTGTGGCATCCACCCTCACTTTGCTGTGCTCTTGCTGCTGCCCTTGGTCCAGCACCTGTTTCTAGCAGCTCCCATCCCCACCCTGGGCCCAGCCAGACTCAGCTGGTACCTGCTGCCAATACAGTGACCATCCTTCTCCCCCTTGCAGACACCTAATAGGAGTCAGCACTGAATTTCGGGTCCCCAGCGCCTTCACCTCACTGGTCTCATCCTCACTGTAGTGATTCAGGGCAAGTAGGGCACAGCCTTGCCCTCAAGCTTTGGTCTTTATGACTCAGGTGGCTGACACATACATGTGCAGGTAATGACCACACAGTGCACTGTTTCCTGTGACAGGGAGAAGTAGGTTGTGGCTAAAGGAACCCAGAGGAGGCCTGAGGAGCTGGAGAGAGGCGAAGCCAAAGGTGTGCTACATTCCACATGATCTCTGCAATCCTTGTGGATGAGTACCCCAGCAGAAGATACCTCAATGGGAACCGACCTCTCTCAAGTGGATGGTAATATCAAAGAATGGTGTTAAGTAGCAAAGTAACAAATGCTTTGAGCACCTTCAGCCCAGTCCTGGAGTCTGGTTTCCCCTGAGAAGCAGAGACACAGAAAGGGCTGACCATCCAATGTGCCCTGGTCCTGTCTTGCTCTTCCCTTAAGGACAAGACACACTGATTATTCCATAAAGAGGCCCACACCCTTAGCACCGTGACTGAGCAGCTTTTCCTATCAATAGGTGGCGTCTAGATTCCCCCGCTTTGAATTTGTGCTGGCTCCATGATTTGCTGTGGCCTCTGGCCAACAGATATGCTAGAAGGACACTGTGCCAGTTCTGGGCATAGGCCCCACGGAGCCTTGTGGCCTTGTGTGCCAATCTTCTTGGGACCCTGCCACCATCACATGTAGAAGCCCAGCTAGCCTCCTGGAAAGATGAGAGATACATAGCCCAGTCACCACCACCCCTGTTCTCCTCAACCAACAGCCTACAGTCAGCTAACCCCCAGCAGCAGATCAGCCCTGCTGCTCTGTGTTGACCACACATGCCTGAGGGATTCCAGAAGACTATCCCAGTCAGCTAGCTACTCAGCGACTAAATGGTTGTCATAAGCAGCTACATTTTGGAGTGGTTGTTATGCAGCAGAAGCTAACTGATATAGGCATCTCAGAATTCTGAGCATACAGGAATCAGTGCATAGGCTGTGTGATTTATGGGCAGAGACCTGGATGCAGACAGATAGATAGACTAATATCAGGGCTCTTGCCTCCTGGCCCTCATGTTAGCTGTTATCCAGGCCCTGTCCTATAGATTGTTCTCAGACCACACAGTTACAACCAAGACATGGTCTTCCTGGTAGTCCCTGTGCCCAAGCCCTCTGGGATCTTTTTTCTTACTGACCTTATGCAAAGTTTTCCAGTGGCTTCACATAACATTCATGGTGAAAACCAATCTCCTTACCTAATCCACACAACTTTCACTGCTCCTGCTCCCCTTTCAGCTTCATGTCTCCCACCCTCTCACTCCACTGCACCCACACCAGCCTCCAACCCAAAAAACCCAGCCCTACCTCAGGGCCTTTGCATGTGCAGGTCCCCTGGACTAGAATATTCTTCCTTGGCACCCATAGAGCTCCCTTCTCACTGCCTTCCAGCCTCTGTTACAAATTGCTTTATCAAACACCTTGAGAAGATTGTTCCATGTCAAATGGCACCTCTCACTCTTTTACACCTTCCTCCTATTTTATTTCTTTTCATAGCACTTATGACCTGGCACAAAATGTCCATGTCCTGAAACCTTCAGTGAAAGCCAGAGAGTGTTATAAATGGAAGGTGAGTTGATGAAGAAAAAGGTTAGCCTTGGGTCCTCCAGAGCAGAGAACCAACTAACTGGGAGCACAGGTGCCCTGGAACAGCCTGTCATCCTCTCTGCCTGAAAACTGCCAGTGACACTGTTGGCAGTGACTTGCTTCAGCCACTTCTAGGAACTGGTGTCTTAGCAGCAAATGTCCAGATTTACGGCCACGGCATAATTCCTTATAAGCCTCATGTGGGTAACACATGTTTGTCAAAGGTACCTTGACTTGAGGTGGCCCTAGAGATCTGTTCAATGGAACAAAGGCAGCTCCATGAAACAGGGTCTACCCATAATCCCCCTGCTGTCTGAAATACTCTAAAATTGAGGGCCCAGCATTCAGGGCTTTTTCCAGAATAAGTAGAGCCTTCAAAACAGATAATTCTCTTACTGGTAGTTGGGACTTCCCTATAGCAGGCAGAAGTATCCACAGGTCGCCTGGTATCCTCTGAGACCAAGAAGGCCTGGAGCAGGTCCAGGTTCACTATGGATCCAGGGCTCAGGAATAAAAAGCACTTTTATACTCTGTGAGTGGTTGAGGGGTATAAGCCCATGGGGACTGGGGTCTCAGACAAGTCACCAGGAGGAAGAACTGGGAGACTGGATGGGGTCTAGAGGGACCATGTAGTGTTATGGTGAAGATCACGGATTCTGGAGGCAGAGAGCTTAAGTTCAAATCACCGTTCACTTTCTGACGTGCTGAGTGACCCAAAGCAAATTACATAAGATCTCTGAGCCTCAGCTTCCTCATCTGTAAGATAGGCATAAAAACAATTTCTTCTAACAGGGCCATGAGGACCCCATGAAATGTTTATTGAGACCAGGTCTTGGAACATCACAAGTGCTGTGGAAGTGAGCTGTTGTTACCTTCTTCATTAATACAGTAGGGTAAGGGTATGAGTGACTCCAACAGCCTCTCTCTCTTTTTTTAAACATCTTTATTGGAGTATAATTGCTTTACAATGCTGTGTTAGTTTCTGCCTTATAACAAAGTGAATCAGCTATACATATACATATATCCCCATATCTCCTCCCTCTTGCGTCTTCCTCCCACCCTCCCTATCCCACCCCTCTAGGTGGTCAAAAAGCACCAAGCTGATCTCCCTGTGCTATGCAGCTGCTTCCCACTAGCTATCTATTTTACATTTGGTAGTATTTATAAGTCCATGCCACTCTCTCATGTCGTCCCAGCTTACCCCTTCCCCGTGTCCTTAAGTCCATTCTCTACATCTGTGTCTTTATTCCTGTCCTGTCCTTAGGTTCTTCAGAACCAATTTTTTTTTTTAGATTCCATATATATGTGTTAGCATACATTATTTGTTTTTCTGTTTCTAACTTAATTCACTCTGTATGACAGACTCTAGGTCTATCCACCTCACGACAAATAACTTAATTTCATTTCTTTTTATGGCTGAGTAATATTCCATTGTATATATGTGCCACATCTTCTTTATCCATTCACCCGTTGATGGACCTTTAGATTGCTTCCATGTCCTGGCTATTGTAAATAAAGCTGCAATGAACATTTTGGTACATGACTCTTTTTGAATTATGGTTTTCTCAGGGTATATCCCCAGTAGTGGCATTGATGGGTCACATGACAGTTCTATTTTTAGTTTTTTAAGAAACTTCCATACAGTTCTCCATAGTGACTGTATCAATTTACATACCTACCAACAGTGCAAGAGGGTTCCCTTTTCTCCACACCTTCTCCAGCACTTATTACTTCTAGATTTTTTGATGATGGCCATTCTGACTGGTGTGAGGTGATACATCATTGTAGTTTTGATATGCATTTCTCTAATGATTAGTGATGTTGAGCATCCTTTCATGTCTTTGTTGGCAATCTGTAAATCTTCTCTGGAGAAATGTCTATTTAGGTCTTTTGCCCATTTTTGGATTGAGTTGTTTGTCTTTTTTGATATTGAGCTGCATGAACTGCTTGTAAATTTTGGAGATTAATCCTTTATCAGTTGTTTCATTTGCAAATATTTTCTCTCATTCTGAGGGCTGTCTTTTCATCAACAGCCTCTCTTTGTGCAAGACTGTTTTGGAACCTGGGCTCTCTTGACTCTGTGTGTATGGGGGTAAGGGGTAGAGCCTGGGAGTCATACAAGGCTGGACAAGACCCAGGGCAAAAATGAGGCAGTGTGGCTGGGGTGCTGGACCAAGTGCTCATGAGTCACAAGTTAGAGAAGGGAGGCCACCTCCTTTTCAAGCTCAAGACCTCAGAATGAAGACCAGCATCAAGGGTCTAGGAGGTTAAGATGAGCCAGAAAATGCATAATCAGAAGCCATAACTCCACATCCCCCACAGAAGGGATGAAGCCTTCCTAGCAAGGACATGGCTTTCTGTTCCAGGCTCAAGGGTGATGGGATGCTGCTCTGGGAGTTCTCCATTTGTTACCAGGTAAAGAATTGGTGGGGAGTAAGAGGAGGGGGTCAAGCAAAATTGCAACTGCTTCATTATTAAAATAACCCCAGGAAAGTTAAGCCAGGGGATAAGAAGAAGAAACAGCAAACACCTCTTACGCCTTTAGGAGAAATTTTCCAGAAATGTCTCCACACCAACTGGAGCACCCCACAGGAAGGAAATGGAAAGGCAATCTATGGGGTCTTATCTCTTTCCTGCCAGCCAGAGGGACCCAGGTCCCAACCTACCAGCCCTACTATGTGCAGCTATGCATCAAAATGAAGAAACACAGACTCTACATTTAGGAAGTCCCAGCCAGACTCTACATCAGGGTCACCATAGCACAGTCATATGGTCATTTTGGATTCAGTCCCTCCTCCATGACTGCAACATTGAATACATTGTCCTCAAAGAACATTCATGAATCACTACTCAAGGCTTGCTGGGGCACTTGCAAATACCAGAAATTGCAATGGTATAAAGAGGAAGAAAGGGAGAAGATACAGGCGGGAAACATGACAGGGGAAAGACAAACCACAAATGGCAAAAAGACATTTGAAATATGCCCAACCAGCAAAGATTTAGTATCCAGAATACATAAAGAGCTCCTATAAATCCATAGGAAAAAGAGAAGCAAGGAGCAAAAAGACTGGGGCAGAATTTTCTTAGAGGAGAAAACAGGCATGCAAATAAAAATAGGGAAAGTCCCTCAATTTCACTAATACATAGTGAAGTGAAAATTAAGATCCCAATGAGATATCATTTTATGCCCACTAGACTGGCAAAAAGTAAGACATCTGACAGTAACAAGGGTTTCAGAGGCTAGAGATCAACTGGAATATGTAAGTAATGAGAATATAAACTGGTACAACCAATTGGAAAATCACATTGGTATTTTCTTGTTAGGTGAGCTATTCAAACAACTTATACCCCTACAAATCCACTCTTAGACATTACGCAAGGCATGTGCAAGAATATCTTATAGGAAGGAATAGAAACTAAATAACTTGGGGATTGGTTCAAGATGGCAGAGTAGAAGGGCATGTGCTCACTCCCTCTTGCGAAACCATCGGAATCACAACTAACTGCTGAACAATCATTGACAGGAAGATACTGGAACTCAACAAAAAGGATACCCCATATCCAAAGACAAAGGAGAAGCCCCAATGAGACAGTAGGAGGGGTACAATTATAATAAAATCAAATTCCATAACTGCTGAGTGTGTGACTCACAAACTGGAGAAACTTATACCACAGAAGTGCACACACTGTTGTGAAGGGTCTGAGCCACACGTCAGGCTTCCCAACCTGGAGGTCTAGCAATGGGAGGAGGATTCCTAGAGAATCACACTTTGAAGGCTAGTGGGATTTGATTGCAGGACTTTGACAGGACTGGGGTAAACAGAGACTCCACTCTTGGAAGGCCCACACAAAGTAGCATGCACATCAGGACCCAGGAGAAGGAGCAGTGACCCCATAGGATACTGAACCAGACCTATCTGCTAGTGTTGGAGGGTCTCCTGCAGAGGTGGGCAGTGGCTGTGGCTCACCGTGGGGACAAGAACACTGGCAGAAAAAGTTCTGGGAAGTACTCCTTGGTGTGAGCCCTCCGAGAGTCCACCATTAACTCCACAAAAGAGCCAGGTAGGCTCCAGTGCTGGGTCCCTTCAGACCAAACAATCAACAGGGAGGGAACCCAGCCCAACCCATCAGCAGACAAGAGGATTAAAGTTTTACTGAGCATTGCCCACCAGAGCAACACCCAGCTCTAACCATCACCAGTCCCTCCCATCAGGAAGCTTAAACAAGCCTCTTAGATAGCCTAATCCACCAGAGAGACACCCAGAAGCAAGAAGAACTACAATTCTGCAGACTGTGGAAGGAGAACCACATTCACAGAAAGACAGATAAAATCAAAAGGCAGGCAGGAATGTACAGTGGAGAAAGGACAGCCTCTTCAATAAATGGTGCTGGGAAAACTGGACAGGTACATGTAAAAGTATGAGATTAGATCACTCCCTAACACCATACACAAAAATAAGCTCAAAATGGATTAAAGACCTAAATGTAAGGCCAGAAACTATCAAACTCTTAGAGGAAAACATAGGAAGAACATTCTATGACATAAATCACAGCAAGATCCTTTCTGACCCACCTCCTAGAGTAATGGAAATAAAAACAAAAATAAACAAATGGGACCTAATGAAACTTCAAAGCTTTTGCACAGCAAAGGAAACCATAACCAAGACCAAAAGACAACCCTCAGAATGGGAGAAAACATTTGCAGATGAAGCAACTGATAAAGGATTAATCTCCAAAATTTACAAGCAGCTCATGCAGCTCAATAACAAAAAAACAAACAACCCCATCCAAAAATGGGCAGAAGACCTAAATAGACATTTCTCCAAAGAAGATATACAGAATGCCAACAAACACATGAAAGAATGCTCAACATCATTAATCATTAGAGAAATGCAAATCAAAACTACAATGAGATATCATCTCACACCAGTCAGAATGGCCATCATCAAAAAATCTAGAAACAATAAATGCTGGAGAGGGTGTGGAGAAAAGGG
>NW_020171806.1:83789-84144 GCF_003031525.2 Neophocaena asiaeorientalis asiaeorientalis | reverse complement strand
GGGGAGGGGGGGAGACGCAAGAGGGAAGACATATGGGAACATATGTATATGTATAGCTGAATCACTTTGTTATAAAGCAGAAACTAACCCACCATTGTAAAGCAATTATACCCCAATAAAGATGTTTAAAAAAAAAAATCAAAAGGCAGAAGACTGGGCTTCCCTAGTGGCACAGTGGTTGAGGGTCCACCTGCTGATGCAGGGGACACGGGTTCATGCCCCAGTCCAGGCAGATTCCACATGCTGCAGAGTGGCTGGGTCTGTGGGCCATGGCCACTGAGCCTGCGCATCTGGAGCCTGTGCTCCGCAGTGGGAGAGGCCACAACAGTGAGAGGCCCGCATACCGAAAAAAAAA
>NW_020171806.1:28982-83621 GCF_003031525.2 Neophocaena asiaeorientalis asiaeorientalis | reverse complement strand
CAGAAGACTTTGTACCAGATGAAGGAACAAGATAAAATCCCAGAAAAAACAACTAAATGAAGTGGAGATAAGCAACCTTACAGAAAAAGAATTCAGAATAATCATAGTGAAGATGATCCAGGACCCCAGAAAAGAATGGAGGCAAAGATTGAGAAGATGCAAGAGATGTTTAAAAAAGACCTAGAAGAATTAAAGACCAAACACCTAGAAGAATTAAAGAACACACAGAGATCAAAAGTACAGTAACCGAAATGAAAAATATGCTGGAAGGAATCAATAGCAGAATAAATGAAGCAGAAGAACAGATAAGTGACCTGGAAGACAGTGTGGTGGAATTCACTGCTGTGGAACACAATAAAGAAAAAAGAAATGAAGCCAGCCTAAGAGGCCTCTGGGACAATATTAAACACAACAACATTCACATTATAGGGGTTCCAGAAAGAGAAAAGAGAGAGAAAGGACCCAATAAAATATGTGAGGAAATTATAGTCGAAAACTTCCCTTACATGGGAAAGTAAATAGCCACCCAAGTCCAGGAAGTGCAGAGAGTCTCAGGCAGGATAAACCCAAGGAAAAACACGTTGAGACACATAGTAATCAACTTGACAAAAATTAAAAACAGAAAAATTATTGAAAGCAACAAGGGAAAAACTACAAATAATATAGAAGTGAACTCCCATAAGATTAACAGCAAATTTCTCAGCAGAAACCCTACAAGCCATAAGGGAGTGGCACGATATATTTAAAGTGATGAAAGGGAAGAACCTACAACCAAGATTACTCTACCCAGCAAGGATCTCATTCAGGTTCGATGGAGAAATCAAAAGCTTTACAGACAAGCAAAAGCTAAGAGAATTCAGCACCACCAAATCAGCTTTACAACAAATTCTAAAGGAACTTCTCTAAGTGGGAAACACAAGAGAAGAAAAGGACCTACAAAACCAAACCCATAACATACATATCAATAATTACCATAAACGTGAATTGATTAAATGCTCCAAGCAAAAGACACAGGCTCACTGAACAGATACAAAAATAAGACCCATATATATGCTCTCTACAAGAGACCCACTTCATACCAAGGGGCACAAACAGACTGAAAGTGAGAGGATGGAAAAAGATATCCCATACAAATGGAAATCAAAAGAAAGCTGGAGTAGCAATACTCATATCAGATACAATAGACCTTAAAATAAAGAATGTTACAAGAGACTAAGAAGGACACTACATAATGATCAAGGGATCAATCCAAGAAGATATAACAATTTTAAACATATATGCACCCAATATTCGAGCCCTTCAATACATAAGGCAATTGTTAACTGCTATAAAAGAGGATATCATCAGTAACACTATAATAGTGGGGGACTTAAACACCTCACTTACACCAATGGACAGATCATCCAGGCAGAAAATTAATGAGGAAACACAAGCTATAAATGACACAAGAGACGAGATAGATTTAATTGATTTTTATAAGACATTTCATCCAAAAATAGCAGATTAAACTTTCTTCTCAAGTGCACACAGAACATTTTCCAGGATAGATCACATCTTGGGTCACAAATCAAGCCTTGGTAAATTTGAGAAAATTGAAATCATATCAAGCATCTTTTCTGACCACAATGCCATGAGGTTAGAAATCAATTACAGGGAAAACACCATAAAAAAAAAAAAAAAATGGAGGCTAAACAATACATTACTAAGTAACCACGAAATCGCTGAATAAATCAAAGAGTAAATCAAAAAATACCTAGAGACCAATTACAAGACAAACATGGTGATGCAAAACCTATGGGATGCAGCAAAAGCAGTTCTAAGAGGGAAGTTTATAGCAATACAAACCAACCTCAAGAAACAAGAAAAATCTCAAATAAACAATCTTACCTTACACCTAAAGAAACTAGAAAAACAAGAAGAAAAAAACTCAAAGTTAGCAGAAGGTAGATTTAATTGATATTTATAGGACATTCCATCCAAACACAGCAGGTTACACTTTCTTCTCAAGTGCACACGGAACATTCTCCAGGATAGATCACATCTTGGGTCACAAATCAAGCCTTGGTAAATTTGAGAAAATTGAAATCATATCAAGCATCTTTTCTGACCACAATGCCATGAGGTTAGAAATCAATTACAGGGAAAACACCATAAAAAAAAAAAAAAAATGGAGGCTAAACAATACATTACTAAGTAACCACGAAATCGCTGAATAAATCAAAGAGTAAATCAAAAAATACCTAGAGACCAATTACAAGACAAACATGGTGATGCAAAACCTATGGGATGCAGCAAAAGCAGTTCTAAGAGGGAAGTTTATAGCAATACAAACCAACCTCAAGAAACAAGAAAAATCTCAAATAAACAATCTTACCTTACACCTAAAGAAACTAGAAAAACAAGAAGAAAAAAACTCAAAGTTAGCAGAAGGAAAGGAATCATAAAGATCAGAGCAGAAATAAATGAAATAGAAATAAATAAATAAGGAAACAGAAGCTTTAAAAGGCACAATAGACCAGACACATTTAATTGATATGTACAGGACATTCCATCCAAAAACAGTAGATTACACTTTCTTCTCAAGTGTACATGGAACACTCTCCAGGACAGATCACATCATGGGTCACAAATCAAGCCTCACTAACATTAAGAAAACTGAAATCATATCAAGCATCTTTTCTGACCACAATGCCATGAGGTTAGAAATCAATTACAGGGAAAACACCATAAAAAAAAAAAAAAAATGGAGGCTAAACAATACATTACTAAGTAACCACGAAATCGCTGAATAAATCAAAGAGTAAATCAAAAAATACCTAGAGACCAATTACAAGACAAACATGGTGATGCAAAACCTATGGGATGCAGCAAAAGCAGTTCTAAGAGGGAAGTTTATAGCAATACAAACCAACCTCAAGAAACAAGAAAAATCTCAAATAAACAATCTTACCTTACACCTAAAGAAACTAGAAAAACAAGAAGAAAAAAACTCAAAGTTAGCAGAAGGAAAGGAATCATAAAGATCAGAGCAGAAATAAATGAAATAGAAACGAAGAAAATAATAGCAAAGATCAATAAAACTAAAAGTTGGTTCTATGCGAAGATAAACATAATTGATAAACCATTAACCAGACTCATCACAAAAAAAGAGAGAGAGGACTGAAATCAATAAAATTAGAAACTAAAAAGGAGAGGTTACAACAGACACCACAGAAATACAAACCACCCTAAGAGACTACTACAAGCAGCACTATGCCAAAAAAATGGACAACCTGGAAGAAATGGACAAATTCTTAGAAAGGTATAACCTTCCAAGACTGAACCAGGAAGAAATAGAAAATATGAACAGACCCATCAGAAGTAATGAAATTGAAACTGTGATTAAAATTCTTCCAGCAAACAAAAGCCCAGGGTCAGATGGCTTTGTAGGTGAATTCTATCAAACATTTAGAGAGAGCTAACACCCATCCTTCTCAAATTCTTCCAAAAAATTGCAGAGGAAGGAGCACTCGGAAACTCATTCTATGAGGCCACCATCACCCTGATATCAAAACCAGACAAAGATACTATAAAAAAAAAGAAGAGACCAATATCACTGATAAGTATAGATGCAAAAATCCTCAGCAAAATACTAGCTAACAGAATCCAACAACACATTAAAAGGATCATACACCATGATCAAGTGGGATTTATCCCAGGGATGCAAGGATTCCTCAATATGCTCAAATCAATCAACAGGATACACCATATTAAAAAAATGAAGAATAAAAACCGTATGATCATCGCAATAGATGCAAAAAAGGTTTTGAAGAATTTTAACACCCATTTACGATAAAACCTTTCCAAAAAGTGGACACAGAAGGAAGACAGAACCTACTTCAACCTCAACATAATAAAGGCCATATATGACAAAACCACAGCAAACATCACAATGAATGGTGAAAAACTGAAATCATTTACTCAAAGAGCAGGAACAAGACAAGGATGTCCACTCTAGCCACTATTATCCAACATAGTTTTGGAAGTCCTAGCCACGGCAATCAGAGAAAAAAGAAACAAAAGGAATCCAAATTAGAAAAGAAGAAGTAAAGCTGTCACTGTTTGCAGATGACCTGATACTATACATAGAGAATCCTGAAGATGCCACCAGAAAACTACTAGAGCTAATCAATGAATTGGGTAAAGTTGCAGGATACAAAATTAATGCACACAAATCACTTGCATACCTATATAATAACAACAAAAGATCAAAAAGAGAAATTAAGGAAACAATCCCATTCATCATTGCAGCAAAAGGAATAAAGTAACTAGGAATAAACCTACCTAAGGAGGTAAAATATCTGTATTCAGAAAACTATTAGACACTGATGAAAGAAATCAAAGATAACACAAACAGATGGAAAGATACACCAAGTTCTTGTACTGGAAGAATCAATATTGTGAAAATGACTATACTACCCAAATCACTCTACAGATTCAATGCAACCCCTATCAAATTATTTGGCATTTTTTATGGAACTAGAACAAAATATCTTAAAATATTTATGGAGATACAAAACACCCCAGATACCCAAAACAGTCTTGAGGGAAAAAAACGGAGCTGGAGGAATCAGATGCCCTGACATCAAACTATATGACAAAGCTACAGTAATCAAGACAATATGGTACTGGCACAAAAGCAGAAATATAGATCAATGGAACCAGATAGAAGGCCCAGAGATAAACCCATGCACTTATGGTCAACTAATCTATGACAAAAGACAGAAGGATATACAATGGAGAAAGGACAGTCTCTTCAATTAGTGGTCCTCGGAAAATGGAACAGCTACATGTAACAGAATGACATTAGAACACTCTCTAACACCATACACAAAAATAAACTCGAAATGGATTAGAGACCAAAATGTAACACCAGACACTATGAAACTCTTAGAGGCAAATATAGGAAGAACACTCTTTGACATAAACCACAGCATGATATTTTTGATCCACCTCCTAGAGTAATGGAAATAAAAACAAAAATAAACAAACTAGACCTAATGAAACTTAAAAGCTTTTGCAAAGCAAAGGAAACTACAAAGTAGACGAAAAGACAACCCTCAGAATGGGAGAAATATTTGCAAATGTATCAACTGACAACGGATTAATCTCCAAAATATATAAACAGCTCAAGCAGCTCCAGATTAAATAAACTAACAATCCAATCAATAAATGGGCAAAAGACCTAAATAGACATATCTCCAAAGAAGATATACAGATGGTCAAGAAGCACATGAAAAGCTGCTCAACATCACTAATTATTAGAAAAATGCAAGTCAAAACTATAATGAGGTATCACCTCACACCAGTTAGAATGGGCATCAGAAAATCTACAAACAACAAATGCTGGAGGGGGTGTGGTGCAAAGGGAACTCTCTTGCACTGTTAGTGAGAATATAAATTGATACATCCACTCTGGAGAACAGTATGGGGGTTCCTTAAAAAACTAAAAATAGAAATACCATATGACTCAGCAGTCCTACTACTGGGCGTATATCCAGAGAAAACCATAATTCAAAAAGACATATGCACCCCAATGTTCATTGTATCACTATTTACAGTAGGCAGGTCATGGATGCAACATAAATGCCCATCAACAGATGAATGGATAAAGAAGATGTGGTACCTAGACACAATGGACTCAGCCATAAAAGGGAACGAAATTGGGTCATTTGTAGAATGGTAGACGTATCTAGAGACTGTCATGCAGAGTGAAGTAAGTCAGAAAGAGAACAACAGGGGCTTCCCTGGTGGCACAGTGGTTGGGAGTCCGCCTGCAGATGCAGGGGACACGGGTTCGTGCCCCGGTACGGGAGGATCCCACATGCCATGGAGCGGCAGGGTCCATGAGCCATGGCCGCTGAGCCTGTGCGTCTGGAGCCTGTGCTCCAAAACGGGAGAGGCCACAGCAGTGAGAGGCCGGCATATCGCAAAAAAAAAAAAAAAAGAAAGAAAGAGAACAACAAATATCGTATATTAACACATATATGTGGAACCTAGAAAAATGGTACAGATGAACCAGTTTTCAGGGCAGAAATAGAGACACAGATATAGACAACAAATGTATGGACACCAAGGGGAGAAAGAGGCCTGGGGGTTGGTGGGGTGAATTGGGAGATTGGGATTGACATATATACACTAATACGTATGAAATAGATAACTAATAAGAACCTGCTGTATAGAAAATAACCAAAATAAAATTTAAAAATTCAAAAAAATTTTATAGAGAGGACCTTCAAGATGGTGGAGTAGTAAGACGTGGAGATCACCTTCCTCCCCACAAATACATAAAAAATACATCTACATGTGGGACAACTCCTATAGAACACGTACTGAACGCTAGCAGAAGACCTCAGACTTTACAAAAGGCAAGAAACTCCCCCTGTAGCTGGGCAGGGCAAAAGAAAATATAAAAAACAGAGACAAAAGAATAACGATGGGACTTGCACCTCAGGGAGGGATCTGTGAAGGAGGAAATGTTTCTACACACTAGGAAGCACCTTCACTGGTGGGGCAGGGTGTGGGGTGGGGAATCTTCAGAACCACAAAGGAGAGCACAGCAACAGTGGTGCAGATGGCAAAGCAGAGAGATTCCTGCACAAAGGATTGGTGCCGACCACAACTCACCAGCCTGAGAGGCTTGTCTGGTCACTCACCAGGGTGGGTAGGGGCTGGGAGCTGAGGCTACACTTCAGATATCAGATCCCAGGGAGAGGACTGGGGTAGGCTGCGTGAACACAGCCTGAAGGGGGTTTGTGTGCCACAACTAACCACCAGGGAGTCTGGGAAAAAGTCTGGATCTGCCTAAGAGTCAAGTGACCATTGTTTTGTGGTGTGTGAGGAGGGGAGATTCAGACCACCGCCTAAACGAACTTCAGAGACGAGTGAGAGCCATGGCTATTAGGGCAGACACCAGAGACAGGTATGAAACGCTAAGTCTACTGCTGCAGCCACCAAGAATCCTGTGTGCCAGCACAGGTCACCATTCACAGCTCCTCTCCCAGAAGCCTGTGCAGCCCGCCACTGCCAGGGTTCCGTGATTCAGGGACAATTTCCCCAGCAGAACACACGGCATGCCTCAGGCTGTTGTGATGTCACGTTGGCCTCTGCTGCTTCAGGCTCAACCCGCATTCCATACCCTTCCTTCGCCCTGGCTTGAGTAAGCCAGAGTCCCCTAATCAGGCACTCCTTTAACCCCTCAGCCATAAAAGGGAACGAAATTGGGTCATTTGTAGAACAGTAGATGTATCTAGAGACTGTCATGCAGAGTGAAGTAAGTCAGAAAGAGAACAACAGGGGCTTCCCTGTCTGGGCAAAGAACAGACACCAGAGAGTGACCTACAAGCAGAGGTGGGGCCAAATCCAAAGCTGAACCCCAGGAGCTGTGCGAGAAAGAAGAGAAAGGGAAATCTCTCCCAGCAGCCTCCAGCTCTGCTGGAGCAGCGGATTAAATCTCCAAAATCAACTTGATTTACCCTACATCTGTGGAATACCTGAATAGACAATGAATCATCCCAAAATGAGGAGGTGAACTTTGGGAGCAACTGCAGAATTGGGATTTGCTGTATGCAGCTGACCAGTTTCTAATTTTTATGTTTATCTCAGTTTAGTTTTCAGTGCTTGATATCATTGGTGGATTTGGTTATTCGTTTGATTGCTCTCTTTCTTTTTATTACTTTTTTTAGTGGTATTTATTTATTTATTTATAAAACATCTTTATTGGAGTATAATTTCTTTACAAAATACTAAATATAGACTACTATATGGTCCAGTGATCCCACTTCTGGGTATATAATAAAAGAAAATGAGAATAGGATAGTATATTAAAGACATATCTTCACTCCCGTGTTCATTGCAGCATTATTCACAACAGCTGAGATATGGAGAGGAGGCCAAGATGGCGGAGGGTAGGAGGACGTGGAGTTCATCTCTCCCCACAAATGCATCAAGAATACATCTACAAATTGAACAATTTTCACAGGGCACCAGGTGAACACTAGCAGAGGACCTCAGACACATAAAAGGACAAGAAAGATCCCCATGTAACTGGGTAGGATGGAAAGAAAGAGGGGAAAAAAGAACAGGAGAGGAAGAAGGACTAGACCGTCACTGAGGGGTGGTGGGTGCTGAAGGAGAAGAGAGGTTCTTGCATCTGGAGGAGCCCCCTTACAGGCGGGGAGATCAGTTGGGACAGAAGTGGATCTTCAGGGGCTATCGGAGGAGACTGCAGGAACTGGTCTGTGGCAGGCAGGACAGAGTGAGAATTATAGAGACATTCCATGCCACTGCCCTGTCTGGCCCAGACTGAGATGTTTGTCCACCAGTGTGGATGGGGGCTGGGGGCTGGAACCTGGGATTTGGAGAGCAAACTGGGAAGAGGACTGCTGTTGGCTATGAGGATTGCAGAGAGGAAGACTGCAATTGAGAATGCTTGTGGATGAAACCCAGACTGCCATAGAAGAAAAGCACCACTGTTAAGTGATGTGCAAGGGGCAGATCCCCCATTGCAGCCTCTGTCCCTATGTGCCAGGAACTGGGAAGGCTCGCTCACGCCTGAGACCTCTGGCTTCCTTGCACAACTTGTTGCCACCTGGGCTGGCTATATCATGCCTGCAGCTGCTGGCCTCCCCATGGGCCTCATCACCACCAGGGCTGGCTCTCTTGCACCCATGGTGAGGTACTAAGAAGGGCCCCACTGGGGCTGGCTCTCTTGCACCCAGGGCTGTGTGCTGGGAAGGGCGCCACCAGGGCCGATGCTCTTGTACCCACAACTGCCAGATCCCTGGTACAACTGTTGCCACTGGGGCTCTCATGATCCCAGCCATCATGATGCCTCCAAACCTCCTCCTCACTGGGGCAGAATTGTGTGCTCCAGAGAAGCCTCAGGAGCAGAGCAGTATGTGAGACCCACATGTGGAAGTGGGGCTGAAAACACAGCTGAGCCTTAGCAGGCACCGCAACTAAGGAAGAAATGCTGAAACCTCTCCTTGCAACTTCACAAACAGTGAATTGACACCCCCACAACTGGCTTTGTAAACTAAGCACCTACAGAACATCTAAACAGGCAACGAGTGGTCCCACAGCCAAGACAGACCTAACATTAGCAGCTGTAGACTTTGTTGGCACATACACATGAGGGTTGAACCAGGCTAGAGTCTGAGCTGCCCTGATAACACCCAAAGTGGGTCCAGATCTATGATTACTGCAATCCTGGGTCCTGACTTCAGTAGATATAAAAAGGTGGCCAGGTGAAAACAATGTGTGAAAGACACCAGGGCCACTTGCAGGCATACCCACAGTTAAGGTGGGGCCAAGAGCAGTGCCAACAACACTGTAATCTGGGAGCTTGCACAGAAGGTAAAAGGTGATGCAACAGACCACATCCACAGGAACAGCTCAAGAGGAGGAAATCTCAGTCCCTTCTCTCCCAGTGGGAGTACTCCAATCATGCCTACCTCACACTGCAGATCAGAAACACAGCGAAGAAACAGACCTGGGGGTTTCTACTCCAACAACTAGGGAGCAGACCCCACCCCTGACATAGAAGTGAAAACCAAAGAGCAAACGGGAGGCCCTGCTCAATATCCAGGGAAAGTTTTGGTCACCACAACACAAGTCAAACCCCCAGGCAAGTGGATAGTGGCACAAGCCTCTGGACCAAACTCACCCACCAGACAGCAGAAACCAGAAGCAAGAGGACCTGGAATCCTGCAGCCTGAGAAAAGGAGACCACTAACACAGTAAGTTAGACAAAATGAGATGACAAAGAAATATGTAGCAGAAGAAAGAGCAAGATAAAAACCTACAAAAACAACTAAATGAAGAAAGGATAAGCAATCTACCTGAAAAATAATTCAGACTAATGATAGTAAAGATGATCCATATTTGGAAAAAGAATGAAGGCTTGGATAGAGAAGATACAAAAAAATGTTAACAAAGACCGAGAAGACCTAAAGAACAAACAAATAGAGATGAACAATACAATAACTGGAAGGAAAACTGCACTAGAAGGAATCAAAAGTAGAATAACTGAGGCAGAAGGACAGATAAGTGAGCTGGGAGACAGAATGGTAGAAATCACTGCCACAGAGCAGACTAAAGAAGAAAGAATTAAAGGAATTGAGGACAGTCTCAGAGACCTCTGAAACAACATTAAATGCACCAACATTGAAATTGTAAGGGTTCCAGAAGAAAGAGAAAAAGAAAAAGTGTCTGAGAAAATATTTGAAGAGATTATAGCAGAAAATTTCCCTAACATGGGAAAGGAAATAGTCATCAACTCCAGGAAGCTCAGAGAGTCCCATACAGGATAAATCCAAGGAGGAACATGCCAAGAGACATATTAATCAAACTATCAAAAATTAAATACAAAGAAAAAAAAGAAAAGAAGCAATGGAAAAGCAACAAATAACATAAAAGGGAATACCAATATGGTTAACAGCTGATTTCTCAGTGGAAACCTTGCAAGGCAGAAGGAAGTGGCAGGACATATTTAAAGTGATGAAAGGAAAAAAATAATAATAAAGTTATGAAAAGAAAAAACCTACAACAGAGATTACTCTACCCAGCAAGGATCTCATTCAGATTTGACAGAGGAATTAAGAGCTTTACAAACAAGCAAAAGTTAAGAGAACACAACACCAAAAAACCATCTTTACAACAAATGCTAAAGGATCTTCTCTAGGAAGGAAACACAAGAGAAGTAAAAGACCTAAAAAACAAACCCAAAACAATTCAGAAAATGGTAATAGGAACATACATATTGATAATTAACTTAAATGTAAATGGATTAAATGCTCCAACTAAAAGACACAGACTGGCTGAATGGATACAAAAACAAGACCCATATATATGCTGTCTACAGGAGAACCACATCAAACCTAGGGACACATACAGACTGACAGTGAGGGGATGGAAAAAGTTATCTTATGCAAACGGGAGGAAGTGAGAGAGTGGCATGGAAATATATACACTATCAAATGTGAAATTGATAGCTAGTGGGAAGCAGCCACATACCACAGGGAGATCAGCATGGTGATTTGTGACCACCTAGAGTGGTGGGATAGGGAGGATATGCAAGAGTGAGGAGATATGGGGATATATGTATATGTAGAGCTGATTCACTTTTATAACACAGAAACTAACACACCATTGTAAAGCAATTATACTCCAAAAAGATGTTAAAAAAAGGACGCTGCAGTAGTAATACTCATCAGAAAAAAATAGATGTTAAAATAAAGACTGTTACAAGAGAAAAGGAAGGGCACTAAATATCAAGGAATGAATAAAAGTCAAGGGATCAATCTCAGAATATATAAAAATTGTAAATATTTATGCACCCAACATAGGAGCACCTCAATACATAAGACAAATGCTAACAGTCATAAAAGCGGAAATCAAAGTAACACAATAATAGTAGGGGACTTTAACACTCCACTTTCACCAATGGACATATCATCCAAAATGAAAATAAATAAGGAAACACAAGCTTTAAATGACACATTAGACCAGAAGGATGTAATGGATATTTATAGGACATTCTATCCAAAAACAACAGAATACACTTTCTTCTTAAGTGCTCATGAAACATTCTCCAGGATAGATCATACCTTGAGTCACAAATAAAGCCTTGGTAAATTTCAGAAAATTGAAATTTTATCAAGCATGTTCTCTGACCATAAGACAAGGAGATTAGAAATCAATTACAGGAAAAAAAACCTGTAAAAATCATAAACACTTGGAAACTAACAATATGTGGCTAAACAACCAAGAGATCACTGAGAAACGCAAAGAGGAAATCAAAAAATACTTAGAAACAAATGGCAATGAAAACACGATCACCCAAAACCTATGGGATGCACCAAAAACAGTTCTAAGAGGGAAGTTTATAGCAAAAAATCCTACCTCAACAAACAAGAAAAATCACAAATAAGCAGCCTAACTTTACACTTAAAGCAATTATAGAAAGAAGAGCAAGAAAAAACCCAAAGTGAGCAGGAGGAAATAAATCATAAAGACCAGATCAGAAAAAAATTAAAAAGAAATGAAGGAAACAAAAGGAAAGATAAATAGAACTAAAAGTTGGTTCTTTGAGAAGATAAACAGAATTGATAAACCATTAGCCACACTGATCAAAAAAGGAAGAGAGAAGACTCAAATCAACAGAATGAGAAATGAAAAAGGAGAGGTAACAACTGATACTGCAGAAATGCAAAGGAACATAGTAGACTATTACAAGCAACTCTATGCCAATAAAATGGACAACCTGGAAGAAATGGACAAATTCTTAGAAAGGTATAACCTTCCAAGACTGAACCAACAAGTAATAGAAATCATGAACAGGTCAATCCCAAGCACTGAAAATGAGACTGTGATTAAAAACCTTCCAACAAACAAAAGCCCAGATAGCTTCAAAGGTGAATTTTGTCAAACAATTAGAAAAGAGCTAATACCTATCCTGCTCAAGATCTTCCAAAATATAGCAGAGGGAGGAACACTCCCAAACTCATTCTACAAGGCCACCATCACCCTGATACCAAAACAAGACAAAGATGTCAAAAAGAAAACTACAGGCCAATATCACTGATGAACATAAATGCAAAGATAACCAAATACTAGCACACAGAATCCAGCAGCACATTAAAAGGATCATACAACATGATGAAGTGGGGTTTATCCCAGTAATGCAAGGATTCCTCAATATACACAAATCAATCAATGTTATACACCATTTTTAATAATTGAAGGATAAAAACCATATGATCATTTCAATAGATTCAGAAAAATCTTTTGACAAATTCAACACCCATTAGTAAAATACTCTCCAGAAAGTGGGCATAAGGGAAACCTATCTCAACATAATAAAGGCCATATATGACAAACCACAGCGAAAATCATTCTCAATGGTGTAAAACTAAAACCATTTCCTCTAAGATCAGGAACAAGACAAGGACACCCAATCTCACCACTATTGTTCAACATAGTTTTGGAAGTTTTAGCCACAGCACTCAGAGAAATAAAAGAAATAAAAGGATCCAAATTGGAAAAGAAGAAGCAAAACTGTTACTCTTTGCAGATGGCATGATACTATACATAGACAATCCTAAAGATGCTTCCAGAAAACTACTAGAGCTAATCAATGAATTTGATAAAGTAGCAGGACATAAAATAATGCACAGAAATCTCATGCATTCCTATACACCAGTAATGAAAAATCTGATAAATTAAAGAAACAGTCCCATTTACTAATGTAACAAAAAGAATAAAATACCTAGGAATAAACCTACCTCACGAGACAAAAAGCTGTATGCAGAAAACAGACACTGATGAAAAAAATTAAAGACAATACAAACAGATGGAGAGATATACGATGTTCTTGGATTGAAAGTATCAACATTGTGAAAATGACTGTACTACCCAAAGCAATCTACAGATACAATGCAATCCCTATTAAACTACCAAAGGCTTTTTTCACATAATTAGAGGAAAAAAATTTACAATTAGTATGTAAACACAAAATACCCAGAAAAACCAAAGCAATCTTGAAAAAGAAAAAGGGAGCTGGAGGAAACAAGCTCCCTGACTTCAGACTATACTACAAAGCTACAGTATTCAAGACAGTATGGTCCTGGCACAAAAGCAGAAATACAGATCAACGGAACAGGATAGAAATTCCAGAGATAAACCCATACACCTATGGTCAACTAATCTATGACAAAGGAGGCAAGAATATACAATGGAGAAAAGACAGCCTCTTAATAAGTGGTGCTGGGAAGCTGGACAGCTACATGTAAAATAATGACATTAAAACACTCCCTAACACCATACACAAAAATAAAGTCAAAATGGATTAAAGACCTAAATGTCTGTCCACACACTATAGAACTCTTACAGGAAAACATATGCAGAACACTGACATAAATCACAACAAGATATTTTTTGACCTCCTCTTAAAGCAATGGAAATAAAAACAAAAATAAACAAATGGGACCTAATGAAACTTAAAAGTTTTTGCATAGCAAAGGAAACTGTAAACAAGACGTAAAGACAGCCCTCAGAATGGGAGAAAATATCTGCAAATGATGCAACTGACGAAGTCTTAAACTCAAATATTACAAGAAGCTTTGGCAGCTGAATATTAAAAATAAATAAATAAATAAAAGAATGGGTAGAAGACCTAAAGAGACAATTCACCAAAGAAGAGATACCGAGGGCCAACAAACACATGAATGGATGCTCAACATCACTAATCATTAGAGAAATGCAAATCAAAACTACAATGATGTATCACCTCACACTGGGCAGAATGGCCAGCATCAAAATATCTATAAACAGTAAATGCTGGAGAGGGTGTGGATTAAAGGGAACTCTCTTGCACTGCTGGTGGGAATGTAGTTGGTACAGCCACTATGGAGAACAGTATGGAGGTTCCTTAAAAAACTAAAGGAGGAACTACCATATGACCCAGCAATCTCACTACTGAGCATATATTCTGAGAAAACCATAATTCTAAAAGACACATACACCCCAATATTCATAGAAGCACTATTTAGAGTGGCTAGGACATGGAAGCAACCTAAGTGTCCATCAACAGAGGAATGGATGGGAAGGATGTGGTACATATATACAGTGGAGTATTCCTCGCTCATAGAAAGGAATGAAATTGGTTCATATGTAGTGACGTGAATGGACCTGGAGAGTGTCATGCAGTGTGATGTGGGTCACAGGTAGAAAAAGTAACATCATTTATTAACGCATATATGTGGAATCTAGAAAAATGGTATAGATAACCTTATTTGCAAAGCAGAAATAGAGACACGGATGTAGAGAACAAATGTGTGGATGCCGGGGGGAGAGGGGTGGGGTGGGAGGAAATGGGAGATTGGTATTGACACATAAACACTATTGATACTATATATAAGATAGACAACTGAGGGGAACATACTGTATAGCACAGAGAACTCAATTTAATGCACTGTGGTGCCCTAAATGCGAGGGAACTCCAAAAGGGCGGAGATATATGTATATGTATGGTTGATTCATTTTGCTGTGGAGTAGAAGGTAACACAACATTGTAAACCAACTGCAATAAAAATTAATTTAAAAAATTAAAAGTGCTGCATCACTAAATGACTGAAGCTTCTCAATTATAGAGGGGTAGCAAAAAACAGAGAAATGTTATTTTCATCATTATTTGGGTCAAAACCATGTTTATAGCTATCTAATAAAAACAACTCAGCAGACAGGGTCCTTCAACATTTAAAACATTTATTCATGAAGTTTTCTGATAAATACTTTCATAGTACTTATCTAGAGAATATAAATTATCACCAGATTTTGGATTCAACAAAAGCAGCATATTGAAATGAAGCCAGTGTGAATTTGAATCCCAGCCACACACCTCACGGGATATATGACCTCAGGCTGGACATTCACCCTCTCTAAGACCCCATTTCCTAGTCTTGCCAGAAAGAAGGCTGGTAAAAAACATAGTACATTATCTAATCATAGTTGAATTTCTGGATTGCCCAAGACAAGTCCTGAGGAATGAAATCTGCCTTGACTTTTCTGGTCAGTTTGCCAGCTACTAAAGTAAAGCTCCTATTTATTCAGAAACTATCTCTGTTATAGCTCTTCAGATAAAAATTGGCCTGGAAAAACTAAAAATAATTATTGACCCATCAATAAATAAAATAGAATAGAATAAAATACTGTTACAAGAGTCAAGGAAAGACACTACATAATGATCAAGGGATCAATCCAAGAAGAAGATATAACAACTGTAAATATTGCTTCATGCAATATAGGAGCACCACAATATATAATGCAAATGATAACAGCCATAAAAAGATAAATTGACAGTAATACAATAATAGTGGGGAAATTTATCACCCTAATTACACTAATGGAAATCATCCAGACAGAAAATTAATATGGAAACACAAGCCTTAAATGACACAATAGACCAGATAGACTTTGATATCTATAAGACATTCCATCCAAAAGTAGTAGAATACACTTTCTTCTCAAATGCACATGGAACATTTTCCAGGATAGATCACGTCTTGGGCAACAAATCAAGCCTCAGTAAATTTAAGCAAATTGAAATCATATCAAGTATGTTTTCTGACCACAAGACTATGAGATTAGTAATCAATTACAGGGAAGAAAATCTGTAAAAATCACAAACAAGTGGAAACTAACAATATGTTACTAAACAACCAATGGATCACTGAAGAAATCAAAGAGGAAGTAAAAAAAATACCTAGAGACCAATGACAATGAAACACTACAATCCAAAGCCTATGGGATGCAGCAAAAGCACTCTAAGTGGAAGGATTATAAGAATACAATCTTACAACAGGAGAAAAGAAAAATCTCAAATAAACAATCGAAACTTACACATAAAGCAAGTAGAGGCTCGGGACCTTGAAGATGGCGGAAGAGTAAGACGCAGAGATCGCCTTCCTCCCCACGGATACACCAGAAATACATCCAAACGTGGAACAACTTAACTATTAAACTCTTAGAGGAAAACATAGGCAGAACACTCTATGACATAAATCACAGCAAGATCCTTTTTGACCCACCTCCTAGAGAAATGGACATAAAAAACAAAAATAAACAAGTGGGACCTAATGAAAGTTGAAAGCTTTTGCACATCAAAGGAAACCATAATCAAGACCAAAAGACAACCCTCAGAATGCGAGAAAATATTTGCAAATGAAGCAACTGACAAAGGATTAATTTCCAAAATTTACAAGCAGCTCATGCAGCTCAATAACAAAAAAACAAACAGCCCAGTCGAAAAATGCAGAGAAGACCTAAATAGACATTTCTCCAAAGAAGATATGCAGACTACCTTCATTTAGTCCATTGACATTTAAAGTAATTATTGATAGGTATGTACTTGTTGCCATTTTATTACTTGTTTTCCCATTGTTTTTGTAGTTTTCTATGTTCATTTCTTCTTTTTGTTTCTAAAGTTGTGGTTTGATGCTTTTGTTTAGTAGTATGATTGGGTTCCTTTCTTTCTGGTTTTTGTAGATGTATTTTATGTCTTTGATTTGTGGTTACCACAAGGTTCATATCTTTTGACCCATAATTGTAACTACTTGTTTTCAAGTGGTAGTCATTTAAGTTGAAACACATTCTAAATGATCTCCATTGTTTACTCCCCTCCCCCACATTTTGTGTTTTTGATGTCATATTTTACATCTTCATGCTTATCCCTTAACTGTTCAGGTACAGTTGTTTTTACTTTTTTTTTTTTTTTTTTTTTTTTTTTTGTCTTTTAGTCTGCATACTGTCTTATTTGAGTAATCCTCAATCCTTACTATATAGGTTCTTTTCCTAGTGGGATTTTCCCTTTCTTATAGATTCTTAGATCTCTTCCATTTAGAGAAGACACTTCAATATTTCTTTTAGGATAGATTTAGTATTGATGAATTATTTGAGTTTCTACTTGTCTGAGAAGTTCTATATCTCCCCTTCTATTGTAAATGATAATCTTGCTGGGTAGTGTATCCTGGGTTGCAGGGTTTTACCTTTCAGCACTTTGAATATATCATGCCACACCCTTCTGGCCTCCAAAGTGTCTGCAGAGAAATCAGCTGATAACCTTATGGGAATTCCCTTGTATATGAGTCTTCGTTTTGCTCTTGCTGCCGTTAGAATTCTCTCTTTAACTTTTGCCATTTTAATTGTAATATGTGTTGCTGTGGGTCTCTTTTGGTTCTTCTTGTTTGGGACCCTTTGTCCTTTCTGAACCTGGATATCTGTTTCTTTCTTCTGGTTTGGGAAATTTTCAGCCACAATTTCTTCAAATACATGTTTGATGCCCTTCTCTCTCTCTTCTCCTTCTTCTGTATCACTTAGTCTGCTATTTATTACTTCTAGTGTGTTTATTATTTCAGATATTGAATTATCTATTTTTGATTGGATCTTTTACATTTTCCAGCTCCTTGTTAAAATGATCAGTGTTTTGACAATTCTTTTCCCTAATTTAGTTAACATTTTTATTACCAATGTTTTAAATTCCTTATCTGGTAAATTATTTGTTTCTGTTTCATTATTTTCTTTTGGGGTTTTATCTTGTTCTTTCAATTGAGAGTGGTTTCTCAGACTTTTCATTTTAATTAACTTTGTCTCTATGAAACAGTAACCTATTGTGGTCTTGAAAGGGTGTTCTTATATGTGAGCATCCCTATACAGAATGTGTGTGTCCAATGCCTTTGATGTGAGGGTTGGATTTGATGTGAATGCCAGTCACATCTTTCTTCAGGGTGTGCTGACAGCTATCACCTTTCTGGGGGGTTGGGCTGGAAATGGAGGAACTGGAGCCTGTGCAGGGTGTGAGGTAGGACTTCCTTTCTTCTCAGTGGCCATCACTGCCCTTTCAGGGACAGGATCTGATCTCAAGTTGCTGGAGGAAAGCCCTGAGGGTCATCCTCTAGCTGCCTCTGTTCCCCTTAAGTGTGTGCCTTTCCTTCTCCTTACACCAGGAATTTTGTCCCAAAAGAGGGGAGATCTGTATCAAATGGGGACCCTGTGCCTACAGAGGTCTAATGTTCTGCCTGTGTAGGTTTCTGCAGCTCTGATTAAACACAGCTCACCGTTGTGTCTTTTCTTTGGTTGTGACCACCCCAGATCCAGTGCCATTCTGTGGTGTGGAGTGAGTGTTGTCAGAGCGTTTACTCAGCTTGAGCTGGGACACACAGCAAGGATATCTCACAGGAACTCAGCAGCCCCTGGAGCAGACCACTCTCCACCCTGTCTCAGGCACAAGACCACTTTTTGCCATGTATTCAATGAGGTTTCTCAACCCTGGCGTGTAAGAACTCACAGACCTATATGAACTCTTGGAATTATTTAATTTATAAGTCTTCAGTAATTGTTTTATCCTAAAAAGTTGTTCCTGCCCAGTCTTGTGGAATTTCACCCTGTACATGCTATAATCAGTATTCAATAAAGATTCAGAGGGATCATTAGGCAGTTCTGGAACTTTCTTTCTGGATATCTCCCTCCTTTTTGATACTCTGACCCACAAATTATAGCCTCCTGGGCTTCCCCAGTTGGTCTGTGTTCTCAATTCAGATTTTTGCTAGGCTATATCTGGGTTCCCCTCCCTGCACGTGATGCATGAAAACTGCTTCTAGGTTGAAAACCAGGTGGGTCATTAGGCTCACTTTGTTGAACTCTACTCAAGGGACATAGTCTTGCACTGCCTGTTGTTCAGTGTCTGAAAACAGTAGTTTCACGTATTTTGTCTATCTTTTTAATTATCATAGGTAGGTGAGGATATCCAGACACTGGCTCTTTTACAGTTGGAAGCAGAAGTTACATTTTATTTTTAGAGAGACTTATGCTCTTTAAAGCAATTATTTTTAACCAGTTAACCACACATGTTTGAGGGTATCTTTTTTTCACTTTTGAACATGTTAAAAGGAAACTAAGTATCAGGAGGGACACTAAAACAGGTGTTTCTTCTAGCTGAATTTTGTGGCAATAAATCCTGGGAAAGGACTTAGTAGTCTCTGAATCTGAATCCTTCGGAGACTATCAGTTCACTGAGACCACTTTTGCTCCTGTGTTTCAATAAAAACTGTTGGCCTAGAAAGTCACCCTAAATGTTCACACATTTTATATTGTGGAGAATATTTTTTTCCTGAATCTAAGTGTTTGCGTTTTTTCAGTCATTAGCAGGTGATTCTGGTCTTAAATTTTAGAGCAGATAAAACTTTAGATAAAACTTTAGAGGTTACTATCCCTGGATTAACTTGAGGGACAATTGGCCTGTGTGACATTCAGCAGCTCACTTAACTTCTCATCTCTAATTGAGGGATCTGAACTAAAGGGACTTTAAGGTCCCTTGCATTCACTTACTCAATACTTATTTACTGAGAATTGTAAGCACTGGAGATACATTTGTGAATGAGACAGGCAGGGATTATACTCTCACATTGTGTGGTGGAGTACACAGACTCCTATAAGTAAAAGTATAATGAGAGAAAAATAACTTTAAGGAGTGTTACAAAGAAAACAAATCAGGGTAATGTGGAATGGTGATGGGGAGGGACCAACATTAGATGGAATGATCTATGAAGTCTTTTTGGAAGAGGTAACATCTGAGCTATCATCCAGGTGAGCAGAAGACACCAGTCATTTGAAGCTCTAGGTCAAGGACATTCTAGGCAGAGGGAAGAGCAAGTACAAAGGCCCTGAGGTGGGCACAAACCTGCATGATGTAAGAACACTGTGGCTTGATTGTCATGAGTAAGGGGCATAAATGATGAAAGGATGAGGGACAGGAGGGTCAAGACCTAGCTTGATGTTGGCAGTCTGTGATGCTATCCTCTATGAATACTTCTCTACCTAAATAGTGCACATTAGATGTCACATGACCACATAGGTGAATAACAGAGGGCCCAGAAGTCATATTGGGGTGGACACAGTAGTCAAGGCACTAGCAAGATCACAAGGTCTGAAATCCCATCTTAAATGAGATATATTTGACAAATAAAATTTGTAAATATTTAAAGCATATAATTATGATTTGATGTACATATACATTGTGAAATAATTGATACAATCAAGCTAATAAACATATCAATTACCTCACATAGTTGTCTATATTTTATTTAATATTCAAACTTATATTTTGGTTGAACCCAATCATCATAATTCTGTTTGGAACTGAATAAGAAATGGAAGCTGACCAAAGTAATACTTTTTCTAGGAATGACTTTGCTTTGTATATATTTCTAAATATTAACCCATTAGAAAGATGTATTTCTACAAAATTTTGAATTTATTATTCCAAGATTAATAAACATTTCTACACTTTATATTACTTATTTGTAGAATAATAGTTTACTAGCCAAAATTATAAATTCATGGCTAAAATGCATGGTAAAATATTCTTGATAAGAATTTTTTCATGTCTGAGAATTCTGATATGAACCCCAGCTTTTCACTTTGATTTTGACATTGATATAACCACAGTATAAGAACTCAGTGTTGACTAAGGAATTAAAGATCACTCAAGGCTTTCCTTCTTACAACACCAAAAGTACTTACTATGATGTGAAAACTCATGTGTGTATAAGTACATTCAATGATGTCTTCAGTTAAAATTATCTCTGTGCTAGTTACATACACATGGTATGTTAATCTTCTGCATGGACAAAGATTATTCCCCTTTGTTGCATTTCTACTGATTACAATTTAAATTCAGGCTAATTTCTTCCATAAATTTAAAGTTTCCAAAACTTTATTCTGGGTTAGTGTTTAACACTACACTCTAATTATAGTTTTATATGAGTCTGCTTAATTTCTAACTTATCTCATTCCCACGTTTCTCATATAAATGACCAGGGTTCATACCTAAAGAAACTTACTATTTTTTGAAGCTGCAATTGTCCACACTGAAAAAACTTGCATGGATATTATTTCTTGATTTTAATGGTCACTATTCCTGCCTGAAATGACACAAAATAAAAATTAAATAAGAAACAAAAAATAAGAATGATTCATGGGACATTATGGGAATTAAATTGTTGAAAACAATGTGAGGCCCATGTGAGTATGTTTCAAATATTTACCATTACATAGGGAAGTATATGAAATTGAGGAATATATTAGCGAATAGAAAAATGGTTTAGAATAATGTAAATAATATGTTCAATATTTCATGAGAGAAAGAATAAAATAAAGTTCAGAAGCTGCAGAGTATATGACAGTGGAAATCATTAAAGATAAGAGACCATGACAAAGACAAAAAAACATGAAATTTTAACTCCCAAGAGGACAGGAACTTTGCTTTTCTGAGGTAAAAAGTGGAAATGTGAAGAGAATTTGATGTGTGATGCTTAATAATAGATTATGAATAATTTGACTCAATGGCTTCTGATACATTTCTAAAAATATAATTCAGTCAATGAAACCTACAGTTGACATTACCAATGTCCTGTTCCCTCACTAAAAAGGCTTCTCCTCATATTGAGCACAGGTGTCCAGAGATCACTTGTACCCAAACCTTAGGGAAGTTCTCTTTCTTCCCTTTACAACTGCTCTCTTTGCTCCAACTGGGGAATTACATCTAATTTGCAGAGCTGATGCCCTATATGTGGGGAAGTGATATATAGATTTAAAATTCTGTGCCTAGAAGAGTGCATGCTATGCAAGTGCAGAACAAGATACCAAGGAAAAAGTGTAATAACATTAAGGGAAATCCAAAGAAGAGCATCCTGAATATTGAAAACATTGAAAGTTCTCACCCTGACAGTAAACCTCTCTGGTTGCTAATATTCTTTCCCAAGCAAAAAGACAGACTGCAGAATGCTTAGAGTTTTCATCAAGGAAGGAAGAAATGTTTTCACAATGTGATTAGCACTGTTTCCTAAGAGAATCTAATAAACATAAGGTCACCAGAATGAAGTTTATGTAGAAAGGGATATGAAACTTATGTTTTTTGCTGTGTTCAAACCTCATAATAGTAGCCAGAGCAAAATAATTAATTAGAAAATATTCAAGCCATTTATTTATTAAATAAAACAATACTCATTGTGTTCCCAGCATTATCCTGGGTGTTGGAGATGGATTAGTAATACATAAAACTGTGACAATGAAGACTATTTAAATTGGGTAACAATTTGATGTAAGTAACTAAAGGAACAAATTTCTTCCAGGTAATTCTAAGTGCTACAAAATAATGTGAGTCAGGGAAGAGAGTGAAGTGGCATATATGGAAGCTGTGGAATATATCTGATTAAGAGATATGTAAGTAATTAAATAAATATTGACAGATTCACCCAGAAGATTTGATAACTGATGTTCCCCAGCATTACACTTATGTACATATTTCTCTGGAATATGTCTAACAGGTTACTTTGTGGGTGAGATCTATAACTACATCTGTAAAGGTCACTGGTTCCTAAAGCATCATGGATATTCTTGTCCAATCATCATCATCCCTTCCGATTCCTGGGGATGATGGTCAACGTGATAGTACTGAGGAAGGAGGGCTGTGCATTTAGAAACCTCAAACCCCATTTATACTACTCAATCTAATGATTCTCTCTGCTGATATGGCATGTGCTTTTCACACATATTCAAAAAATATATACACCATGAACAAATATTACTAAAGCAAACTTACATGAGGTTTTGTGTGAAATAAACTGGCAATTTCCCAAGACAATGGTAATTTGACTTCCAGATTTGTTATTATTAAAATGTTACATGTGAATTCATAACTATCACTCTTTTCCCAATTTCAAGTAAATCTGTAGGTGCATCACAAGGCAATCAATAGTCCTGGTCTGTCACTTTTTAAGTTGTGCCTTTGGATAAATTTGTTCTTTTTTGAATCTCAGCTTCCTCATCTGTGAAATGGTTTAACAACTGTTTAAGAGTATTGCAAAGTTTGAAGTATAAATGCCTCTTAATACATAGAAGTTATAGGTCTATTTTTACTAAAATATCAGAAAACCTTCAAGCAATATCCAACATTCTGCAGGAGGAATTATATCAATAGAACTTGGAGTCAGCAGGTCCTGCCTCACCTCTTCAAAATTCACTTGTGTTTTAAAAGATATTAGGGCAGACCAGTTGTGCAGCACAGTTAAGAGTTTCTGAGACTGCTGTTATGAAGGATGATACAAAAATAATCTCTCTTGTGGTTAAGCCATACATTTTTATTTATTTCCTGAAACCTCTAGCGTTAGTTATTATTTCATCCACTATATCTTTATCCTGTCTATCTGTTCAAAGGTAATAGAATCCTCTTGATTAGTTCTGGTCTCTCCTAATCCTGCAAAATAGGCACAGGACCCTAATTTCCACTATCTCCTCTGTATGTGTTATCCTCAATTAACAGCCAATTTAAAGAAACAGCACTCCTTTCAATCGATCTCAATTTCCAATTTTAACAAATTTTATTTTAAAAGTTTATTTTTTTTATTTTTTGAAGTATAGTTGATGTACAATATTATATGTTACAAGAGTACAATATAAATGTATACTCCATTTATAGTTATTATAAAATATTGGCTATATTCCCTTTGTTGTATAATATGTCCTTGTAACTTATTGTATACATAATAGTTTGTACCTCTTAATCCCTTCCCCCATATTGCCCCTCCCTTAAACTAATTTTAATTACAAAGAGTGAAAATGGGTGACTGGGAACAGGTGTGGCAATGATAAGTTTTGTTACCTTTAATATTTTTTAAATGTTCAATATTTTCTATCAAGAATTTACTAAATTTATGGACTTCACTGGTGACACACTGGTTAAGAATCCACCTGCCACTGCAGGGGATATGGGTTCCAGCCCTGGTCCGGGAAGATCTCATATGCAACAGAGCAACTAAGACCGTGTGTCACAACTACTGAGCCTGCACTTTAGAGCCTGCAAGCCACATCTAGTGAGCCCACATGCCACAACTACTGAAGCCTGCATGTCTAAAGGCTGTGGTCTTCAATAAGAGAAGCCATCACAATGAGAAGCCCAAGCACTGCAATGAAGAGTAGCTCCCCCTCACTAGAACTAGAGAAATCCTGCACACAGCAACAAAGACCCAACACAGCCCAAAATAAATACATTTATTATATATACATTACCAAATGTAAGGTGGATAACTAGTGGGAAGCAGCCACAGGGAGATCAGCTCGGTGCTTTGTGACTGCCTGGAGGGGTGGGATAGGGAGGGTGGGAGGGAGGGAGACGCAAGAGGGAAGAGATATGGGAACATATGTATATGTATAACTGATTCACTTTGTTATAAAGCAGAAGCTAACACACCATTGTAAAGCAATTATACTCCTTTAAAGATGTAAACACACACACGCACACACACACGCACACACACACACAAAGGGAGTCCTTTCCTTCAAAAAAGAAAAAAAGGCTACTAAATTTAAGATTCAGGGAATAAATTAATGATTTCTCCTTGCATTCTTTGACCCAAACTGCAAAGTCTTTACCATTGCAACTGTAAATCTGTAACACAGGATCAACTGTAAATGTCTGCTCTTACTCATCTTTATTACCTGTGTTTACTCCACGCCTAGGCCAATTGCTGCTGCTAACATGGTCAACTGAGTGAATTTTTCTCCATTCGAGAAGATCTTTTACATTTTTGTTCTCCAAGAGTCCTTAACGAGGAATGGAATCAACTAGTATAATTCTTGGGAAAGAGATATTCCTTGATCACTCCCTGACCAATCATAAGCATCCCAGAATCCTAGAGAAACTGAACTGGAGCTCATATCTTTGAATACCTCCTCAATAACTTCCATTTAGAAGATTCAGGCCAAGAAAAGCCTTCGCATTCAATGGCAACAGAGGTTATCATTCAAGAGATCCCAAAAAAAAAAAAAAAAAAAAAAAAAGAGAGAAAATCCTTACACACCTGTGTGCATTCTCAATAATTTAGTGGTCACTTGTTTACCTCTCGTTTACTTATAGACAGTGCAAATGTTTAGTAGACAAAGCTGAGCAAGAAAACAGAACAAAACAAAAACGAAAAACAAGAGACTCCAGTCTTTACAATGATTCCCAGACCCAACAGTCATACATCACCTGGGAGTGAACCCTAAGCACAGTTTACAAGACCATGTCTTGTGCCCTAAAATAAGTGGGCAAACACACCTGCTTACTTTTGATAGAGTCAAAGTAAGAAAGCTTTCCCTACTGTTTTTCATAAAGAAAATAATACCCCTATTTTACAGAAGAAGAAATGAAAATCATTAAGTTTTGGTAACTAGCTCATGGTGCTAAAATGGACTTTTCAATTTCCTCCATGATCCCAAAACCTAGGAGCCCCCAACTTAAAAGATTTATATTTAAAAGGTATTATGAAGAACCATACTAACTCCATTTTATAAGGAAATATATCTCTACTTAGTACAGTGGCAATTGAAATCCTGCCCAGTACTATCATCATCAACAACATTCCAGTATCTCATAAATTATATATTTCAAAGAATTAGTAATTAAATATATTTCATGGGAAAATGACTGTAATATGTCAAAAATAGTAGCAGGATTAATTCATTCCCTTCCACCTAAGGTCCAGAAAAAGGAAATATCAGATTTATAAAATTTGACACTTTGCTTGCAGATTTACATAAATTTGCTTCATTAATCCTCAAGAAAATCATGCTGATTATTTACTTATTTATTTAAAAGATAATGTGACAGGGCTTCCCTGGTGGCACACTGGTTGAGAGTCCGCCTGCCGAATCAGGGGACACGGGTTAGTGCCCCGGTCCGGGAAGATCCTACATGCCGTGGAGCGGCTAAGCCCGTGAGCCATGGCCGCTAAGCCTGCGCGTCCAGAGCCTGTGCTCCGCATCAGGAGAGGCCACGGCAGTGAGAGGCCTGCGTACCACAAAAAAAAAAAGTGACAAACTTTCAGAAAGAACAATGTCACAAAATTGCATGCTTAGAAAATGAACAGTTAGAATATGAATTTTGCTTTAATAATTTCCCAACTTCAAATTTCTAAAAATGGTCATCTTTTGAGAATGATGTTAGCTCTGGCTTTCTCATATATGGCCTTTATTATGTTGAGATAAGTTCCCTCTATGCCTACTTTCTGGAGGGTTTTTTATTGTAAATTGGTATTGAATATGGTTGAAAGATTTTATGCATATATTGAGATAATCATATGGTTTTTCTCTTTCAATTTGTTAATACGGTTTACCACATTGATTGATTTGTGTATACTTAAGAATCTTTGCATTCCTGGGATAAAGCCTACTTGATCATTGTGTATAATCCTTTTAATGTGCTGTTGGATTCTGTTTGCTAGTATTTAGTTGAGGATTTTTGCATCTAGGTACATCAGTGATATTGGCCTGTAGCTTTCTTTCTTGCTGACATCTTTGTCTGGTTTTGGTATCAGTGTGATGGTGGCCTTGTAGAATGTGTTTTGGAGTGTTCCTCCCTGTGCTATATTTTGGAAGAGTTTGAGAAGGATAAGTGTTAGCTCTTCTCTAAAGGTTTGAGAGAATACGCCTGAAAAGCCATCTGGTCCTGGGCTTTTGTTTGTTGGAAGATTTTAAATCACAGTCTCAATTTCAGTGCTTGTGATTGCTCTGTTTATATTCTCTATTTCTTCTTGGTTCAGTCTCGGAAGGTTGTGCTTTTCTAAGAATTTGTCCATTTCTTCCAGGGTGTCCACTTTATTGGCATATAGTTGCTTTCAGTAATCTCTCATGATCCTTTGTATTTCAGCAGTGTCAGTTGTTACTTCTCCTTTTTCATCTCTAATTCTACTGAATTGAGTCTTCACCCTTTTTGTTATTGATGAGTCTGGCTAATGGTTTATCAACTGTGTTTATTTTCTCAAAGAACCAGCTTTTATTTTTATTTATCTTTGCTATTGTTTCCTTCATTTATTTTTCATTTATTTCTGATCTGATCTTTATGATTTCTTTCCTTCTGCTAACTTTGGCGTTTTCTTTGTTCCTCTTTCCCTAATTGCTTCAGGTGTAGCATTAGGTTTTTTATTTGAGATGTTTCCTGTTTCTTGACATAGGATTGTATTGCTGTAGACTTCCTTCTTCGAAATGCTTTTGCTGCACTCCATAGGTTTTGGGTCATCTTGTTTTCATTGTCGTTTGTTTCTAGGTATTTTTTGATTTCCTCTTTGATCGTTTAAATGATCTCGTTCTCAATAGTGAAAAACTGAAAACATTTCCTCTAAGATCAGGAATAAGAAAGGGTTGTCCACTCTCACCACTATTATTCAACATAGTTTTGGAAGTTTTATCCACAGTAATGAGACAAGAAAAAGAAATTAAAGGAATCCAAATCAGAAAAGAAGAAGTAAAGCTGTCATTGTTTGCAGATGACCTGATACTATGCATAGAGAATCCCAAAGATGTTACCAGAAAATTAATATACCTAATCAATGAATCTGATAAAGTAGCAGGGTACAAAATTAATGCACAGAAATCTCTTGCATTCCTATACACTAATTATGAAAAATCTGAAAGAGAAATTAAGGAAACACTCCAATTTACCATTGCAACAAAAAGAATAAAATACCTAGGAATAAACCTACCTAAGGAGACAAAAGATCTCTATGCAGAGAACTATAAGACACTGATGAAAGAAATTAAAGATGATACAAACAGATGGAGCAATATACCATGTTCGTGGATTGGAAGAATCAACACTGTGAAAATGACAATACTACCCAAAGCAATCCACAGATTCAATGCAATCCCTATCAAATTACCACTGGCATTTTTCACAGAACTAGAATAAAATATTTCACAATTTGTATGGAAACACAAAAGACCCTGAATAACCAAAGCAATCTTGAGAAAGAAGAATGGAGCTGGAGGAATCAAGCTCCCTGACTTCAGACTATACTAAAAAGCTACACAGTAATCAAGACAGTATGGTACTGGTACAAAAACAGAAATATTGATCAATGGAACAGGATATAAAGCCCAGAGATAAACCTAGGCACATATGGTCACCTCATTTTTGATAAAGGAGGCAAGAGTATACAATGGAGAAAAGACTGTCTCTTCAATAAGTGGTGCTGGGAAAACTGGACAGCTACATGTAAAACAGTGAAATTAAAACACTGCATAACACCATACACAAAAATAAACTCAAAGTGGATTAAAAACATAAATGTAAGGCCAGACACTGTAAAACTCTTAGAGGAAAACATAGGCAGAACACTGTATGACATAAATCACAGCAAGATCCTTTTTGACCCACATCCTAGAGAAATGGAAATAAAAACAAAAATAAACAAATGGGACCTAGTGAAACTTAAAAGGTTTTGCACAACAAAGGAAACCATAAACAAGACAAAAAGATAACCCTCAGAGTGGGAGAAAATATATGCAAATGAAACAACTGACAAAGTATTAATCTCCAAAATTTACATGCAGCTCATGCAGCTCAGTGTCAAAAAAACAAACAATCTAATCCAAATGTGGGCAGAAGACCTAAACAGACATTTCTCCAAAGAAGATATACAGATTGCCAACAAAAACATGAAAGGATTCTCAACATCACTAATCATTAGAGAAATGTAAATCAAAATCACAGTGAGGTATAACCTCACACCAGTCAGAATGGCCGTCATCAAAATATCTACAAATAATAAATGCTGGAGAGGGTGTGGAGAAAAGGGAACCCTCTTGCACTGTTGTTGGGAATGTAAACTGATAGAGAAACTATGGAGAACAGTATGGAGTTTCCTTAAAGAACTAAAAATAGAGCTACTATATGGCCCAGCAATCCTACTACTGGGCATAGACCCTGAGAAAACCATAACTCAAAAAAAGTCATGTACCAGAATGTTCATTGCAGCTCTATTTACAATAGCCAGGACATGGAAGCAACCTACGTGTTCATCAACAGATGAATGGATAAAGAAGATGTGGCACATGTATACAATGGGATATTATTCAGCCATATAAATAAACGAAATTGAGTTATATGTAGTGAGGTGGATGGGCCTAGAGTCTGTCATACAGAAAGAAGTAAATCAGAATGAGAAAAATAAATACTCTATGCTATCACGTATATATGGAATCTAAAAAAAAAAAAGTTCTGAAAAACCTAGGGACAGGACAGGAATAAAGACAGACATAGAGAATGGATGTGAGGATACAGGGAGGGGGAAGGTAAGCTGGGACGAGGTGAGTGAGTGGCATAGACTTATATATACTACCAAATGTAAAATAGATAGCTAGTGAGAAGCAGCCACATAGCACAGGGAAATCCACTTGGTGCCTTGTGACCACCTAGATGGATGAGAAAGGGATGGTTGGAGCGAGATACAAAAGGAAGGAGATATGGGGATATATGTATATGTATAGCTGATTCACTTTGTTATAAAGCGGAAACTAACACACCATTATAAATCAATTATACTCTAATAAATATGTTTAAAAAAATGGTCATCTTTAGGGGTACATACCACACTTAGGTTTCACCAGGAATGTGACCTATAAGATTAGTATATCAGAGACCACATCCAGTAACCACAACATTTTCTATATTCAGCTTATTCACAGAATTGCTCCTTATGTACAAGTTCTCCTACCACATGGGAATCCTATATTCCACTGTTCACACTTTCCAACCATCAGGCCCTAATACTTCTAATTTTTTCTACTAAATTTAATTCCCATTTACTCATTCAAAAATATATTTACTAAGACAAACAATTTTTAAGTCCATTTGACCTTTTACTATATCTGCTGATCAAGACACCTATCCTGGTAACTCAAAATTCTTCTCTATTCATGGCTGCTTCTGACAAAGTACATGATTAAAATATCGACCCTCATCTAATAGCAGTCTCAGAAATCCCAGTAACTTTCTAACTTATCTGGCAATCCTAGTATACCTTGATAACTATTCTTCTATGCTCCATAAACACCCTGAATCATTTCTGTATTATTTCCATCTCACACATACTCTTACTTTCACTTTTCACGGATGGGATTGGCTCCTATTACATTGACAAATTACTTGAGTTCACTAATGATTTCGGATGCATGCAGCAGTAAGCGACAGCTGGAAGCAAGATCTTAGTTCCAGTACTGGGAGTCCTAACTGCTAGACCACAGAGACCAGCAGCTAGGGCTTAAACCCCCAGTTCTTGCCTGCCTTGTTGGGAAAGAATTCAGGCAAGGAGGCAGAAGGTAAAGAGAAAAGTAAAAAAGTTTATTGGAATAGCAAAATACATGCAGAAAGATACAGAGGGTGAACTCAGTGAGTGAGACACACCTTTGGGAAGGGTAAATCCTTTATAATGGGGCAGTTTTCTGGCTCTTTATCTCCTTCTGGCCAACCATTTTGCTTTGTCCCCCTGACTGGTTTGTCTCAGGACCCTCCCTTAGGTATGCACACACCTCCCAGCCAAGATGGACTCTGATGCGAAGGCGTCTGGGAGAAGCAAGAGTAACTATGTCTTGGAGATGTCCCCTGAATTTTGACCCCCAAGGAGCCTTTCTGCACCTGTGTAGTGTCTCCCTTGCTCCAAGGATGGGGAAGCAGAGATCCCTTGATCCTTTCCTCAAACAAGGTTTTGCCCCTGTTTGTTCTTGCCATGACTGTTATCTTAATGGTTCTACAAGAGACAAAGCTTGGCTACTTACCTTGTCTCTGTCATTGCCTCCATTTCAGAGAGCAAAGAGGAGGCTGATTTTAAATGTCTAACATGAAGCCCACCTATCTCCTGTCTCAGTAAATACAAACAGGAGGGTAGTTGTAAGTGTCCAGCCTGAAGTCCACTTTTTCCTGACCCATGAAATGTAAACAGAAGGCCAGTGGTAAACTCTAACTTGGAGCCCATCTCTCTCCTGCCTCACTGCCATGAAGTCTACAATTATCCTTGCATTCCTATCCACCAACTACTATCTCTCTCCTGTTAAATCAATGTCTTCTGTACCCCTGGAATGTTCAATTACTCTAATCAAATCACTTCTCTCCTGCATTCTTGGCAACTTTATATTATCACTTATATACTACATCTCCTTTACCAGTATCTTCTGCTTTTTAAAATATATCTACTCAGTATTAAGTTAGTTTGTTTCATTTTGAAACATAAACCTCATCTGAACCTATTTTCTCTCTAGTTCCTATTCTCTTTTCCTCTCTTCACAATCAAAATAAAAGTTCAAACTGCACTTACCATTTCCTCACATGTCCCTCATCGTTTGATTTACTAAGATCACCAATGATCTTCCCATAAAGAAGTCTAATGGATTTGTCTTAGTATTTTACTTGCAACTAAATTGTCCTACTATGACCTCTTTTGGGGAAATTTGATTTCCTCTGATATCTTTGGCGTCCGTTTTCATACTATTTTGCTGTCACTCCTTTCCAGTGTCCTCTGTAAAGAACAATGCAAACACTATTTTAGAATGTTTCAAGACTCCATCCAAGGGCTTCCCTGGTGGCACAGTGGTTACAAATCCACCTGACAATGCAGGGGACACAGCTTCAAGCCCTGGTCTGGGAAGTTCCCACATGTCACAGAGCAACTAGGCCGTTGCACAACAAATACTCAGCCTGAACTCTAGAGCCCGTGAGCCACCAGTACTGAGCATGTGGGTCACAACTACTGATGCCCGTTCACCTAGAGCTCGTGCTCCACACAAGAGAAGCCATCACAATGAGAAGCCTGCACACCACAATGAAGAGTAGCCCCACTTGTGGCAACTAGAGAAAGCCCACACACAGCAATGAAGACCCAATGCAGACAAAAATAAATAAATAGATAGATAGATAGATTAATTAATTAATTAATGTTTAAAAAAAAGACTCCATCCTAGCCCCTGTTCTTTTCTTTGCTGCCCTAGCACTCTCACACATTTATTCATTACTTCAATTTCCTTCATTGTTACCTCTAAATTGGCAGTGATAGAGCTCTTGTCAGGATTCTACTGTTCATCTAGTTTTTCTACTTGCATAGTTAAGTGCACCTAAAATGAAATATGCCTCAGGACATTACTTACTCTTCAAATATATTCAAAAATACTCCTCTAGTCTCCAGTGTCAGTTAATGGCTACATCAGTCATCTAGGAAATGAGGTTTCATATGATCTCTGAGAACCACAAAAAAACCCACAGTGAAGCATTGATCTTATCTCTACACTGCAAGCTATTATCATTCTTAATCCTCAACACACATGCGTACATGCGCACACACACACACACATACACACACACTCACCCAATACACACTTTTTAAAGTCTCATTCTAAATATCACCTCAGAGTACTCTTCACTGAATCTTCACAAAGGTTTGCCTGCTTCTCCCTCTCTCCATTGTCCTAATTACAACTCTACTATTCCTCAGGGTCACTCATATAATTTGTCAGTATACAATTATTTGTTTGTTACTTTGTTTATTTAATGTGTCTCCCTCTGAACTATTTGATGAAAATAATTCTCTAAATGCTAAGATTATGCAAATTTACCTTTGATCATTATGTATAAATTTTAAATTCAGAAAAGTTCCATATGCACAATAAGCTAACTTGCCCTCAGATAGCTTACCACAAAATGCTTTCTTTCAGATTAAACAATCATCTCCAATTAAAATTAATTTACAGAATAAAGGACATTTTTCCCTCTTGATGAAAATTCTCTCCAGTACTAACCACAAGCAAAATAAATGTAAAAGTGGATGAATCCAAAACTTTATTGAGACTGCTGTCAACAAACTGTTGGGGAGGAAGAAATTTTCTGCTACACTTTTAGGATCTTATAGCTGGTTTAAGAATTAAATTGGCATGAGAGAGATTAGCAGGAGAAAATCAAACAAAAGTTTAATAACATGTATGCAGAAAAACTGAGTAACTTACCAGAATGGCTAAATCTTTCACCTAAAATACCATCTTCAGCTAAAGATGAAATAAAATGTTGTTGGCTAGTAGTTTGGGACTTCAGAGGGGAGGAAGGCAATTCACATGGAGATGGAAAATCAAATGTGTGCTAAATAAATATTTGCTGGGCTATGCAGAGATAATTGGACACAGAGAGGAATTGTAATGAACAGACTTTGCTAGAGTCCTCCCTGTCTACACACCTAGTTCATACTATAGTTATCTATGATAACTATGATAGCTCCCTTCCTGGAACAGGTCCTCTATCTATAATACATTATTTTATGCAGTTAGTGGGAAGGTCTAAGTTCCTTCCTGTCTTTTGGGCTTATTTTCAGCTTGAAATAATCTGCATGCCAAAAAGACATTTTGTGCTGGCAAACTTTGTTCCTCTGCAAAATTCTATATTTTAAAGTTCCTTTCTCTCTAAAATATCATGGTTTTGGTGGTTAACTCTCCCTCTCTCTCTTTTTCTTTTTTTGCAATTGATCACCTCAGGGATTATATAATCTTACTACTCAAATAATCCAAAAGACACACTCTGATTAATTTGGATGCCATTCAAAATAAATATATCTTGTGGGATTCCTGGTAGTGCAGTGGTTGGGAATCCGTCTGCCAATGCAGGGAACATGGGTTTGGGCCCTGGTCTGGGAAGATCCCAGATGCTGTGGAGCAGCTGAGCACGCAAGCCACAACTACTGAGCCCACGCACCACAACTACTGAAGCCCCCACGTCTAGAGCCCATGCTCCACAACAAGGGAAGTCACCAAAAGCAGAAGCCCACGCACCACAGTGAAGAGTAGCCCCCACTCGCCGCAGCTAGATAAAGCCCCCGTGCAGCAACGAAGGCCCAACTCAGCCAAAAATAAATTAAAAAAAATTTTTTTAATTAAATAAATCTATCTTGAAAAGGTATACATTTGTAACAAGATATTTTCCAATTAGGTAAAGCTTGTAGATGCATATAAGGACAACGGGTTATATTCTTTCATCCTGTATTTATTTATATTTTTTATTTTATTTTTGCAGTACGTGGGCCTCTCACTGTTGTGGCCTCTCCTGTTGGGGAGTGCAGGCTCCGGACGCACAGGCTCAGCGGCCATGGCTCACGGGCCTAGCTGCTCCACGGCATGTGGGATCTTCCTGGACCGGGGCATGAACCCGCATCCCCTGCATCAGCAGGCGGACTCTCAACCACTGTGCCACCAAGGAAGCCCCTGTACTTCTTTTAAAAGTCTCAAAATTCTTTCTGTCCTTGACCAGAATCCTGACTGTTTTGTTGATTTGGGTTGTTTTGTAGAGAATCAGCAGCAAGAGGATCCATCCTACTCTATTTCTAAGAGGATTGGTAACTCAGCAGTATCCTTTCAGGCTGTGGGCACAAGTGTGATTATGTAAGTAAAAGTATTAGTACTAAAATATATAGTCAAAAATAGTTCAGAGTTCTAACGTGTGCATATTTTGCTACCAAGAAAAAGAAACACCATTCAATGTAGGTAAATCACAAAATTTGATGTCCTAAGGACTGGAATACTCTACAAACGTTAAATATTAAGAATTTCTGGGGGGGACCTTGAAGATGGCGGAAGAGTAAGACGCGGAGATCGCCTTCCTCCCCACGGATACACCAGAAATACATCCACACGTGGAACAACTCCTACAGAACTCCTACTGAAGGCTGGCAGAAGACCTCAGACCTCCCAAAAGGCAAGAAACTCCCCACGTACCTGGGTAGGACAAAAGAAAAAACAGAGACAAAAGAATAAGGACGGCACCTGCACCAGTGGGAGGGAGCTGTGAAGGAGGAAAAGTTTCCACACACTAGGAAGCCCCTCTGCGGGCGGAGACTGCGGGAGACGGAGGGGGGAGATTCGGGACCGCGGAGTAGTGCACAGCGACGGGTGCGGAGAGCAAAGCGGGGAGATTCCTGCACAGACGATCGGTGCCGACCAGCTCTCACCAACCCGTATGATTTTTCCCCCTTTACCTCTTTTTGTGAAGGTGTATGTGTATGTTTCTCTGTAAGATTTTCTCTGTATAGCTTTGCATCCAACATTTGTCCTAAGGTTCTATCCATCCCCCCTTTTTTTTCTAAATATTTTTTAATTCAACAACTATATTATACTTTATATTATTTTTACTGTATCTCCTTTATTTCTGTCTTTTTTCTTCTTTCCCTTATTCATATGGGAACATATGTATATGTATAGCTGATTCACTTTGTTATAAAGCAGAAACTAACACACCATTGTAAAGCAATTATACCCCAATAAAGATGTTTAAAAAAAAAAATTTCTGGAATAAATGACCTAATTTTATTAATGATTTTCTTACAAATAGGATGTTTTTCAACTATTTTTTATGTAATATTAAAAGTTTGAAAGTCAGGATAAATGTAAAAGAGTAAATTATTTCTGAGGAAAGATTAAGCAATATATTTTAATTTAGGATAGTGGCATTTTATTCAAAAATAATATTTTCTCATTTTCATTATTAGTGTAATTCTATCAAATAAAGTGCAGTCCATATTATTTTAGTAGGAAGTATTTTAGGTAATAAAAGCATTACATTTTCATGGCTCATTATGTTCCTATATTTTTCAGTCTCATAACACTGCAACATTCTTAATTCAAGTGATGATCCCTTTTTGTCAGGAGTATATTTTGCAACTGGCTCTGAATGGGTCCTGACCCATGAAGTGGAATTACACTGGAATTTTTTTAAAAGACACATTATCAGGCCCTGTGGAGGTTAAAGTATAATTAATAAGAGACAATTTAAAGAAATAATTTTTTAAAAAAACTATTTTGAGTATGTAATCCTAAAGGACATTATTTGTGTAGATTGGAAAACTCATAGAGTACATTTATTCTAGTTATTACATTTTAGAACTATTTGTGCAGTCTTAAAAATACTGATTGAGATTGGAATAATTTTAGAGATTTTTTTCAGGTTAATAGAACATGTGCAAAATCCCAGAAGCGAAAACACAGAACCTACTGTGTCTCAGGAAGTGAAAGTAGAGTGGAAAGCAGGTGAGTGGGGTGGAATGGACTGTAGAGGGCGTCAGGCTTGGATATTTCAGGGCCTGAAAGGATATCATAGGTCCAAAGGTTGTTCTTCTAAGGCTAGTGAGAAACTACTGAATAATTTAAAGCAGGAGAGTAATATGAATTGATTTGAGTTTGTAAAATTTGTGTTTCAGTAAAGTCAGCATTTTACTGAAAAATGGAGTGAAGTAAATAATGAAATTTTAAGAAATATATGATGGCTATCTTGTATAGGCTGATGGTAGTAAAATTTCTGGAAGGAAGTACGTGGTTAAGAGAGATAAGAAGGCAGAATCAACAAAATGTGATTATTTATTTTCCCATATACTATGAAAGCACTGGCAATGTCCCAAACATTGTGCTAGCTGCTGGTTATGTAGTGGTGAAAAAATTGTTTTTTTTTGCTAGTATGCAATAAAATTTTAAATTAATTGCTATTGAATTACACATTTTAAACAATATAAACATAACTATATAGCTTTAGAAGGAAGGTAAACTTCACATTTTGGTGACTATGATGTGGAAATACTGTCTGAGGAAGCATTATTTAAAAATTACCACAGGTATAATCAGTAGGAATTCACCTGAAAATCAATGCTGAAAAAAGAAGTGTAAGTGGAGACTGTGGATGAAATTTGCACACAGACAAAACAACCTTCATTGATAAACTGATTAGATTGATGATTAATAGAAGGAGTTACCATGGGGACAGTGAGAGGTTTGTGTTATGCGTTGCTCCAAGATTTCTTTACTGAACAACTCATTGAAATCTGCATCATTTTGGAAGACTAACTTTGGCTTAAGCTGATGAGTCCTGCTCAGTCTCTGTACGGTCTTAATTTACTTGCATATACTTATAGAAGTTTTACATGGATTATCAAATGTATTATAATCTTTTGCTCCTTTCATGCACAGAAGTGTATTTCATATCCAAGTAATCTAGTTGTACCTGGGAGCAGTCCCTCATCCTCCCTCTATTTTGTAGTCCTAGACATTCCATTTATCAGCCTTTGCTCAATCCTACTAGAAATCTAGTCAGGGAAATTTCAGGCCTGTATCCTTGTACCTCCTGATTTCAGAACTTACTCCCCAGGATTTGGTGGGGGCTGAGACTAATTAAATGCCAAGCATCCCCCATCCTTATCTAAAGTCTGTTTCAGAATTCTCAGAAGAAACACACCTTCATCCAAGGTACTGGCCATGGCCACATTTTCTGACTGCTAAGTAGGGAAACTCAAGGGGTGGCTTAGAGAGGGTTTTATGCACATTATTTTGCCCAATGTAACCATAATCACACCGTATAAAAACAGTGTACCAGTTCTGCACAAATAGTGTCAAGACAAACCCCTTATAATCTCTTAACCATACTGCCACAATGCAGCCCCTGCATTCAGAGTCCCCACCCATTTTTCTTGACCTACAATATCATGCTGTGTGAGCCCTGGGACACCCAGAGGAGCTCAGCTCTGCTCTGGGTGAAAAAAGGGACATGGTGGTTATTTAAAGCACAAATGGAGTGACCAGTTACCCCTTGTCATTTCCCAGGCTTGGTTGCTGTGTATAAGAAACCTGGGTCAAACCTCTGTACCCTGTGTTCTCTTTAGACTTTGCCTCTGCATCACAGGCTGCCTGGGGAGGTGGAAGCTAAAGCTCAGAAATCTGGGGAGGAAGATTAAATAAGGGGAGGTGTACATAAGGAATCAATACCATTTGATTATGTGGAAGAATAGAAACATGAGAAAATTATCAGGGGATATAAACAGATAACAGGGAGTACTGGTGTCTGTCAGGTCATTAGAGTACAAAGTAGATATGGAGGCCCCAACAGAAACATGATTTAGCAGTTGAGCCTTAATAACAAAAATGTGGCAGATGAAAAGGCACATGATAAATTATCCAGAGAAAAGGGAGTGTTTTTAATTCTCTAACAACTGTTACTACAGCACTCTCAGGGAGGTACCGATATTTCCTTGTTTTGAAGATGTGGCCACAGAGACAAATAAACCAAATAAATTGTGCAAGCTCCCACAGACGGTGAGAGACATTTCTATGATGTGGAGTCATGATCTGATTCCAGGGCCTAAGTTGAAACTTGCTGCACTGTGGTGCTACTTCTGGTGAGTGTTCTTACAAATATTTCAGAATATAGAGATGCATTTATTTTCTTTTTTAATTTTTATTATATTTATTGAAGTACAGTTGAGTTACAATATTATAATAATTTCAGGAGTACAGCATAGTGATTCAATATTGAGATACATTTAATTTCTGATAAAAGAATATCCACAGATTAAATGATTTAATTCAGTATATAACACAGCTGTCTCATAGTAAGTGGTCAATCAGTGTGGATAGCTTTTTATTAATATGATTGACATAAACTTGTTAATTGTCATTATTGTAGTCCCCCTAAGACCATATGAATATTAAACAGGTTCCTCTTGAGGCTGTATGGCTCAGGGGTCAGAGACCCAAAATCTGACCTCAGCCGACCTGGGCTCCAGCCAGCCTCCCCCATATGCTAGGTGAGGTACAGGTCTTCACCTCCTCCCTTCACCCTCCCTTCTCAAAATTGTTGAGAGGAAGAAATGGGCTAGTGAGTCTAAAGTGCTCACACATGGAACACTATGAGTCATAGCTGTTCTTATTTACATCTGGGACAATACAGACAGTTTGTAGCTGATAAGTGGGCAGAAGTGCAAGATCAATGTGCTGTGGGTACTTCAGTGTGCAAACTGTTCTCCACAGCTCCCTCAGCCATGTCTGTATACCTGTTGTCTTCAATGTATGTCTCCCCATTTGAATATGTCACAGTATTTTGACTCAATAGATTTTCTATTATTTTAACCCAATAATTGATAACAAAATTTTAAGGTAGAGGAAGCAATACAAAATCAGTCTCTTTATATTCTATAGCAAATGTGTTGAGAAGTCCATGACACAATATTTTGAGCACAATTAAAAATAAAGCAGCTGCAACACAACAGTGAGGAAGAAAACAAGAGCTCAATAGTAGCACCAGACCTCTGCAGTTCCCAATACCAGCCCAAAACCTCACATGTCAGGAATCCCCTGAAGAATGTTGAAATGTGAAAGATGACCAATTTGTCTCTCATCTCTGATATAGAGTGGATACCAGAAACCTGCATTTTTGACAATAGTTTAGTAATAAATTTAACCCCTTGATGTCTGCATGCTCATGTTACTCCCATGATTATGGTATGTTGCACAGGAAAAAGGACCTTTGGGATGTAATTAAGATTATTAATCAGTTGCACACATAGGGAGTTTATGAAGGTGAATCTAAAGTAATCACAAGACCCATTTTCTGGCTAGAAGCAGAGAGGAAGAAAGGGAGTTTCCAAGTGCAAGATGGACTTGTTCTTGGATGGTGTAGGAGAGTAAAATTTGCCATGCTAAAATATCTCTTTGGCATTAGATTACTTTGTACTGAAAATAATCAAGGCCCAAAAGACTCAGGAATAAATTTTGGCCTTCCCTCTAACTGCCTAAAGAATTGATATAAATGGCCTGTTCTCAGAATACAGGTATCACCACAGATATATGCAAAGAACATGGGCTAGAATGGGGACAACTCAGCAGGGCCTAGAGATCAGAGTCTACTCTGTGTCCTATTGTCTCTGCATGGTTCAGAAAACATTTATTTACCATACATTTGCTTCTCCATCTCCATGTGAATTGCTTTCCCCCCCTTTGAAATACCACACTACTATCCCCAACATCATCTTTTTTCTTTAGTTGAAGATGGTATTTAAGGTGAGGGTTTCAGCCATTTTAATGAGTTACTCAGTTTTTCTGGGTCTCTCCCGTGTGTACATGTTATTAAACTTTTATTTTACTTTCTCCTGTTAATCTGTCTCATGTCAATTTAATTCTTAGCCCAGCCAGAAGAACTTAGAAAGGTAGAGGAAAATGTCTTCCTCCCCAACAATGGAATATCAAACCACAACATAAAACAAAGTGAAAATTATGTATGGGGGAGTAAAGGCAACATTCCCTGCTTGAAAAGATCATAAAATTATTTCTTGAGGGATATATTTTTAACTGACAACAACAAAAAATGTTGCTCGCCATCTGGTTCTATGAGAATAAAGTCACTAGCCACTGAAGTTGTTGACTTTTAACACACCCTGAAAGGAGTTCAGTGTGGAGATCAGGAATAAGGTACTCTGTGCTCTGGGGAAAACTGGCATAGCGGGCTTTCAGATAGTTAGATGTTTTCAGGAGAAGACAACCCAATTTCTGGTATCTTCTTGTACCTAGAAAAGCATTAAAATTATTAATGGAGATATCTGCTTTTCATAACTAGCAGCAGCCTTCTACCAAGACAGGTGCTTGATTTCATGTTCCCCATTCACCAAAATCATATATATACTGATGCCCCCCCTACTTCAGAGCAGTTCTGCAGAGCTGTCTGAGAGGCTCTCTCACAGCTATGGTCCTTAGTAAGTCCCCAAATAAAACTGAACTCACAGCTCTCATGTTGTGCTTTACTTTTTCCAGGTAACAGTTTAGGCAACAAATGAAGGGACACAGAGCAGACTTTTATCCTTCACCTGAACTCTGTGAGAATCCAGATCTTTAGTACCAGCAGAGGTCTCTTGTGCCCATCCACCTCCTTGGAGAGTCCAGCCAAATTTGGGTGAGTCTCTCCTGATTCTTGCATCTCACAATTTTTTGTTGATGATCCTGAATTTTATTTGGTAGTGTATAAGAGGTACCCAGCCCCCTAATTGAAAGATACTGGAAAAAAACATATCTTAGCTGAAATAGACTGGGAGAATCTGGTTGAAAGACACTGAGTTGAAAGACACTGGGATTTACTCAGTTGAAAGACACTGAGTGGTCTGGGCTGAGTGGATACATATGAGACTGACCTGAAGTTTTTCCTCAATTTGGCCACCTTAGCCGAATTTTTCAAGGTGAAAATGAAAATATTACATGAGAGCTTTGCTCCAAAGAAGAGGGACAAGACTACCTTCCCAGAGACGGTTAAGGCTTTCTCAGGCAACTGAGAAATTTACAGGAGTGATGGAGGCAGAGTCTTCATACTGTACAATGGTCCCATCACAAAACCGAATCACTAATTAAAAGACTTGAAGGGACTTCCCTGGTGGCAGAGTGGTTAAGAATCCATCTGAAATGCAAGGGACACAGGTTTGAGCCCTGGTCAGGGAAGATTCCACATGCCATAGAGCAACTAAACCCATGTGTCACAAGTACTGAGCCTGCACTCTAGAGCCTGTGAGCCACAACTACTGAGCCTGCATACCACAACTACTGAAGCCCATGCAGCTAGAGCCCGTGCTCTGCAACAAGAGAAGCCACTGCAGTAAGAAGCCCACGCAACACAACAAAGAGTAGCCCTTACTCTCTGCAACTAGAGAAAAGCCAGTGTGCAGCAATGAAGACCCATGCAGCTAAAAATTAATTAATTAATTAATTATAAAAAAGACTTGAAGAAGGGAGATCAAGATGGCAAAGTAGAAGGACGTGCACACTTCCTTCCACAAATACATCTACACATGGAAGAGTTCTCATGGAATACCTACTGAACACTGGCAGAAGATCCCATACAGTCAAAGCTGCAAGAAAGTTCACCACATAACTGGATAAGACAAAAGGGGCATAAAGGAATTGGAATGGAACCTACATACTGGGAAGGGAGTTATGAAAGAGGAAAGGTTCCCTCACCCTGGGAACTTCCTTCATTGTCTGGGAAGTGATCCAGGACAGATAGGGAGCTTCAGAGGCTCAGAGGAGAGTACAGGAGCCAGCTTGTGGCATGCAGGGTAGAGGGAGACTATCATAGACAGTCCTTGCCACATCATTGCCCTTCCCAGCCTGAGATCCATGTCTGCTTGTGTGCACAGTGGCTGGGTTTCAGTGGACAGACCTGGGGAAAGGACGCAGTTTGGCTATACAGAGACAGTTGGAAGGGCCTGGACGGTAGTCTGGGCCACAACTGGAGTGTGCACAGAATGGAGACTGGGTCTTTCATAGGAGCCCCATTGTCAACATGTGCATGAAGGGAGGGGCATGGCTCCACCATGGCATCCTCATTCTCAGAGTGCTCACAGTGGGTGTGGCTCTGCCACTATGAGCTTTACTTTAGGATGCACAAGCACAGACTGGTTGCCCACAAGTGAAAACAGGGCTGAAATGTGAGCTGATTGCTTGTGCTCCCACAGTGAGAGCAGGGCACAGCTTCAGTGGGCTTTTGAGCCAGTGGCTTTGTGAGTGCAATGCCTGGGGGACATCAGAGCTGATTACTGATGCTCCTGTGGCACACACGTGGAAATAGGGCTGAAATATGAGCCAATTCCCTGCGCTCCCACAGCATGTGTGGGTGCGTGGCTTTGAAGTGTTTATGTTGGTGGGTTTACACGGGCAGCTTTGTGAGCACAGCACCTGAGGGACACTGAAGCCAATTACTGGTGCTCCTGCATCTGAGGTGAGTCCAGCACAATCAGCAGCAGGCTTTGTGGGCACCCACATGTGGAAGTGAGGCTAAAATCTGAGCTGATTTACTGGCATTACCACAGTGGAGGTGGGGCTGAGGGGAGCACCAACAACAGTGTACTTTGTGGGCAAACAGTCTGGGTGGCAAGCAATGTCACAGAATGGGCATCCTGGTAGACACCTCCTAGGGAGGAATATGCAGTGGCTTCTTTCCCAGCGGGAGTGTTGCAGTCCCACCTACCTCAGATCACAGCTTAGAACAAGATAAGGCTTCTACTCCAAAAACTGGGAAACAGATCCTGCCCCTGACAGGGCTGTGAGAACAGATCACAGAGGAGGCCCCATTCAATATGTACAGCAGGATCTGGTCACCACAATTCCAATCACACCCCCTATCAAGAGGACAATGTCCAGCACACTGAGGAAGGACGTGTCAGGCATACATACCAAAAACAGCCCTCACACCAAAAATATTAGACTGATACAGCCTACACAGGGATAAAATAAAATCCTTCCACATAAAATCAGCCCTCCAATGTCACAGCAGATAACCATTTCTCCTGAAATTATAGAGTCAGATAAATATAAGTAAAATGAAAAAGCAAAGGAAATACTCCTAATTAAAAGAACAACAGAAATCCCCTGAAAGAACAAACGATGAACTAGACCTCTCCAGTCTCCCAGACTCCAATTTCAAAAAATAGGCAAAAAAAAAAGCTGAAGGAATTAAGAAAGAGTATCTATAGGAGTGCAGATCCCTGTAATAAGGAACTAGAAAGTATAAAGATGAGCCAATCCAAATTAGACAATTCAGTTGCCGAGATGAAAGCTGATCTAAAGGCAAAAATAGCAAACTAAATAATTGAGAAGAATGAATAAGATCTGGAAGATAGAATAATGGAAATTGCCCCATCAGAACAGCAAACAGAAAGACAAATTTTATAAAAGAAGACCTATGGGATAATATAAAGCTTGCCAATGTACACATAAGAGGGGTGTCAGAAGGAGAAGAAAGAGAAAGGTGATTTTTAAATGTAGCTGAAGAAATTATGCCTGAAAACTTCCCAAATCTAAGGAAAGAAACAGATATCCAAGTACAGAAAGCATAAAGGTTCCAAACAAGATAAACCCAAATAGATCTACACCAAGACATATCATAATTACAATGGAAAAATTTAAAGATAAGAGAGGATTCTAAAGGCACCAATAGGAAAGCAATCAGTTGCAAGGGAGCCCCCATAAGTCTATGAGCTGATTTCTCTACAGAAATTTTGCAGGTCAGAAGGGAGTGGCAAGATATGTTACAAGTCCTTAAAGGGATAACCTGCATCCTAGGATATTCCACCCAGAAAGATTATAATTTAGAATAGAAGAAGAGATAAAGAATTTCTCAAACAAGCAAAATCTAAAAGAATACAGAAGTATTAAACCTATTCTAAAAGAAAAATTGAAAGGTCTTCTCTCAATAGAAAAAAAAGCAAGAATCTATAGGAAATGGAAAATTACAATAGGAAATGCAAATATATAAAAGAAGTGTAGATCACTTAAATAAGTCAGTACACAAATTTTAAAAATTATCAAAAATTTCTTGAAAGGAATCATAACTACAGTGAACATCAAAAGGATAAACATGAATATGTAAAAAAGAACATCAAAATCACAAGAAGTAGAGGAGGGGAATAAGAAAATATAGATCTTTTAGACTATGTTTGAGCTTACATGACTACGAGTCTAAAGCAAGTAGATATTGCAATGAGTTAACATACTTGAAAACCAGGGTAACCACAAATCAAAAAAAAAAAAAAAATACAATTAGATCCACAAAAATCAAAATTAAAGAATTCAAGCATATACAAAATAAAACTATCAAGCCACAAAAGGAAAAACAAGAAAAGAAGAATGGAACAAATAAGAAATACAAAATCTACTGGTAAACAAGTTTTAAAATGGAAATAAATACATACCTATTAATAATTACTTTAAACATCAGTGGACAAAATAATCCAATTAAAAGATATATTGTGGCAGATTGGATAATAAAACAAGAACCTACAAAATACTGCCTACAAGTGACCCACTTTAGGGTGAAGGACACACATAGACTGAAATTGAGGGCATGGAAAAAATATTTTATGCAAGTGGAAATGACAAGAAAGTGGGGCTAGCAATATTTAGACAAAATACACTTTAAAACAAAGGCCATAAAGAAAAATAAAGACATTATATAATGATAAAAGGAGCAACACAAGAAGAGGATATTAAACTCATTAACATAGTGCACCCAATATAGAAGCACCTAAATACATAAAAAATATAATAGACATAAAGGGAGGAATTGACAGGAATACAAAATATTAAAAGACTTTAATACACAATTGATATCAATGGACAGATCTTCCAGGCAGAAAATCTGTAAGACAATAGAGATTCTAAATGACACAATAGAACAGTTAGACTCACTTTATATCTTCAGGACATTACACCTAACACCCCCCTCCCCAGAATACACATTCTTTTCAAGTGCACATGGAACATTCTCTAGGATAGACCACATACTAGGACGCAAAACAAGCCTCAGCAAATTTAAGAGGATAGAAATTATTTCAGGCATCTTTTCTGGCCACAGTGGCATGAAACTAGAAATTAACCACAGAAAGAGAAACAAGAAAAAAAAGATTACATGGAGACTAAACAGCATGCTACTAAAAGAACAAATGGGTCAACAACAAAATCTAAGAGGAAATAAAGAAATACCTCAAGACAAATGACAATGCAAATACAACCATACAAAATCTATGGGATGCAGCAAAAGCAGTCCTAAGAGGGAAGCAAAAAATAAGAAAAATCTCAAATAAACAACCTAACCTTCCACCTGAAAGAATTAGAAAAAATCAACAAAACCTAAAGCCAGCAGAAGGAAGGAAATAATAAGGATCAGAGAGAAAATAAAATAGAGATAAAAAACAATATAAAAAAATCAATAAAACCGAGAGCTGCTTTTGTGAATGTATAAACAAAATTGGCAAAACTCTGGCCAGGCTCACCAAGAAGAAAAGAAAGAACACCCAAATAAACAAAATAAGAAATGAAAGAGGAGAAATCATAACCGATACCATAGAAGTACAAAAAATCATAAGAGAATACTATGAACAGTTATATGCTAACAAATTGGTCAAACTAGAAGAAATGGACAACTTTGTAGAAGCATACCACCCATCAGAACTGAATCAAGAAGAAATAATTTGAAGAGATCAATCAGTAGAAGTAAAATAGTGTCTGTAATCAAAAACAAAAGCAAAAACAAAAAAACTCCCTGGATATAAAAGTACAGGACTGAATGGCTTCACTGGGGAGATATACCAAACATACACGAATTTATGGAAGAGTTCTCAAACTCTTCCAAAAGATTGAAGAGGAGGGAACAATCACAAATTCATTCTATGAAGCCATCATCACCCTGATACAAAAACCAGACAAAAAAGAACAAAAACAAAAAAGAAAATTACAGGCCAATATCTTTTATGAATATAGATGCCAAAATCCTCAACAAAATATTGGCAAACCGAATCCAGCAACACATAGAAAGGATCATACACCATGATCAAGTTGGATTCATTCCAGTGTCACAAGGATGGTTCAACATTCTCAAATCAATGGGATACATCACATCAATAAAAGAAAAGACAAAAACACATTATCATCTCAATAAATGCAGAAAAAGCATTTGATAAAATTCAACATGGTTATAGAGGGAACATATGTCAACATAAAAAAGCTATTTGTGACAAACCCACAGCCAACATGATACTCAACAGTAAAAGGCTAAAAGCCTTCCCACTAAATTCTGGAACAAGACAAGGATGTCCACTCTCACCATTTCTATTCACCACAGTATTGGAAGACCTAACCACTACAATCAGACAAGAAAAAGAAATAAAATGTATCCAAACTGGAAGGGAAGATGTAAAATTGTCATTATATGAAGATGACATGACACTGTATATACAAAACGCTAAAGACTCCACACAAAGCCTACTAAAACTGATAAACAAATTCCGCAAGGTAACAGGATACAAGATTAACATACAGAAATCTGTTTCATTTCTTTACACTAACAGTGAAATATCAAAAAGGGAAAGTAAAAAAATGTATCTTTTAAAATTGTATCAAAAACAAAAACACCATCTAGGAATAAACCTGACCAAGGAGATGAAAGACTTATAAGCTGAGAACTATAAAAACATTGATAAAGGTAATTGAAGATGATTCAAAGAAATGGAAAGATATCTCAGGCTCTTGGTTAGGAATGATTAATACTGTTGAAATAGCCATATGACCCAAAGCAATCTATAGACTTGATGTGATCCCTGTCAAATTACCAATGATATTTTTCACAGAACTAAAGCAAATAATCCTAAAATTTATATGGAATCAAAGAATACCCAGAATTACCAAAGCAATCCTGAGGAAAAAGAACAAAGCTGGAGGCATATCCCTCCCAGACTTCAGACAATACTGCAAAGCTACAGTAATCAAAGCATCATGGTATTGGTATAAAACAGAAATATGGATCAATGGAATAGAATAGAAAGCCCAGAAATAAACACACAACCTATGGCCAATTAATTGTTGACAAAGGAGGTAAGAATGTACAATGGAGAAAAGACAGTCTCTTCAGCAAGTCGTGTAAGGAAAGCTGCACAGCACATGCAAAATAATGAAATTAGAACACTCCATCATACCATTCAAAAAAGTAAACTCAAAATGGCTTAAAGACTTAAATATAAGACACAGCACCATAAAACTCCAGGAAGAGAACATAAGTAAAACATTCTCTGACATAAATCATAGCAATAATTTCTTAGATTGTTCTCCCATGGCAAAAGAAATAAAAGCAAAAAATTTAAAATGGAACTTAATCAAACATATAAGCCTTTTCACAACAAAGGAAGTCATAATCAAAATGAAACGACAAACTATGGAATGGGAGAAAATATTTGGAAACAATGTGACTGATGAGGGATTAATTTCCAAAATATATAAAGTTGTAGGGGCTTCCCTGGTGGTGCAGTGGTTGAGAGTCCGCCTGCCGATGCAGGGGACACGGGTTCGTGCCCCGGTCCGGGAGGATCCCACATGCCGCAGAGCGGCTGGGCCCGTGGGCCATGGCTGCTGAGCCTGCGTGTCCGGAGCCCGTGCTCTGCAGCGGGAGAGGCCACAACAGTGAGAGGCTCACGTACCAAAAATAAATAAATAAAATAAAATTAAAGTTGTATGAGCTCATACAACTCAATATCAAAAAAACCAAAAAATCCAATCAAAAAATGGGTCTGAACAGAACAGAAGACCTAAATAGATGTTTCTCATATGATGACATACAGATGGTCTACGGGCACATGAAAAGATGCTCAACATTGCTAATTATTAGAGAAATGCAAATCAAAACTACAATGAGGTATCACCTCACACCAGTCAGAATGGCCATCATCAAAAAGTCTACAAACAATAAATGCTGGAGAGGATGTGGAGAAAAGGAAACCCTCCTACACTGTTGGTGGGAATGTAAATTGGTACAGCTACTATGGAAAACAGTATGGAGGTTCTTTAGAAAACTAAAAAGAGAACTACCATATGATCCAACAATCCCACTCCTGGTCGTATATCTGGAAAAGACAAAAACTGATTCAAAAAGATGCATGCACCCTAATGTCATACAGATGTTCAACAGGCATATGAAAAGTTGTTCAACATATATATCATAAATGTGGGATATATATATATATATAGTTATATAATGATCTACTACTCAGCCATAAGAAGAATTAAGTTTTGCCATTGCAGCAACATGGATAGGCCCAGAGATTATCAGACTAAGTGAAGTAAGTCAGACAGAGAAACACAAATAACATATGATTTATATGTGTAATCTATAAAAATTATATAAATGAACTTATTTACAAAACACAAACAGACTCACAGGCATAGAAAACAAACTTATGGTTACCAAAGTGGAAATGTGGGGAGGGATAAATTAGGAGTTTGGGATTAACAGATACACACTACTGTAAATAAACTAGGTAAACTACAAGGACCTACTGTATAGAACAGGGAGCTATATTCAATATCTTGTAATAACTTATAATGGAAAAAAGCCTAACACCCTAGGTGTATGTAAATAAAAAAATTATCATTACAAGCACTTATTTAAGTGGAAATTAAAGGACATCTTGCTCTGAAAATGGCCAAAATGGGGCTCTTTTATTGCATGCACAGTTAAGTTTGAGAAAACTAGCTTGATGAAACATCTTTGCAGAATTATGACCTGGAGGGAACAAATCCTTCTAGGAGAAGTCACTTTTCTCTCCCTGTGCCTTGAGATATACATGTTCCACCAGGGCTTTCAGGAACACTTATCTAGACCATCTCTAATTCTTGAGACTGAGTGAAAATAGGGGAGAAACAGGCCTTCTTTTTTAAAAAAATTAACTTATTCCAACTGTTATTTATAAATAGTGAGTTTTATATTGTAATACCTGCTTTATGATTAAGTTTTAAAATGAAGCTATGAGATCTCTAGTTGTGATTGCCTTATAGATATGATATGTCTACCTCAGGACAGAATTACCAAATTTAATTTGTAAATGAGCTCTATTTAATTGGCTTAAAGAAAATTAAATGCTGATATAAACACTCAGAAATATAAAAGAAACTAATCCAAATGAATTTTAGGTTAATGTGTTCTGGGAAATAGCATTAAATTTATATTTGATATTACAGTTAAAGTTTGTTGGTTTCATTAATACAGACATGTCTTTACACTCATCAACATTAAGTATAGTACATTTTTTTGTACCTAGGTTTACTAGAAGTCAAATAAGATTTTATATCTGTTGCAAATTTATCAACAAGAAAAAATAACTTGGTATGATAAAATTTTTATAAGTAAATTAAATGTAAAGTTGATAAAATCTTTTAGGTATACTCTTTAGGAATAACTATGCTTTAGGAACTTCTACTTAGAGTCTCTCCAGATATTTGGTAATGTGAAACTTTAGAGTTTTGCTAAATTAAGTTAAATGATGGAAGTTTATTGAATATCTAGGTGATCCCTGAATAAGATACTGAAACATTAATTACTGAACACTGACTTCTTTTATACAGAAACAAATGATATTTAGGACTATTAATATATATGTTTGGTGCCACACTGAGGCATTTTATATAAGAAAGCACATGATTTCAGAAATTATTATTGGTATTTATAAGTTTGTCAATCTACAGGATGCTAATGTAAAAGTTCATAACTCCTTACTTCTTAGTTTTCACTAGCAATTGAGGTTTTTAAGAGTTGATGATTCTAATTTGAATATGTAATAAAGCAGATTATTTCTAAATAGGAAAATAAGGGAAAAATTAATATGGATGCAAGAAGTTGTAGAAGGTTCCTGGGAAAGAAAGAAAAAAAAAAGAACTTTAGTATGGTATTCTGTGTGTGGCCAGAATTAATATTAGAATAAATTTAATTGAGTTATAATATTAAAGGTAAAGTGATGCAAACCTGAATTTGTATTCTCTCTCTGTTAAGACAACAAAGTTTTCTTAAAATATTCTTGCTGTTTTTGATAACAGATTGTTAGTTTCTCTACCTTTAACTGGTAATCTGTTATAAGTTTCTGTATTTGCCTTGGAAATCTTTTATTTTCACTTTGGTTAAGTAAGTATTGCTTTACAGTGACCTATGATCCTATTTGACTACATGTTTTTAAAAACTTTTTGGTATTTTTTGAAAAATCTCCCACATTAAATTTTACTGTACTTCCTTTGACCTCTAGTTAACTTTGGAATACCTCAAATGGCCCCTGAACTCTTGGAACTAACTAGGTTCATTTGGTATGTTAAATTACATGGAAAGCATTGTCAAATGAATATTAAATCTTCTTAGGTTATATTGTATGGGTAAATATTATTAATATATTCTAGAGATTATATGGAATTCCTAAAAATCTGGTATGTGCTGGTAAAATGTTATCAGTCATAATTCTATTTATTATATTAAAATTTTGTATGACACAGCAGTAACCAAGTTTCTTTGTTAATTACATTGTAATAAGATGCTTAACCTTGCCTTCTTAAGTTTTTATGTCATTCATAGACAGTTGTACTCTGATGCTTCCACCAAAATTTTACATCTTCAGGAAGGTACACAAAAAGGACTTTTAGACAAGTACAAGTTTCTGATAACTTCAGATCATACCGCTGAACTGGGGAAGAAATTAAGGAATTCTAATGGAAACTCTGACGGCTTCATAGAGCTGTTAACAAGAGATCAAGGGTTCATTCATAAGACTGAGTGAACTGGTAAATATGGTTATAATTAGTATGGGTTCTGTTTGAAATACTACTGTCTTTTAATCTGTGTTTTCCAGATATAAGGAAACATTTCCCCTGAAGCTAATTATGACTTAAAGCAGTTTGGTAAACTATACCATTGTAAGCAGGATTGCAATATTTATCTTTTCTCTCTACTTGATCCCTCCAAAGACTGGAAACTCTTAGGTTCACAGCAGCTTTATCAGGTGAATAAAGAAGGCTACCTCCTGACAGGTGCAGAAATTTCAAGATATTTTGGGAACCTTGAGAAGAGAGAAATTCTCCCCAATCTATAGATATTGAAGGTGGAATCTGATGGCAAGACTTTCTGGCCTTGAGAGGACTTTTAAATATTCAATCTGAGATTCTTTATAAAAAGTTTCAGCAAAGGTAATTTTAAGATAGTCTTAGTGATCAATTACACTTACGTAAATAATCAGGCCAAGTTGAAACCAGACTTATTTTGCAAACAAATTAGTATTAATTTGGATATATTTGGTGGAACTGAGAGGAATTTTAGAGAGAAAAAAGTATATTTCAGCAATATACCTTTGTGGATATTAAATACTATTGTTGTTTAATTGTCCAAGACTCACTTCCTAAATGGCATATCATTACCATGTTACATTATTGTAAAGTTTACTTGAATTATTAAAAGGACATTCTAAGCTTGTTTCTGAAGCTTAGTACAGTAATGTATCTTTGGATGAAGATCAGATGCCCCACAAACTGCAACTAAGAGATAATGCATACAGTGAAAGACATAATTGAAAGGACTATATACAACCTAGATGGAAGGGCCCTTATAAGGTACATTTAGCTAGCTCATGCTCAACAAAGCTGAAAGTAATTAACTCTTGGATTCATATTTCCCATTTAGACAGGGCCCCTGCACCACACTGGTCTTTAGAGTAGACTGCTGGCCACAAAATCACCTGAAAACAATCTTCAAACAGAGGAGAAACTACACTCACACCAGAATGAGAAGAAAAAAAACATCAGAAGTAGACAGCTATACCAAGATGTTGGACTTGACCCATATGCTTATAATGCTTTCTTAATTTCTTTGACATTTGCATAAATAAATATTTTTCTATTATGAGCATGTTTTAAAATGCTAGTTTTAAAAATCAGTCCAATTGTTGGGTTTGTGCTCAGCTACCTGTGCCTAGTACTTTTGGCTTACCTTGATGGATTTCTTCTGTCCAAGGCTCTGATTGGATAAGCTTAAGGGAATTTATTCTAGAAGATAGAAGTTATAGTTCTGTTCAGACCACTATTGATATTACTAGATGGGACTCCTTCACTTGGCCAACCAATCATACTTGCTCTGACCATGGCCATATATATGAATGTTCTTTAAAAGTTACTCAAATTCATTCAGAGCAACAAGCAAAATTTCAATCAAAGGATATAATATCCCTCACTTGGGAGATGTATTTATATGGCTAACACCAGGCTATGACAATTTAACTTTAAGCAGCCTTCCCTATGTTGGGAACAATGAAACCATAACAAAGATAATCAGTCTAATAAAAGTAGGAGATTGGGCTGCATGCCTTATGAATAATGCCAATATATCATTTCCCTTAAAGAAAAGGATTGGTAAGGAGCAGACTAAGTCAGGAGACCTGGGGACATACTTGGCCACACCTAACGAAATTTCTTGGCTTAAATTCTTACTTATGACCTTACTAATGCTACTAGCTATATTATTTTTATTCTGCTATTTTACAAGTTTGTTGTTTCTTGCATTACAAAATGTGTGACTGAGCCTCTGATAAAATGATGACTAGGTAACTTGTAACAGTTGACCAAATATATAGTTCTATATAATATCAATGATTGCAAGAGTGTAACTCTAGATATGGGAAGAGGCAACAAGAGGGAATAATTTCTTAGACCATAACAAGCTAGTAAGACAGGGGGCCTGGAGAACTTCAACTACTGTTAATAGGACCTAGTCCAGTAATAGCACATTGAGTGGTCTATCAACAAAATCCTGGCCTGATCTAAACATGAGCATTCCTAGCACTGTGGGACAAAATGGTCATGAAACACCTCCCAAACCATGGTCAAATTTATTACCATGAGGGGACACTGACAATAAAAATATGTTGCTTGTTATTTACAGTAGCCAGGACATGGAAGCAACCTAAGTGTCCATCAACAGATGAATGGATAAAGAAGACATGGCACATATATACAATGGAATATTACTCAGCCATAAAAAGAAACCAAATTGAGTTATTTGTAGTGAGGTGGATGGACCTAGAATCTGTCATACAGAGTGAAGTAAGTCAGCAAGAGAAAAACAAATGCTGTATGCTAACACACATATACAGAATCTAAAAAAATTGTTCTGAAGAACCAAGGACCAGGACAGGAATAAAGATGCAGACGTAGAGAATGAACTTAAGGACACAGGGAGGGGGAAGCGTAAGCTGGGATGAAGCGAGAGAGTGGCATGGACATATATACACCACCAAATGTAAAATAGATAGCTAGTGGGAAGCAACCACATAGCACAGGGCGATCAGCTCGTGCTTTGTGACCACCTAGCGGGGTGGGATAGGGAACGTGGGAGGGAGACACAAGAGGTAGGGGATATGGGGATATAAGTACACGTACAGCTGATTCACTTTGTTATACAGCAGAAACTAACACAACAATGTAAAGCAATTATACTCCAATAAAGATGTTAAAATAAATGTTGCTTGGCATCTTGTTCTACAAGAATGAAGTCACTAGCCACTGCAGTGATTGACATTTAACACTACCTGAAAGGAATTCATGTTGGAGATCAGGAATGAGGCACTCTGTGCTCTGAGAAAAATTGGAAGAACAGGTTTTCTTCAGATAGATATTTTCAGGAGAAATTTTATTAACCCAGTTTCTTGCATTTTCTCATACCTAGAGAAGTACTAAAATTATTAGCAGAGACATCTTCTCCTCATAGCTAGCAGCAGCCTTCTACCAAGATGTGTGCTTGAATGCATGTACTCCTTTCATCAAAATCATATATATATATATATATGACCTCCCCTCTAACTCTTCAGAGTGGTTCCTCAGAGCTATATAAGAGGCTGTCTCCCAAGCTATTGTCCTCAGTAAGTCCCGAAACAAAACTGAACTTACAGCTCTCACACTGTGTGGTTTGTTTTGCTTTTTTCAGTCGACATTACTAAAATAAGATACAAGGAGTAAAGGAAGATTGGGATACAAGAGATACTTTTACATTTGGTAAAGAGAAGTTTCAAAGAATTTTTTTTCTGTTTTTGGTTTTGTGTTTGTCTTTTTTTTTTTTTT
>NW_020171806.1:16582-28956 GCF_003031525.2 Neophocaena asiaeorientalis asiaeorientalis | reverse complement strand
TTTTTTGTTTTTGGTTTTGTTTTTGTTTTTTTTTTTTTTTTTTTTTTGAACTGGGCTCCAGAGCATCTGTTGAGAGGATTGGTGATAGAAGTTTGGTAAAGAGATGATTATTTGAAATAAGTTTGCTAAGGATGGGAGAGTTGACGACAGGAACAATTACGCAAGTCCAGGGTCTTCAAAGCACAGATCACCTGCTGAATCTTGCTTGCTGCCTTTTTCATACAGTGGATTAGTGAAGAGGTATTTTTACATTTTTTAATGTTTGCAAAACATCTAAAGAAGTATATTTCATGATGCATAGTAATATGACATTCAAATGTCCTTGTCTATTGGAATACAACTACACTCATTTGTTCATGTACTGTATACGTCTGCTTTGCACAATTAAGAGAAATGTCAGTAGTTGTCAGATAAACCATAAAGCCTATAAAGGATAAAATATTTATTTGTCTGTTTTGGAACAGATTTCATCTCACATGATATAAGCTACAAGAAGCAAGATGCTTTGTCTAGTCTTCACACTGATATATTCTAACTCTACAAAGAAGACACAACATTTATGGAACTATTGGATTATCTCCATGAAGTGTTAAGGCTGATTATTAGATGTGGTTAAGTTTATGTTATTATTTTTAGTTTATTGTAGAAAAATATATCATTTGGTATCATTTTATCCAGTAGACCTTAGTCACTTAGTAGAAGGTAGGTTTCAGAAAGGAAGTTGAGATTTCACCAGGGAAAACAGGGAAAAGGTGAATGGGGTGAGAACATATATGAAGTTGTTAAGTTATGGACTATGGATTCAACCATAGAAAGGGAAGACATGTAGACCAGACGTTGCTGATGGATATAGATGAGCCCATGTCATCACGTGCTGGCCTGAACCACTGAGGATGACACTGTCCAACAGCTCTGGGCCAAGAAATGCAAACTAAGATGTCCAGATTTCCTTGGCCTGTTAAAAGCAGATGGCAGAAGGGCAGCCAGCAGTGAGGGATTAGATAGTGCTGGAGACTTAATGCCCATTATAGGTAGGGCTGCTGCACTGCAGGGGCACTGGTCTGGACCTGGAGTCCAGTATTTCATGCAGAGGGCTCCACCCCATCAACTCTCTGGCCACACTCTTAAAAGCCAGTCTATTGAAGATGTTTACATATGTTTTTCCTGTAGTCATACATATACGCAGCCATTCCCAGACTCTTGCTACACTGTCTGGCACTCCTCTGTCAAAGAGCATCCTGAAATATACCAAGTCCAATTCCAGAAGCACGGACTTGCCAGTAGTGGGAAGAGAGGCTCAGGGAGGTACAGTACCTGCTTGTAATGTCTTGGAAGAACCAGAGGGACCGCTCTTGTCACAACAAAACTGCAACAAAATTGTTGAAGTCAGTCGGGATCAAGATAGCAGAGGAGTAGGAAGCAGAGTTCACCTCCCTCCACGGAAATATTGAAAATACGTATACAAGTGGAACAATTCATACAGAACAACTACTGAGCAACAACAGAAAACCTCAGATGTCTGAAAACCTCAGATGTCCTACCCACGTAACTGGGTAGGACAAAAGGAAAAAGAAAAAGAAGCAATCAGGACAGGGCCTGTGCCCCCAGGAGGGAGCTGTGAAGGAGGAAATATTCCCAAACCTTGTGAAGTCTCCTCACCAGCAGAGAGATCAGACTGGATGAAGAGGGAGTTTTGGAGCCTAAGAGGGGAGAGCAGCAACAGGTTTGTGGAAGGCAAAATGGAAACTAATCTTCATAGAGGGTTGACACCGTGACTCTGCACTCCTCAACCTGAGATGCTCCTCTGTCTGTGAGGGTGGGGGTCAGGTGTTGAAGCTCAGACTCTGAAGCTCAGTCCCAGGGAGAGGACCAGGGTTAGGTGCAGAGACAGCCTGGAGAGGCTGGGCCATGACAACTGAAGCTGTACTAGGAAGAAGCCTGGGCCCACCAGACTTGCAAGTCATCATTATTGGGAGGCACATGAGGAGAGGCGTGGGATGACCATAAGAGCTTTCTTCCCTGTGAGTGGTCCCAGGCAACAGGACACCATGTGTAGGAGCTCCAGGAGTGGGGGCAAGTCACCGCTATCATCTTAGGCTCCAGAGGTGGGCACTGGCTGCCTCTTCTGGACCCGTGGACAGATGCCAGGCCCCACCCCTGCTGACCTGGAAGGGCGTGGACAGCTCCTAACACTAGGAAATCTGCCAGCAGGCCCCAGAACTTGCCCACACTGTCCCAGGGGGTTGCAGATAATTTCTGTGATGAGGAAATCCATCAGTGGGTGCCAGAAGATGCCCTGCTGTCCTGGGAGCACAGGGATAACTGTACCCACTAGGAAATCCACAAGTGGGTGCCAGGACCTGCTGTCCTGGGAGCGCACAGATAGCTCTCACTACTAGGAAATCCACAAGTGGGGGCTAGGACCTGTCTCACTGACATGGGAGGGTGAAGAAAACTCCTCCCACTAGGAAGTCCAACAGCAGGTGCCAAGACTTGCACGGCTGACCCAGGAGTAGAGGGAAAATACTTGCTACTAGGAAATCTGCCAGTGGGTGCCAGAACCTGACCTGCTGTCCTGGAAGTAGAACCTGCCCTGCTGTCCTGGAAGCAGAAACTGTCCTGCTTTCCCAGAAGCATGCGGATAGTTCTTGTTCCTAGATAATCCACCAGTGGGTGCTGGGACCTACACTGCTGTCTCAAGAGGGTGGGGATATGTCCCCTAACTAGGAAATCAATTAAGAGATGATGGGACATGCTCTGCTTTCCCAGGAACATGTGGATAGCTCTTGTTACTAGAAAATTGGTCAGTGGGTGCCAGGACCTGCCCACGCTGTGCTTGGAGGGCACTGATAGCCACCCCCACTAGGAAATCCACCCAGAGGAGGGGGTGAAACCACAGCAGAGCCTCAGGGGCTGTGTGACTAAGGAAGAAGAGCTGAAAACTCTCCTCACAGGTATGCTAACTACAGAGTAACACCTCTGCTGATGGCTTCCTAAATTTAGCACATTTGAAGCATCTGAAAGGACAACAAGTGATCTTGCAGTTGGGATGGGTCTGGCTTTAGCAGCTATGGGATTTTTGGGCACATACACTTGGGAGTTGGGCAAGTCCAGGATCCAAGCTACCTCCATAACTCCGACATCGAGTCAAGGTGCACTACTACTGCAGTCCTGGAACCTGAAAATCAGTGGGTTTGTGCCAGTGACCTGGTGAAAACAACACTTGAGAGTCAACAGGGACAAATGCCAGCATACCCACAGTTAAGGGAGGATTGAGAGCAGTGCCAACAGCAGTATACTTTGTGAGCCTACACAGTGGGCGAAAGGGGACATAACAGAGCACATTCACAGGTGAACAGCTCCAGAGGAGGAATACTTGGCTACTCTCCCAGTGGGAGTGATCCAATCCTGAATACCTTGCATTGCAGATCAGATTCACACCTAAGAAATAGATCTGGGGGCCTCTACTCCAACAACTAGGGAGTAGGTCCCGCCCCTGACAGGGCAGTGACAACCACAGAACAAAGGGGCAGCCCCACTCAATATCTAGGGCAGGCTCTGATCAAAACAACAAATACCCTATCAAGGGGATAACGGCACAAACCTCTAGACCAACCTCATCTACCAGGGATCAGACACCAGAAACAAGAAGAACTACAATCCTGCAGCCTGTGGAAAGGAGACCACAAAAAGAGTAATTTTGACAAAATGAGATGACAAAGAAAAAAGTTGCAGACAAAGAAGCAAGATAAAATTGTAAAAGACCAATGAAATGAAGACTATAAAAGCAATCAATCTGAAAATTAATTCAGAACAATGAGAGTAAAGACGACCCAAGATCTTGGAAAAGAATGGAGGCGTGGATTAAGAAGATAAAAGGAAAGATTAACAAAGAAATAGAAGAACTTCCATGTCCTGGTTATTGTAAATAGAGCTGCAATGAACACTCTGGTACATAACTCTTTTTGAATTATGTTTTTCTCAAGGTATATACCCCCAGTAGTGGAATTGCTGGGTCGTATGGTAGTTCTATTTTTAGTTTTTTAAGGAAGCTCCATACTGTTCACCAGACTGGCTGTACCAATTTACATTCCCACAAAGAGTGCAAGAGGGTTCCCTTTCTCCACACCCTCTCCAGCATTTATTGTTTGTAGATTTTTTGATGATGGCCATTCTGACCAGTGTGAGGTGATACCTCATGGTAGCTTTGATTTGCATTTCTCTAATGATTAGTGACGTTAAGCATCTTTTCATATGTTTGTTCGCAGTCTGTATATCTTTTTTGGAGAAATGTCTATTTAGGTCTTCTGCCCATTTTTGGATTGGGTTGTTTGAATTTTTGATATTGAGCTGCATGAGTTGCTTGTACACTTTGGAGATTAATCCATTGTCAGTTGCTTCATTTGCAAATATTTTCTCCCATTCTGAGGGTTGTCTTTTTGTCTTGTTTAAGGTTTCCTTTGCTGTACAAAGCTTTTAAGTTTCATTAGGTCCCATTTGTTTATTTTTGTTTTTATTTCCCTTTCGCTAGGCAGGGGGTCAAAAAGGATCTTGCTGTGACTTATGTCAGAGTGTTTTCCTCTAAGAGTTTTATAGTGTCTGGCCTTACATTTAGGTGTTTAATCCATTTTGAATTTATTTTTGTGTATGGTGTTAAGGAGTGTTCTTATTTCATTCTTTTACATGTAGCTGTCCAGTTTTCACAGCACCACATATTGAAGAAGCAGTCTTTTCTCCATTGTATATTCTTGTCTCCCTTATCAAAGATAAAGTGACCATATCTTCCTGGTTTATCTCTGGGCTTTCTATCCTGTTCCATTGATTTATATTTCTGTATTTGTGCCAATAACATACTGTCTTGAATACTGTAGCTTTGTAGTATAGTCTGAAGTCAGGGAGCCTGATTCCTTCAACTCCGTTTTCACTTCTCAAGATTGCTTTGGCTATTTGGGTTCTACTGTGTTTCCATACAAATTGTGAAATTTTTTGTTCTAGTTCTGTGAAAAATTCCAATGGTAGTTTGATAGGGATTGCATTGAATCTGTAGATTGCTTTGGGTAGTAGAGTCGTTTTCACAATGTTCGTTCTTCCAATCCAAGAACACGGTAGATCTCTCCATCTGTTTGTATCATCTTTTATTTCTTTCATCAGTGTCTTATAGTTTTCTGCATACATGTCTTTTGTCTCCTTAGGTAGGTTTATTCCTAGGTATTTTATTCTTTTTGTTGCAGTGTTAAACGGGAGTGTTTCCTTAATTTCTCTTTCGGATTTTTCATCATTAGTGTATAGGAATGCAAGAGATTTCTGTGCATTAACTTTGCATGCTGCTTCTTTACCAAATTCATTGATTAGCTCTAGTAGTTTTCTGGTAGCATCTTTAGGATTCTCTATGTAGAGTATCATGTCATCTGCAAACAATGACAGCTTTACTTCTTTTCCGATTTAGATTCCTTTTTCTTCTTTTCCTTCTATGATTGCTGTGGCTAAAACTTCCAAAACTATGTTGAATAAGAGTGGTGAGAGTGGGCAACCTTGTCTTGTTCCTGATCTTAGTGGAAATATTTTCAGTTTTTCACAATTGAGAAAAACATTTCCTGTGGGTTTGTCATATATGGCCTTTATTATGTTGAGGTAAGTTCCCTCTATGCTTATTTTCTGGAGGGTTTTTATTATAAATCAGTATTGACTTTTGTCAAAAGCCTTTTCTGCATCTATTGAGAGTGTCGTTCGGTTTTTCTCCTTCAATTTGTTAATATGGTGTATCACATTGATTGATTTGCAAATATTGAAGAATCCTTGCATTCCTGGGATAAACCCTACTTGATCATGGTGTATGATCCTTTCAATGTGCTGTTGGATTCTGTTTGCTAGTTTTTTTGTTGAGGATATTTGAATCTATGTTCATGAGTGATATTGGCCTGTAGTTTTACTTTTTGTGACATCTTTGTCTGCTTTTGGTATCAGGGTGATGGTGGCCTTGTAGAATGAGTTTGGGAGTGTTCCTCCCTCTGCTATAATTGGGAAGAGTTTGAGAAGAATAGGTGTTCACTCTTCTCTAAATGTTTGAAAGAATTTGCCTGTGAAGCCATTAGGCCCTGGCCTTTGGTTTGCTGGAAGAGTCAAGAAAAGTGGGGGAGGGAGAAGAAGGGAAGGAAGAAAGATACAAACAGCAGCTTCCCCAGCTAAACTTTTCCTTGAAAAAATCGAATTCTATGTCTGCTTAAATATGCTAAGCTGAACACACATATTTAACCTCTGCTCCCTCCTTCCCAAAAGTATAGTTAAATGTCAGTAGGCACTATAATGCTTTGTTATTGTCTGTCTGCCTATCTGTTTCCTTGTTTTAAGGTATAAATACACAAAGAAAAAGAAAATAGAAAAAGCTAAGAGCACCAGTATTTTGTATATTCCAACTGGGTCAGTTGGAATAGACTTAGCAGAATCCTAAACTGGAATAAGTAATTTCAAAACAATGAGAATAAAGGAGATCATACAAGTTTTAAGAGAAGAAATACAGTTTTTATATAAAAGTTCAAGAATTATATTGGCATAATCATTGTAATCAGAAACCTTGGAATGAAAAGAAAATTGAGGGATGCCTTCAAAATTCTGAAGGAAAATTATTTCCTACCCAGAAGATTATATCCAACCAAGGTATCAATTAAATGTGATGGGAATAAACCATATTTGGACACACAATGTTTTCAAATTTTTATCTTCTGGATATCTTTCCTCGGGAAACTACTAGAGAATGTGCTCCATTGAAACAAGAGAATAAACCAAAGAGAAGAAGTCAGGAGATCTGAGAAAGAGAGAACACAACATAACAATACATCCGAGGGAGTCTCCAGGATGTTGCAAGAAAACTCCTATGCAGAAGCCCTAAAAGAGTAATTAGTTCAGGTTGAGTTCTCCAGAAGCAGAGGCTGAGAAGGAGTTTGGCATGCAGAATATTTATTAGAAATCAATACTTCTCACGAATTGGGAAGAAGTGAGAGGGAAGAAGCAAAATCGAGCAGAAGGAGAAGTTGAATTATGATGCAGTTACAATAAAGCCTTGGTCAACCCCTCAAGGAGCTCTGGAACATTACAGTCCATTTGAGTTGCTCCTCAGTGGGCTGAAGTGACTTTTATAACCTCTCTGTTATCAGTCACTGGATATGGGTTACCAGGGCAAAGGCATGCTCTTTGTGGGACAGCTCTCTGAAGCTGAGGCAAAAGATGAAGATGCTGACAGCTGGAAGATGTCTGCTGACCCATTCCCAGCAGCTGGAACAAAACGTCCCTCCTTGAAGGGGCTTCTGGGCAACACATCTCCATGTACACCATACTGTTCCAGGTTGGAGCAGGTTAAAAGTGTCCAGAAGAAAGTTCTTCAAAGAGATGAAATTGATAGACAACATTATATGTTTTAAATTTATACAGCTGGGTGTTATGTTTGGAGATGAATGAATATTGAGTACATAGAAACCTAAGCAAAGCATAGCATGATTAACCCCAAGGACAAGAAAATATTGTGCAAGAAAATAATCATACAATACTGCATGCCCAGATATAAATCATCTTTACATCATCATACAATTACATTAAGAGAATGAAAAACATGAGAAATGTGGACAGAGATAAATCCTCATCTACCATAGTGTAGTACTTAAAATAGTATTAGTACTTACAGTAGTTTTCACACATCAAGAAATAGCAACATAAGCTTGGTTCAAATATGTAGAGGTAAACACTAAAAGATTCTACTAGAAGTGTTACAAGTTGTTGCCTCTAAGAAGAGGAATATAGAAATAGATAGAGAAGGGTTGTTTTTCATAGAATTATGTACATGTATAGCTTTCATAAAATAGAACCTAAATTTCAAAACAGAAAATATATTCTATTACATTCTGTGCTTCCTGATGGCAAGTATTAGGGTCTGGTTCTCACTATGTTTTTCCTAACCTATTCAGAAAGGATAGCCAAGGTCATTCTCTTGCCCACAGTCAACTTCCCTTCCTGGCTCTTGTCTTCAAAAAGTGAGATTTTGAGAGGATTTTGCGGGGGGAAATTGGAGCAGTGAGTGCCTTTGAGTAGGGAGATGGGAAGACAAAATGATGGAAGAGAGAGAATCCTTAAGACAAGGAAGGTGTTGGAGTCGGGGAGGTCCTATGAGTAACGTCTAGTCACTGGGGCTCTCAGGCTAAGCAAAAATTCTGGAGCCAAGTTTGTGATGGAAGCTTCAGAGCCACCTGAACTTAAGATACTCTGTAGACTTGGATGTTGAGAACATCAGTAGTGTGCATGAGAGCCTGAGGAAATAGACACCAACCACAATTCTCCAGCTCCACTTAGTATTCTAATATTTCCTTGACTCTCTGAGGACTACAAGTACACTATACAGAAACAGTGGTATTATTATTATCATCATCATCATTACTACTTAGAATCACAAACAAGAGGACTGAATAACTTTTATTTAGTGACTTGTAAACCCATTTTAGTAGAAATTATGCCTGCCTATATATAATCTTCTGGATAATCTTATTTCAGAATATTTTAATACATGGCTAACAAATCTCAAATAATCACAAGTCTCACTTCAGTACTTATTCAACAACTGGAATGATAGAAGAAAATATTATCATGGCCCAGAAAACAACCTGGGTATTCATCAGATGTTCCATGTTTCTAGACTTAGGGCTTTGTATATAATTTTCTGGATTCTGGGGCCAGTCTTGTCCCTGCTCTCTGCAGAAGTTGTTGCTTCTCATTGAAGCTTAAATATCAGCCATAGCCTTAGGCCTTCCAGGAGTAGGATCACTTTAACTCAGTAAGTTCTCTGGTACTCTCTAGTTCAGTTCCCCAACACTCTGGACAAGCTCTATTTTATTTATTCACAGGTATGTTTTTTTCTTAACTCTCTCCCCACTCAAAAGTCATTTCCTTGCAACCAGGAGCCTTACCTCTCCTTTTTACTCTGTATCCTGATACTTGGTAATAGCTCAGTGAATACTAATTGAACTTAAAAACCAATGAGTTTCACAGTTAATAAGATTAGGCAGTCTTTGATTTTTAGTTGTAATTTAAAGTAGTTAAAATGTCAATTATGGCAGCTGCTCAACTTAGTCACTACAAAGGTGTGACTGAGCACCCTGATGTTTGTACAATAAAAAAGCAGTTGAATTTTCAAGGCTACTGTACAGGTAAGAGCTCATGAGTCCCAAGCCATGCCTTCCTAAGTTCCCAAACTCAGAGACACAGTTGGTAATTCATCATTCATATCGTTCCAGTTGTTCCACCAACATAGGAATTAACAGTGGAGAAAGCAGAGATATGAACAAGTTATTACTACCATTTATTGAGCATTTACTACATACATGGTACTTGGTGTATTCTACTTTTCAACCTTATAACAATCATGAAGGACAGTTGGGGGTGGAGGTTAATCTCACTTTAAGATGAGAAAATAGAAGTTCAGAGAATTGAAGCAATTTGTCTAAGAACATACAGCGAGTAATTATCTGAGTGTTGAATGAGAACTCAGGTCTGTCCTTTCTAAAGCTGATGCTCTTTTCACTAGAAAATGTCATTTCTGAAATCAAAATTTGTACCTTTTCACATCCAGAAGATCAACCACAGTAGCTAAAACTGTGCTATTATAATAACACAGCCCTTTTTAAACAGAAAAGCTAGGAAACCAACACCTTTTAGTTTGTTGTCAAGAAGTTTAAAGAAAGTGTTTTGTTCATGGAGCACTTATGCAATTTTATATAATGACCCTGAGAATCATGGCTCAATCACTGAGGTCTCAGCATAAATCAAGAGGGAAAATGATAATAAATGTCCGTGAGCTAATAATAGAAAAGTATCAAAGTCTTCAAGGGTTTACAGGTTAGCAAGAAAAGATATGTCATTTACTGTAAGAACAAGGTACACATGTTCAGAGTAATTTCTTTATACCATGAATTCCTAATGAAATGTTGAGATCAATGTCAAACAGGATACTGAAACAGGACATGGAATAGATGTCAAAGTTAAGTCAAACCAAATGAAGTAAGTTAGAGGAAACAGGGCCATAAGATCCTTTGTCTTTGGTTTCAAGAACAAAGAATTGGCTTTTTTTTTTCTTTTATCAAAATAATAGTGTTTAGAAGTTATTAGTCATGAGATAAAGCTTCAATAGACATTGGACAAAATGAAAAAATTCTCTTTAAAACAAAATTTATAAACATAATTTTAAAACAAACTTAATTTCAAGTTTTGTTATTAGTTACTACTTTGATAGATATACCAAGATAATTTATAGAGAAAAATTTATAGAAAAAAATCTTTATTCATCAGAAGATATCCTCAATTTCCTATTTTCAAAAGAATTGTAATTGTATTGTTTCTAATTATAAAATACATGTTCATTTGAAACTTGAAATAATCAGAAAGAACACCCACCCACAATCCCACAAAACCATGATAATTTTCCTACAAGGAGAAATATGTTTATATATTACATATGTAATACATATTTCAGGCTCAATTTTATTTATTTTCTGTTCTACATTATTTTATTTTTAACATCTTTATTGGGGTATAATTGCTTTATAATGGTGTGTTAGCTTCTACATTAAAACAAAGTGAATTAGTTATACATATACATATGTTCCCATATCTCTTCCCTCTTGCATCTCCCTCCCTCCCAATCCCACCCCTCCAGGCAGTCACAAAGCACCGACCTGATATCCCTGTGCTATGCGGCTGCTTCCCACTAGCTATCTACCTTACGTTTGTTAGTGTATATAGGTCCATGCCTCTCTCTCGCTTTGTCACAGCACACCCTTCCCCCTCCCCATATCCTGAACTCCGTTCTCCAGTAGGTCTGTGTCTTTATTCCTGTCTTACCCCTAGGTTCCTCATGACATTTTTTTTTTCTTAAATTCCATATATATGTGTTAGCATACGGTATTTGTCTTTCTCTTTCCAACTAACTTCACTCTGTATAACAGACTCTAGGTCTATCCACCTAATTACAAACAACTCAATTTCATTTCTTTTTATGGCTGAGTAATATTCCATTGTATATATGTGCCACATCTTCTTTATCCATTCATCCAATGATGGGCACTTAGGTTGTTTACATCTCCGGGCTATTGTAAATAGAGATGCAATGAACATTTTCGTACCTGACTCCTTTTGAATTTCGGTTTTCTCAGGGTATATGCCCAGTAGTGGGATTGCTGGGTCATATGGTAGTCCTAATTGTAGTTTTTAAAGGAACCTCCGTACTGTTCTCCATAGTGGCTGAACCAATTCACATTCCCACCAGCAGTGCAAGAGTGTTCCCTTTTCTCCACACCCTCTCCAGCATTTGTTTCTAGATTTTTTGGTTAGGGGCATTCTGAATGGTGTGAGATGATACCTCATTGTAGTTTTGATTTGCATTTCTCTAATGATTAATGATGTTGAGCATTCTTTCATGTGTTTGTTGGCAGTCTGTATATCTTCTTTGGAGAAATGTCTATTTAGGTCTTCTGCCCAGTTTTGGATTGGGTTATTTGTTTTTTTTGATATTGAGCTGCATGAGCTGCTTGTAAATTTTGGAAATTAATCCTTTTGTCAGTTGCTTCATCTGCAAATATTTTCTCCCATTAAGAGGGTTGTCTTCTGGTGTTGTTTATGGTTTCCTTTGCTGTGCAAAAGCTTTGAAGTTTCATAAGGTGCCATTGGTTTATTTTTGTTTTTATTTCCACTACTCTAGGAGGTGGTTCAAAAAGGATCTTGCTGTGATTTATGTCATAGAGTATTCTGCCTATATTTTCCTCTAAGTGATTGATAGTTTCTGGTCTTACATTTAGGTATTTAATCCATTTTGAGTTTACTTTTGTGTATGACATTAGGGAGTGATCTAATCTCAGACTTTTACATGTAGCTGTCCAGTTTTCCCAGCACCACTTATTGAAGAGGCTGTCCTTTCTCCACTATACATTCCTGCCTCCGTTATCAAAGATAAGGTGACCATATGTGCGTGGGTTTATCTCTGGACTTTCTATCCTGTTCCATTGATCTATCTTTCTGTTTTTGTGCCAGTACCATACTGTCTTGACTACTGTAGCTTTGCAATATTGTCTGAATTAAGGAAGCCTGATTCCTCCAGCTCTGTTTTTCATTCTCAAGATTGCTTTGGCTATTCGGGGTCTTTTGTGTTTCCATACAAATTGTGAAATTTTTTGTTCTAGTGCTGTGAAAAATGCCAGTGATAGTTTCATAGGGATTACATTGAATCTATAGATTGCTTTGCGTAGTAGAGTCATTTTCACCATGTTGATTCTTCCAATCCAAAAACATGGTATATCTCTCCATCTATTTGTATCATCTTTAATTTCTTTCATCAGTGTCTT
>NW_020171806.1:15986-16440 GCF_003031525.2 Neophocaena asiaeorientalis asiaeorientalis | reverse complement strand
GCTTTATTCCTAGGTATTTTATTGTTTTTGTTGCAATGGCAAATGGGAGTGTTTTCTTAATTTCACTTTCAGATTTTTCATCATTAGTGTATAGGAATGTCAGAGATTTCTGTGCATTAATTTTGTATCCTGCTACTTTCCCAAATTCATTGATTAGCTTGAGTAGTGTTCTGGTAGTATCTCTAGGATTCTCTATGTATAGAATCATGTAATCTGCCAACAGTGACAGCTTTACTTCTTTTCCGATTTGGATTCCTTTTATTTCCTTTTCTTCTCTGATTGCTGTGGCTAAAATTTCCAAAATTTTGTTGAACAAGAATGGTGAGAGTGGGCAATCTTGTCTATATGATCTTTTCTATTTCTGCAGTGTCAGTTGTTACTTCTCCTTTTTCATTTCTAATTCTATTGATTTCATTCTTCTCCCTTCTTTTCTTGATGCGTCTGCCTAATGGTT
>NW_020171806.1:15245-15928 GCF_003031525.2 Neophocaena asiaeorientalis asiaeorientalis | reverse complement strand
GTAGTGTATTGTTTAGCCTCCATGTGTTTGTATTTTTTATAAATCTTTTCCTGTAATTGATATCTAGTCTCATGGCTTTGTAGTCGATTAAGATAGTTGATAAAATTTCAATTTTCTTAAATTTGCCAAGGCTTGATTTGTGACCCAAGATATGATCTATCCTGGCGAATGTTCCATGAGCACTTGAGAAAAATGTGTATCCTGTTGTTTTTGGATGGAGTGTCCTATAACTATCAATTAAGTCATTCTTGTTTCATGTATCATTTAAAGATTCTCGTTCCTTATTTACTTTCATTTTGAATGATCTGTCCATTGCTGAAGTGGGGTCTTAAGATCCCCTACTATGAATGTGTTACTGTCAATTTCCCCTTTTATGGCTGTTAGTATTTGCCTTATGTATTGAGGTGCTCCTATGTTGGGTGCATAAATATTTACAATTGTTATATCTTCCTTTTGGATTGATCCCTTGATTTTATTGTGTTGTTCATCATTGTTGGTTTCATCTTTAGTTCTCCTAAGTCCTTGTTAAATGTTCCTTGCATTTTGCCTCTTCTATTTCCAAGATTGTGGATAATCTTTACTATCATTATTCTGAATACTTTCTCAGGTAGACTGCCTATTTCCTCTTCATTTGTTAGGTCTGCTGGGTTTTTACCTTGCTCCTTCATCTGCTGTGTGTTTTT
>NW_020171806.1:0-15103 GCF_003031525.2 Neophocaena asiaeorientalis asiaeorientalis | reverse complement strand
GAATTAGTAGAAGTATGAGGAAAGAAAGAGGGAAAGGAGGAAAGGAAGGAAGGAAGAAAGAAGCAAAGAAGGAAAGAAAGGAGGGAGGGAGGGAGGGTGGGAGGAAGGAAGGAAGTAAGGAGGGAAGGAAGGAAAAAAGACAGAAAGAAGAAAGATACAGTTAAATAAAATAAAGCAAAATATAATAAAGGTATTAAATTAAAAAATAATTATTTCGAAAAAAAAAAGGGAACGATATTGAAGTTGGCTCTCCCACCTCAGTGACACAGCACTGACTCCTGGCTGCAGCACCAAGAGCCTTTCATCCATATGGCTCAGAATCAAAGGGAGAAAATGTAGAGAGAAAGAATTAGTAGAAGTAGCAAGAAAGAAAGAAAGAGGAAAGGAGGGAAGGAAGGAAGGAAGAAAGAAAAGAAAAGAAGGAAATTGTATTAAATTAAAAAATAATTATTTCGAAAAAAAAAAGGGAACGATATAACCTTAGGACAAATGGTGGAAGCAAAGATATACAGACAAAATCTCACATAGAAGCATACACATACACCCTCAGAAAAAGAAGGAAAAGGGAAAAAATCATAAATCTTGCTCTCAATTTCCACCTGCTTAATTTGAGTTGATTCGTTGTCTAAAGGAGGGAAGGAAGGAAATAAAGAAAGAAAGAAAGAAAGATAAAGTAAAATAAAGTTATTAAAATTAATTATTAAGAGAAAACTTCAAAAAAAAAAAACAACAGCGGATGGATAGAACCCTAGGACAAATGGTGGAAGCAAAGCTATACACATAAAATCTCACACAGAAGCATCCACATTCACACTCACAAAAACAGGCAAAAATTATAATTCTTGCTCTCAAAGTCCACCTCCTCAATTTGGGATGATTCATTGTCTATTCATGTATTCCACAGATGCAGGGTACATCAAGTTGATTGTGGAGCTTTAATCCACTGCTTCTGAGGCTGCTGGGAGAGATTTCCCTTTCTCTTCTTTGTTCTCACAGGTCACAGGGGATCGTCTTTGGAATTGGCCCCACCTCTGTGTGTAGGTCCCTGGAGAGCATCTGTTTTTTGCTCAGACAGGACGGGGTTAAAGGAGCCGCTGATTCGAGGGCTCTGATTCACTCAGGCAGGGGGGAGGATGGGCGTGAACCAGCCTGAGGCCCACCGTGTGTTCTCCCGGGGAAGTTGTCCCTGGATCCCGGGAACCTGGCAGTGGCGGGCTGCACAGGCTCCCTGGAAGTGGGGTGTGGATAATGACCTGTGCTCACACACAGGACGCTTTGTGGCAGCAGCAACAGCCTTAGCTTCTCCCGCCCGTGTCTGGGGTCCATGCTTTTAGCCGCGACTCGCGCCCGTCTCTGGGGTCCGCGCTTTTAGTCGTGGTTCACGCCCGTCTCTGGGGTCCATGCTTTTGGCTGCGGCTCGTGCCCGTCTCTGGAGTTCCTTTAAGCAGTGCTCTTAAACCCCTCTCCTCACGCACCAGGAAACAAAGAGGGACGAAAAAGTGTCTTGCTTCCAGACCTTTTCCCGGACTCCCTCCTGGCTAGCCGTGGTGCACTGACCCCTTTGGGCTGTGTTCACGCAGCCAACACCAGTCCTCTCCCTGTGCTCCTACCAAAGCCCGAGCCTCAGCTCGCAGCCCTTCCTTAGCCTCTCGGGCTGGTGAGTGCTGGTCGGCACCGATCCTCTGTGCGGGAATCTCCCCGCTTTGCCCTCCGCGCCCCTGTTGCTGCGCTGTCCTCCGTGGCTCTGAAGCGCTCCCCTCCACCTCCCACAGTCACCGCCTGTGAAGGGGCTTCCTAGTGTGTGGAGACCTTTCCTCCTTCACAGCTCCCTCCCACTTGTGCAGGTCCAGTCCCTATTGTTTGTCTCTGTTTTTCTTTTTTTTTTCTTTTGCCCTACCCAGGTACGTGGGGAGTTTCTTGCCTTTTGGGAGGTCTGAGGTCTTCTGCCAGCATTCAGTAAGTGTTCTGTAGGAGTTGCTCCACGTGTAGATGTATTTCTGGTGTATCTGGGGGGAGGAAGCTGATCTGTGCATCTTACTCTTCCGCCATCTTCCAGGCTCAATTTTAGAATACTCATAATCTTTTCCCTACTCTGTTCTTGGGGATTAGGGTTTTCAGGATGATAATAATTTTATATAATTATTTTTAAAATTAAGATGATTTTTATGAAACATATGGTTGTGCATGATTTGATTCATATGACTTCAAAAAACTTTTAGATAAATACATTTGTGAGTCTTCTACTGGATGATGTCTTTATACTGAGTTCAAAACTATGTTACCAAAACCCCATAACTGTCTTCCCTCCACCTGTGTTATAACATACCCTCTTTCTGCCCTTACCCAGAAGGACACAAGTTAGTGAAGCCCCATCTTGCTGGCCACTCTCAGCACCATTTCCTTTTCTCTTTGCTTAATAGCCAACTACATAAAAAGCTGTTTCAGAATCTCACATTGTAATTATCTGTGAAAAGGGAGTGGGTTTTGCCCTTGCCCATTATTGCCCTAAAGTCAGTCCATCAACTACTTCTCGGTGTCATGACCCTCAATCTGGTTTGGTTTTGTGGTGTGGGGGGGAGGGAGAGTTGCTTGTTTGGTATTTTTTGTTTGTTTGTTTTAGTTAGAGGAGGATTTATCATTGTCCCAAGCCATGGAAGAGAGGGCACCACTTACAGCTCAACAAGGTCTTGGGCTAAAGAAGTTATAGAGGATTGCTGTGTGGCCCCTGCTGTTCTCCACCTGGATGCCCAGATCTGACCCACCATATCAAACCACTTGGCTCCAGAAGGTCATTGCTTCTCCTCCCCTCAAGCTATACCCCAGCCACCAGTGAGATAGAGAACTCTTTCAAATTTTCCTGTGTTGGCATAAAATTTATGTCTTGCTTCCCTCAAGCTTGCCTTTTGCCTTTTGGGTCTTAAAAACCCATGTTGAAGGTTGAAAAACAAAACGAAAAAGAAAAGGTCACTCCACTCACTGTTTCTTACACTTTAAGTCCTGCTTCCCCCAGAGTTAGTGTGAAAACCACTGAGGCCGGGTCACATGCAAGGAGAAGAGAAAAAGAAAGTATGATGGTTCATATTGCCAAACATCACACTTATTCAATCATTATCTGCCCCTCAATGACTGTGAGCTGCTTGAGGGCAGAAGTGCCACTCCTGATGCCGGCACCCCACTGTTTAGCACTACTTCTCGCTCAGCTGTGCAGCCTCAGAACTACTCACTAAATGGATACACGTGTGAGCTATCACAATTTTTGATTATCAGATATGGAGAAATTTGCCTGCCATAAATGGTATTCTCAACTTCCAACAGTGCAAAGTTTCAATCAAGCAGAAAAATGTTTTACTTCTAAGTAGAATACTGGAGTACTTAGTGTAAACTGTTGACTTAAATAGATTTATGATAGTTCTGCAAAAGTAAAAGTTTACAAGGTGTTTTGAAGAAACTGCTGTCACAGGCCATATAATTTCCACAAGCATTACATGTGAGACTGTGTAATTCCTCTGCATCTGATGGTGACGTAAGTGCAGGTGTCAAACACTTAGCCCTCCACCCTCAGTCAAATGGGATGACCAATGAATATAAAATTAGGGAAAAACCAGCATCAGCATTGGAAAACAGGAAGGATGCTATGCATATGTCTGACACGTTAGGGAATGCATATTTCATATGGGTTGATTATAATGAACTGAAGGTACCATTTAGGCTCTACACATGAATGTCCTTGTAATAGAGAAGGGATAGCAAGGAAGTGGAGGACCCAGACAATTCCTGTAAGACCAACTAATTTGCAGGGGTGAAAAGAGACCTTAGGATAGGAAAGCTCAATAATAAAAATGCTAGTTCTGCTTCTAAGCTTTCTGCTTGAGCCAGGAGCCATCTCAAGAAGAAAGTGCTCACAAGAGAAGCAAGAAGCCACTTCAAGTGGGATGCAACATTGCAAGTCCAAATAAGAAAGTCACCTTGAAAAGATGAAATGCTTCTTTTGAAATATTTACTATAAGAAGCAAGAACACAAATATGCCAGTTTGTGTCTTAGAAAGATTCTGGAGGGTTTCTGAATGAGTATCTGATAACTAAGTCAGCAGTGGAAGTAAAAAAGAAAGAAACTACACAGTTGTTGAATGTGGCATAGATGGCTGATTGTTCACCAAAAATTCATCGTCCCCCTTCTGTTATTTTTTTGGGGAGGCACATGCCCCTTGACACTGGAGTAGAGCCATATGAATAGTTTTTGACAAAGGAATATAAGCAGAAGTGAAGTGTCACTCCTGGGCTTAGGCTTTTAAGAAGCCAGCATGACTTCTCTATTGAATCTTTCTGCCTTCGCTGGCTGGAGACAGAGGGCTCAGAGGTCCTTAGGAATGGAAGGAATCTGGGATCCAGAACCGTCAAGTCAAGTAAAGGGTGGACAAATGAATTTCTATTGTTAAGTAGAATGTTGGAGTTTGTTAGTGTGGTAGATTGTTTAATGGCTGCAAATTCCTCCCCCTGCCCCAGTATCCACAATATACCACAGTATGACTTTGCTGTGCCTTGGACATATATACACTACCAAACATAAAATAGATAGCTAGTGGGAAGCAGCTGCATAGCACAGGGAGATCAGATCGGTGCTTTGTGACCACCTAGAGGGGTGGGATAGGGAGAGTGGGAGGGAGGGAGACGCAAGAGGGAAGAGATATGGGAACATATGTATATGTATAACTGAGTCACTTTGTTATAAAGCAGATACTAACACATCATTGTAAAGCAATTATACTCCAATAAAGATGTAAAAAAAAAAAAAGAAAAGAAAGGAAAAACTATTTCCTCTCTACTTTCTCTGTGCCAACTAAAGGAAAACTCTGTTTTTCCATACTCTATTACACTCACATCAATACTTCACTTCTGACACCAGATGTGTGTGTTTTTTCCCACACAAAGCAATTCTCCAATTCTCTGTGAACACCAGCTGTGTGTCCTATAATTCAATTAAATTCTGACACTGTCTACCTAGAGTTAGCATCAGATCCACAAGTTAAGGGCTCAGTCCCACAAAACTGCCTCCACTTTAGATGCCAATCACAAGTCCAGGTTGTCTGTCATCTCTGCTTGTGACTGACCAGCTATAAATCAAGGGTTCCCATGACCTCCTCCTTGGGTTCAATAATTTGTTAAAATGGCTCACAGAATTCAGGAAAACAGCTTACTAACTAGATTACTAGTTTATTATAAAAAGATACAACTCAGGAACAGCCAAGTGAAAGAGATGCATAGGGTAAAGTATTGGGTAAGGGGCACGAAATATCTATACTCTCCCTGAATGCACCACCCTCCTATGTATTCAGTAACCTGGAAATTCTCCAAAGCATTTCAGTTAGGATTAGTATGAAGGCTTCATTACATAGGCGTGATTGATTAAATCATTTGCAGTTAGTGACTGAGCCTACCTCTAGCACCTCTCCGCTCCCCAGAGGTTGGAGGGTGGGGCCTAAATTTCCAACCCCTAATCACAAGGTTGGTTCTCCTGGTAACTAGCCCCCATTGTGAAGCTATTCAGGAGCCCCCCAGCCACCATCAGTTCATTAGCATACAAAAAGACACTGTCACCTTGAAAATTCCAAGGGTTTTAGGAGCTCTGTGCCATGAACAACAGGGACAAAGATCAAATATTTATGTCTTATTGTAAATCACAATATCACACCTTCTATGCAGAAGTGGATAGAATCTGGCTGGTCTTGTGATGTGTTTAGACCAAAAGAATGTAGCAGTAGTGACACTGTGGGAGTTCTACAGCACAGTCTCTTAAGTTCTTATCCTCATGCACTGGAACACTCTCATCAACACGTAAGGGGGCCTAGGTCAGCAGAGAGACTGAATGGAAAAAGACCCTGTAACAGGTCCCAGACTGGGCATGAAGCCATCAGAGACCATCTTAGACTCTCAAGGCCCAGATGATCAGATGACAAAGTATAATCATAGGAGTGAGCCTAGGAGAAAGCAGTTGAAGAACCACAGAGTATAAAACTCAGGGGAAAATAATATAAAATAAAATAGAGATAAAACAGGTATCTCTGTATTACAAACTCCAGAAAACAGTGGAGTGATATCTAGAGCATTTTGAGGGGAAAAGACTGTGACAAAAAATTCTAAAACGAGACAATTGCTTTATATGTATGAGGCTGAGTATGTTATACTGAAGGATATAAGACATGGAAATTATATCACCCATATGTGTCTCCAGAAAAGCATATGTGGATAAAAGTTACTTGAAGATTTAATCAAGACCTAAACCATAAATTTAAAATTCAAGAATATGAAAGTTGTGGTAGAAAAGCCTCAGTGATGCAATGGAACTTATTAAAGGGTTGTTTAAATAATAATAAATATAGTTTTAAAATTAAGACAGATGTTAATAATAATTAATAAAAGAGAAGCTAAATGATTAATATGACAATAATTTGCAAAAAAGTAAAAAGTTATCAATAAAAATAGGACATGTGGAAAAGATGTATAAAAGTATGTTAAACTTCTTAGCCAATGGAAATTAATATAGCATAATTCTTAACATCAATAATTAAAGAAAATACGTTCAAATATATTTTTTAAAGTGAGTGAGACTTTGAGCAATACAGCCCATATCCAGTGATTTCATAATAAATTATATACAAACACATGTACCATCGTATATACACGTCTATGTTCATGTATTATAGAATACATGGTGATAGAATGAGACTTTGAGCAATACAGCCCACATCCAGTGATTTCGTAATAAATTTTATACAAACACATGTACCATCATATATACACGTTTATGTGCATGTATTATAGAATACATGGTGATAGAATTATCAAAAGGATTAGATAAACCTGAAATTAACCTTAATTTAAAATAAATTTAATTCCATTTATTAATAACTCTTCTTTCACTAAAATAATAACTTTTAGTGGGAGGAGGATGACTAATTTGCTCTCACTGTATTTATTTTATTTTATTATTTTTAAAACATCTTTATTGGAATCACAACTTACCCTTCCCCCTCCCCATATCCTCAAGTCCATCCTCTAGTAGGTCTTTGTCTTTACTCCTGTAATATCCCTAGGTTCTTCATGACTTTTTTTGTTTATTCTTAGATTCCATATATATGTGTTAGGATATGGTATTGTCTTTCTCTTTCTGACTTACTTCACTCTGTATGACAGACTCTAGGTCCATCCACCTCACTACAAATAACTCAATTTCGTTTCTTTTTATGGCTGAGTAATATTCCATTGTATATATGTATCACATCTTCTTCCTCCATTCATCCGATGAGGACCACTTAGGTTGTCTCCATCTCCTACCTATTGTAAATAGAGCTGCAATGAACATTTTGGTACATGACTCTTTTTGAATTTTGGTTTTCTCAGGGTATATGCCCAGTAGTGGGATTGCTGGGTCATATGGTAGCTATATTTGCAGTTTTCTAAGGAACCTCCATACTGTTCTCCAAAGTGGCTGTACCAATTCACACTGCCACCAGCAGTGCAAGAGTGTTCCCTTTTCTCCACACCCTCTCCAGCATTTATTGTTTCTAGATTTTTTGATGATGGCCATTCTGACTGGTGTGGGATGATATCTCACTGTAGCTTTGATTTACATTTCCCTAATGATTAATGATGTTGAGCATTCTTTCATGTGTTTGTTGGCAATCTGTAGATCTTCTTTGGAGAAATGTCTATTTAGGTCTTCTGCCCATTTTTGGATTGGGTTGTTAGTTTTCTTTGCTACTGAGTTGCATGAGCTGCTTGTAAATTTTAGAGTTTAATCCTTTGTCAGTTGCATCACTTGCAAATTTTTTGCCCATTCTGAGGGTTGTCTTTTGGTCTTCCTAATGGAATCCTTTGCTGTGCAAAAGCATTTAAGTTTCATTAGGTCCCATTTGTTTATTTTTGTTTTTATTTCCATTACTCTAGGAAGTGGGTCAAGAAGGACCTGGCTGTGGTTTACGTCATCGGGTTCATGCCCCGGTCCTGGAAGATCCCACATGCTGCAGAACTGCTGGGTCCGTGATCCATGGCCACTGAGCCTGTGCATCCCAAGCCTGTGCTCCGCAACAGGAGAGGCCACAACAGTGAGAGGCCCGCACACCACAGAAAAATAAAAATTAAAAAAAGTAAGTTTTAACCATATGTAAGGGGTTTATCTCTGGGCTTTCTATCCAGTTCCATTGATCTATCTTTCTGTTTTTGTGCCAGTAACATACTGTCTTGATTACTGTAGCTTTGCAGTATAGTCTGAAGTCAGGGAGCCTGATTCCTTCAGCTCCGTTTTTCATGCTCAAGATTGCTTTGGCTATTCAGGGTCTTTTGTATTTCCATACGAATTTTGAAATTTTTTGTCCTTGTTCTGTGAAAAATACAAGTGGTAGTTTGATAGGGGTTGCATTGAATCTGTAGATTGCTTTGGGTAGTAGAATAATTTTCACAATATTGATTCTTCCAATCCAAGAACATGGTATATCTCTCCATCTATTTGTATCATCTTTAATTTCTTTCATCAGTGTCTTATAATTTTCTGCATACAGGTCTTTTGTCTCCTTAGGTAGGTTTATTCCTAGATATTTTATTCTTTTTGTTGCAATGGTAAATGGGAGTGTTTTCTTAATTTCACTTTCAGATTTTTCATCATTAGTGAATAGGAATGCCAGAGATTTCTGTGCATTAATTTTGTATCCTGCTACTTTACCAAATTCATTGATTAGCTCTAGTAGTTTTCTGGTAGCATCTTTAGGATTCTCTATGTATAGTATCATGTCATCTGCAAACAGTGACAGCTTTACTTCTTCTTTTCCGATTTGGATTCCTTTTATTTCCTTTTCTTCTCTGATTGCTGTGGCTAAAACTTCCAAAATTTTGTTGAATAAGAGTGGTGAGAGTGGGCAACCTTGTCTATTTCCTGATCTTAGTGGAAATGCTTTCAGTTTTTCACCATTGAGGACGATGTTGGCTGTGGGTTTGTCATATATGGCCTTTATTATGCTGACGAAAGTTCCCTCTATGCCTACTTTCTGCAGGGTTTTTATCATAAATGGGTGTTGAATTTTGTTGAAACTTTTCTCTACATCTATTGAGATGATCATATGATTTTTCTCCTTCAATTTGTTAATATGGTGTATCAGGTTCATTGATTAGCATATATAGAAGTATCTTTCCATTGCTGTAATAAACCCCACTTGACCATGGTGTATGATCCTTTTAATGTGCTGTTGGATTCTGTTTGCTAGTATTTTGTTGAGGATTTTTGCATCTGTGTTCATCAGTGATATTAGCCTGTAGTTTTCTTTCTTTGTGACATTCTTGTCTAGGTTTGGTTTCAAAGTGATAATAGCCTCGTAGGATGAGTTTGGGAGTGTTCCTCCCTCTGCTATATTTTGGAAGAGTTTGAGAAGGATAGGTGTTAGCTCTTTAAATGTTTGATAGAATTTGCCTGTGAAGCTGTCTGGTCCTGGGCTTCTGTTTGTTGGAAGATTTTAATCACAGTTTCAATTTCAGTGCTTGTGATTGGTCTGCTCATATTTTCTGTTTCTTCTTGATTCAGTCTTGGCTGGTTGTGCATTACTAAAAATTTTTCCATTTATTCCAGGCTGCCCATTTCATTAGCACAGAGCTGCTTGCAGTAACCTCTCATGATCTTTTGTATTTCTACAGTGTCAGTTATTACTTCTTTTTCATTTTTAATTCTATTGATTTGAGTCTTCTCGCTTTCTTTTGATGAGTCTAGCTAATGGTTTATCAATTTTGTTTATCTTCACAAAGAACAAGCTTTTAGTTTTATTGATCTTTGTTATCATTTCCTTGATTACTTTTTCATTTATTTCTGATCTGATCTTTATGATATCTTTCCTTCTGCTAACTTTGGGGTATTTTTGTTCTTCTTTCTCTAATTGTTTTAGGTGCAAGGTTAGGTTCATTTTTCGAGATTCTTCCTGTTTCTTAAGCAAGGATTGAATGGCTATAAACTTCACTCTTAGAACTTCTTTTGCTGCATCCCATAGGTTTTGGGTCGTCGTGTCTCCATTGTCATTTGTTTCTAGGTATTTTGTTATTTCCTTTTTGATTTCTTCTGTGATCACTTCGTTATTAAGTAGTGTATTTTTTAGCCTCCATGTGTTTGTATTTTTTACAGAACATTCCCTGTAATTTATATCTTGTCTCATAGTGTTGTGTTCGGAAAAGATAGTTGATACAATTTCAATATTCTTTAATTTACCAAGGCTTGATTTGTGACCAAAGGTATGATCTATCCTGAAGAATGTTCCATGAGCTCTTGTGGAAAATGTGTATTGTGTTGTTTTTGGATGGAATGTCCTATAAATATCAATTAAGTACATCTTATCTAATGTATCATTTAAAGCTTCTGTTTCCTTATTTATCTTTATTTTGGATGATCTGTACGTTGGTGAAAGTGGGGTGTTAAAATCCCCTACTCTGAATGTGTTACTGTCAATTTACTCTTTTATGGTTGTTAGTATTTGCCTTATGTATTGAGGTGCTCCTATTTTTGGTGCATAAATATTTACAATTGTTATATCTTCTTAGATTGATCCCTTTATCATTATGTAGTGTTTTTCTTTGTCTCTTCTAATAGTCTTTATTTTAATGTCTATTTATCTGATATGTGAATTGCTACTCCAGCTTTCTTTTGGTTTCCATTTGCATGGAATATCTTTTTCCATCCTCTCACTTTCAGTCTGTATGTGTCCCTAGGTCTGAAATGGGTCTCTTGTAGACAGCATATAAATGGGTATTGTATTTGTATCCATGCAGCCAGACTGTGTCTTTTGATGGGAGCATTTAATCCATTTACATTTAAGGTAATTTTTGATATGTATGTTCCTATTCTCATTTTCTTAATTATTTTGAGTTTGTTATTGTAGGTCTTTTCCCTCTCTTGTGTTTTGTGCCTAGAGAAGTTCCTTTAGCATTTTTTGTAAAGCTGGTTTGGTGGTGCTGAACTCTCTCAGATTTTGCTTGTCTGTAAAGCTTTTAATTTCTCCATCAAATCTGAATGAGATCCTTGCTTGGTAGAGTAAACTTGGTTTTAGATTTCTCTCCTTCATCACTTTCAGTATGTCCTGCCAGTCCCTTCTGGCTTCAGAGTTTCTGCTGAAAGATTATCTGTTAACCTTATGGGGATTCCCTTGTGTGTTATTTGTTGTTTTTCCCTTGCTGCTTTTAATATTTGTTTTTTGTATTTACTTTTTGATAGTTGGATTAATATGTATCTTGGTGTGTTTCTCCTTAGGTTTATCCTGTATGGGACTCTCTGTGCTTCCTGAACTTGGTTAACTCTTTCCTTTCCGATATTAGGGAAGTTTTCAACTATAATCTCTTCAAATATTTTCTCAGTCCCTTTCTTTTTCTCTTCTTCTTCTGGGACCCATATAAGTCGAATGTTGCTGTGTTTAATATTGTCCCAGTGGTCTCTGAGACTGTCCTCAGTTCTTTTCATTCTTTTTTCTTTATTCTGCTCTGCAGTAGTTATTTCCACTATTTTATTTTCCAGGTCACTTATCCATTCTTCTTCCTCAGTTATTCTGATATTGATCCTTTCTAGAGTATTTTTAATTTCATTTATTGTGTTGTTCATCGTTGCTTGTTTCCTCTTTTGTTCTTCTGGTTCCTTGTTAAATGTTTCTTGCATTTTATCTCTTCTATTTCCAAGATTTTGGATCATCTTTACTAGCATTATTCTGAATCCTTTTTCAGGTAGACTGCCTATTTCTTCTTCATTTGTTCAGGTTGCTTGACTTTTATCTTGCTCCTTCATCTGCTGTATGTTTTTTTGTCTTCTCATTTTGCTTATCTTTCTGTGTTTGGGGTCTCCTTTTTGCAGGTTGCAGGTTTGCAGTTCCCATTGTTTTTGGTGTCTCTCCACAGTGGCTAAAGTTCGTTCTATGGGTTATGTAGGCTTCCTGGTGGAGGGGACTAATGCCTGTGCTCTGGTGGATGGGGCTGGATGTTGAATTTCAGGTGGGCAGGTCCACATCTGGTGGTGTGTTTTTGGGTGTCCATGGCCTTATTATGATTTTAGGTGGCCTCTCTGCTAATGGGTGGTGTTGTGCTCCTGTCTTGCTAGTTGTTTGCCAAAGGGTGTCCAGCACTGCAGCTTGCTGCTTGCTGAGTGAACCAGGGTGCTGGTGTTGAGATGGAGATCTCTGGGAGATTTTCGCCATTTTATATTATGTGGAGCTGGTAGGTCTCTTGTGGAGCAGTGTCCTGAAGTTGGCTGTCCCACCTCAGAGGTACAGCACTGAGTCCTGGCTCCAGCACAATGAGACTTTCATCCACACAGCTCAGAGTAAAAGTGAGAAAATGTAGAAAGAAAGAAAGAAGGTAAAACGAAAAAGAAAGAAAGAAAGGAAGGAAGGAAAGAAAGAAGAAAGAAAGAAATAGAGAAAGAAAGAAAGAAGGTAAAACGAAAAAGAAAGAAAGAAAGGAAGGAAGGAAAGAAAGAAGAAAGAAAGAAATAGAGAAAGAAAGAAAGAAGGTAAAACGAAAAAGAAAGAAAGAAAGGAAGGAAGGAAAGAAAGAAGAAAGAAAGAAATAGAGAAAGAAAGAAAGAAGGTAAAACGAAAAAGAAAGAAAGAAAGGAAGGAAGGAAAGAAAGAAGAAAGAAAGAAATAGAGAAAGAAAGAAAGAGGATAAAATAAAATACAGTAAGATAAAATTTTTTTAAAGTTATTAATATAAATAATAATTATTAAGAAAAAATAACTTTTAAAAAATGGAAGGACAGATCCCTAGGACAAGTGGTGAATGCAAAACTATACAGAAAAAATCTCACACAGAAGCATACACATACACACTCACAAAAAGAGGAAAAGGGGAAAAAATAATATATCTTGCCTTAAAAGTCAACCTCCTCTATTTGGAATGATTCGTTGTCTATTCAGGTATTCCACAGAGGCAGGGTACATCAAGTTGATTGTGGAGATTTAATCCACTCCTTCTGAGGATGCTGGGAGAAATTTCCCTTTCTCTTCTTTATTTGCACAGCTCCTGAGGTTCAGCTTTCACTTTGGCCCCACCTGTGCGTTTAGGTCGCCTGAGGGTGTCTTTTATTGCTCAGTCAGGATGGGGTTAAAGGAGCAGCTGATTCAGGGGCACTGGCTCACTCAGGCCGGGGAGATGGAGGGGTACGGATGTGGGGCGAGCCAATCGTGGCAGAGGCCAGGGGGACGTTGCACCAGCCTGGGATGTGCCGTGCGTTCTCCAGGGGAAGTACTCCCTGGATCATGGAACCCTGGCAGTGGCGGGTTGCACAGGATCCCAGGAATGGAGTTGTGTATAGTGACCTATGCTCACAAATAGGATTCTTGGTGGAGGCAGCAGCGGCTTTAGCGTCTCATGCCCGGCTCTGGGGTGTGTGCCGATAGTCCCAGCTCATGCCCATCTCTGGAGGTCCTTTAAGCTGCACTCTTTTATTTATTTATATTTTTACGTCTTTAGTGCAGTATAATTGCTTTACAATGGTGTGTTAGCTTCTGCTTTATAACAAAGTGAATCTGTTATACATATACATATATTCCCATATCTTTTCCCTCTTGCATCTCCTTCCCTCCCACCCTCCATATCACCCCGCTCTAGGTGGTCACATATCACCGAGCTGATTTCCCTGTGCTTTGCGGCTGCTTCCCACTAGCTGTCTATTTTACGTTTGGTAGTGTATATATGTCCACGCCACTCTCCCACTTTGTCACAGATTATCTATCCCCCTCCCCATATCCTCAAGTCCATTCTCTAGTAGGACTGTGCCTTTATTCCTGTCTTATCCCTAGGTTCTTTATAACATTTTTTTTCTTAAATTCCATATATATATGTTAGCATACAGTATTGGTCTTTCTCTTTCTCACATACCTCACACTGTATGACAGACTCTAGGTCCATCCACCTCATTACCAATAGCTCAATTTTGTTTCTTTTTATGGCTGAGTAATATTCCATTATATATACATGTGCCACATCTTCTTTAACCATTCATCCGATGATGAACACTTAGGTTGTCTCCATCTCCTGGCTGTTGTAAATAGAGCTGAAATGAACATTTTGGTACATGACTCTTTATGAATTGTGGTTTTCTCAGGGTATATGCCCAGTAGTGGGATTAATGGGTCATATGGTAGTTCTATTTGTAGTTTTAATGAACCTCCATATTGTTCTCCAGAGTGGCTGTAACAATTCACATTTCCCCCAGTGGTGCAAGAGTGTTCCCTTTTCGCCACAACCTCTCCAGCATTTATTGTTTCTAGATTTTTTGATGATGGCCATTCTGACAGGTGTGAAATTATATCTCATTTTACTTTTGATTTGCATTTCTCTAATGATTACTGATGTTGAGCATTTTTTCATGTGTTTGTTGGCAGTCTGTATATCGTCTTCAGAGAAATGTCTATTTAGGTCTTCTGCCCAATTTTGGAATGGTTTACGGAGTGTTCTGCCTATGTTTTCCTCTAAGAGATTGATAGTTTTTGGGCTTACATTTTGGTCTTTAATACATTTTGAGCTTATTTTTGTGTATGGTGTTAGGGAGTGATATAATCTCATGCTTTTACATGTACCACTCCTGTTTTCCCAGCATCACTTTTTGAAGAGGCTGTCTTTTCTCCACTGTATATTCCTGCCTCCTTTATCAAAGATAAGTTGAACATATGTGCGTGGGTTTATATCTCGGCTTTCTATCCTGTTCCATTGATCTATCATTCTGTTTTTGTGCCAGTACCATACAGTCTTGATTACTGTAGCTTTGTAGTATAGTCTGAAATGATGGAGCCTGATTCCTCGGGCTCCATTCTTCTTTCTCAAGATTGTTTTTGTTATTCAGGGTCTTTTGTGTTTCCATACAAATTGCGAAATATTTTATTCTAGTTCTGTGAAAAATATCAGTGGTAATTTGTTGGGGACTGCATTGAATCTGTAGACTGCTTTGGATAGTAGAGTCATTTTCACAATGTTGATTCTTCCAATCCAAGAACATGGTATACATCTCCATCTATTTTTTTTTTAAACATCTTTATTGGGGTACAATTGCCTTATAATGGTGTGTTAGTTTCTGCTCTATAACAAAGTGAAT
>NW_020171805.1:903475-935964 GCF_003031525.2 Neophocaena asiaeorientalis asiaeorientalis | reverse complement strand
CCACAGGCATTTGAGTTTGTGATCTCTGGTAAGACTGCTGTGAATGTGCTATAGAGAAGGAGAATGATAGGGATACAGCACATCCCATAGAAACGGATGTAACCTCAAAGGGGGAGTTTCATTTTAAATGGACCCTTTTTCACTAATGATTTATCTCAGACTAATTGCTTCAGTCTGTATAATTTCTCACAGTGTCTCTGTTCCATGCTACAACAAAGGTCTTAAAATTAGCACTTTACCTAAGAATTATTTTACACCTTATAAATGCGAGTCACTGGAGAAATAGAAACGAAAAGGGCACAGATGCCGCTCTTAAAGGAGCCAGCATTCTGGTGAAGATGGACAAGCAGACGATGACCATAAGTAAAGAAAAAGCTAGGCGGGGGTACATGCAGGATCCTGAGGGGTGCCAGTCCTTGCCTCGGGTGAGGAGAAGAAAGAGGCTAACAGACGGCTCTACCAAGGAGGGATTATCTTCAAATAGAAGAATGTCGTGCCTGTGTCGGTAAAGAGAGCATTCCAGGCAGAAGAGACGGCATATGCAGGATCAGAGCGCTTGGCGGGTTCAGAGGAGAGCCAGAGTGGGTGGCTGTAGCTAGGCCTAGGGTACTGAGGACTGTTGGCAGGAACAGAGCAGGGAAGTAGGAGCAGCTGGCTTCCTGCTCTAGGCCTCTTGAAACTTGACAGAAGACAAATTGTAAATGCAGTGTTCACTCAGGCTTTCTAAAAAAGATTTAATTCTGAATGTTTGGTTTCAATCACTTGTATTTTCATATGCCTGTTGGTCTTTTCTGTTGGTCAGATGAACCTGGGGGGAAGGGGTAACTTTGTTTTGTTTCGCTTTTTTCTTTTCTTTTTTTTTTTCTTTTTTTTAACTCGCCTCTTGACTCTTAAGTCATGGGAGTGAATAATGGGCCAGGTACGACAGTAGGTTCCCCATCCCTCATCTGCACTGAGTTCTTTTGTGGTTCCTCCAGAAGTTTCTGTGGCCCCTGATTGTTCAGGCCTCGGCTATCTGTAATTAGCACAGGGCCGATTATGATGTTGCTGGCTGTTTGGGGTAAGATGCCTGCCTTCCCATCCAGTAAAGGAGTCATCTCAAATGTAGGACTCAAAACATCTCTTGCAGCTCTCTTAACCTAGGCTGGAGGAAAATTCCCAACTGAAGGATGCAAATCTCCTTTTGTCTGTGCTTCCTATAACCTCTGTGCTGGCTAATGTTTCCTCCTCCTTAAAAACAAAAAGTCCCAGGTATTTTTATATTGTTGGAGTCAGATCGTGGACAGCAAGTTTCTGAAACAGCAAAAGAAAGATGTGGTCGAACGGCAAGAAGTGATTTATGGTGAGACTCTTCATGTGCTCTGCTAATATTTGATTTGCATTGTCTGGCATTGTTTATGAGGGGATTTATTGGGCTATATCAAGTCAATTTTCAAATATGTAGCATCTCAAAGATTTTCTTTTGAAAACTTTGAGGTATAGAGACATCTTATTTCTATCCTTTACTCTCTCTGTAAAATTATATTCTTTAATTTTATTGGATATTTTATTTAATATGAGTGCTTATGTATGCGATACTCCTAAAAAGAGATGTCTTGTGACAGTACAGTTTAATTCCTCAGCTACAGTAGAAACTAGACTAAACGCAAGTCATTTCTGGGAAATAGGAACGTAGTAAATTATGAAAGGTCTTGAATGCCAGTGAAGACCACTTGGGAAACCACCACTTAAGAGTGATGGAATCCAGTACACCTGTCAGAAAATAGTGTGAGGTCCCGTGAGAAATCGAGGAATACGATGAAAACACTTTAGGGAAAAGACAGCTGTTGACTCAGTTTTAAAGTTTAAATTGGGCCGTAAATAGCCTTAAGAGAAAATTGGGCTCTTAGTAGCAGCAGACACACTTTGCAGGAGAATCCTCGAGGAGAGCATTCCTGACCACTGAGCCTTGTCCCTCCCCCAGAGCTGATGCAGACGGAGTTCCACCACCTCCGCACACTCAAGATCATGAGCGACGTGTACAGCCGGGGCATGACGGCCGACCTGCTCTTTGAGCAGCAGATGGTGGAGAAGCTCTTCCCCTGTTTGGATGAGCTGATCAGTATCCATAGCCAGTTCCTTCAGAGGATCCTGGAGCGGAAGAAGGACTCTCTGGTGGATAGAAGTGAAAAGAATTTTCTCATCGAGAGGATTGGGGATGTGCTTGTGCACCAGGTGAGCAGCGGGCGGGTGCCTGGTGCCTCTCACACGCACTGGGGGCCCCGTAGCCGTGCATTCACATCCTGGCTGGACTGCTCACGATCTCTGTGAGCTTAGGCAAGTGGTTGCATCTCTCCGACCCTCAGTTTCTTTTTCTGTAATTGAGGACAGTAGATTTTCTCTTTTAATGCTATTTTGAAATTTAAGAGGTAATGTATATATAAAGTGCCCAGCATACATGGTAGATATGCAGTAAAAGCCGGTTTTCCTTCCTCAGAGTCTGTACCAACATCAGAGATACTATAGTTTAAGAGATAAAAAAATATTTTTTGGAAGTCTCAACTTCAACCTGTGCCTCAAATCAAAAGGCTCATTTATCTAAAAACCACCTGAGACTAAAAACTTGACTAAGAAACCATCTGTAAAATAATTCATAAAATATTTCTTGCTAATATTTTTATCAAGGTATGGTATGGTTTCAATCCTACGTCAAAAGCAATTTAGCTAAAAATTGTTTTGATACTTTCAGATGTATATGTCATAGGCAGTTTCTAAATGTTTCTTTTTTAAAACATTCTTTTTGAAAGAAGAATAATGCTAGTATAACCTTTATAGGCAGTGGGGCATTGCATCACATCTGACTAGCTCTTTCTCACCGGCAAGCCTCTGCCTCATTGTGGAAGCAGAGGCTTACTTGCTGGAACATTTGCCTGAGAATTGGAAATATTGTCCTTTCGTTGTATTCTTGAGTCTGTACCCCTCGCCCTATTAATTCATTGGTGCCTTCATTCATTCATTTTTCAAGTATTTACTGGGGATTTACTCAATACCATGTGGAACCACAAAGGTAAATATAGTGTAGACCTCTGCTTCATGGAACTCATGTTCTAGGAGTGAAGGATAGGCACGTCGTGAAGTAAATGCAGATGCAGTGTAGTGAATGTGTTCACACTGGTGATCAGGGCATCAAAGTGGGCACGGTCAGCTCTGCAAGGGAGGACCCTTCCTCCCCAAACATCCTCCTCCTGTCATTTTCCATGTTTCTCCCTCTGCCCCTCCTCTCCACCCTCAGACCTGCACTGGTACTTCCTCTGACCTTGTAGCTCCTTGTATCTGTGCATGTCCTCTAGTAGGATGTTAGCCCCATGGTGTCCATTTGTTGTTTCTGAGCGCCAATGCCAGAGTCACCCTTTTAGGGCACTTGCTTTGTGATGGGAGCCGATCACTTAAAAATCTCTCTGCCTCAGCTTCTCTGTTGGTAAAGGGGAAAAGGAAAGGCTACCCTGAACATTTTTTCAAGTTTTGGGGTAAGGATCAAGTTGTGTTGCCTCCAGAGATTGTTAGTCCAGCAGGAATTGATGCTTAGCACGTGTCTTGTGGACCACATACAGAAACTCAGCGGTTACCGCACAGTGAACGTAGCTTCAGATGAACGGCTGAGATCGCACACGCTTGGAAACGATGTAAGGGCCAAGCAGAATTGTTAGGTCTGCTGGCCTGAGGTAAGTAGGATAAACAGGTCCCTAGGTAATGACGGCCGTTTCTGATGCCTTTCTAACTTATCAGGATGACTTCTTTGAGACTGCTACCTCATGAGAGACTTCTAGTGAGTCTCTCTGTTTTATTACTGTGTTATGACAAATGGGAGTTAAAACACATGTTGCATTTCTTATGTGCACAGTACATAGATATTTCTGTGTTTATTATTTTTTAAATATATGTAACAGCTTTATTGAAATATAATTCATATGCCATGTGATCCACCCATTTAAAGTGCACAGTTCAGTGGTTTTCAGTATATCCGTGACTCTTGTGCAGCCATGGCCACGGTCCGTTGTAGAACATTTTTATCATCATCACCCCCACCAACTTCCCCAGCCCTAGGCAACCACTAATCTACTTTCTCTGTGGGTTTGCCTATTCTGCACATTTTATATAAATGGAATAAAGCAGTATGTTGTCCTTTGTGATTGGCTTTTTTCATTCATACGTTATCCATTTATCCTCTGATGAACACTTGGGTTATTTCCACTCTGGGGCTGTTGTGAATAATGCTGCTATGAACAGTCATATACAGGTTTTTGTGTGGACATATGTTTTTATGTCTAGGAGTGGAATTGCTGGGTCATATGGTAACTCTGTTTAACTTTTTGAGGAACTGCTAAACTTTTTTCCAAAGCTCCGGTACCATTTTAATCTTTTAATCTTTGGGGGGAAGTGATGAGGAAGCTCTCTTGGGTTTCACAAGTAGACTGGAAACTTTGGACAAAATGGTAATAGGAGTTTAGCACCCTGAGTTACGGCATAACCTCTGTTCTCTTTCCTCTGCAGTTTTCAGGAGAGAACGCAGAACGCTTAAAGAAGACATATGGCAAGTTTTGTGGGCAGCACAACCAGTCTGTAAACTACTTCAAAGACCTCTATACCAAGGATAAGCGTTTTCAGGCCTTTGTGAAGGTATTGATGTGAAACGGTGGGGATTTCCATGTTGTCCAGAGCATTGTGTCACTGTCAGTTTTAGCTCCAGCCTTCTCCCTTGGGTAGTTCCTGACACTTGGTTTCCTTCCTTGCAGAAGAAGATGAGCAGTTCAGTCGTACGGAGGCTTGGAATCCCAGATTGTATATTGCTGGTAACCCAACGGATCACCAAATACCCGGTTTTGTTCCAAAGAATATTGCAGTGTACCAAAGGTGCGTCTCTCTCTGGACTCGGTCTCGTTTGCCAGTGGACTGTTCCGGTCTGTCCAACAGCACTGGAGACCGCGTAGAAGAACACTTTTACGTCGAGAAGCTCTAAAAGAGAGCCTGTGTTTTATCTTAAAGACGGTTTTCTTCGGTGAAAACATAAAGTGTTATATCAGCAGACTTAGTGTGAATGAGAGCACGAAGGGAAGGCACCACTTAGTGATCCCAACGAGAGTTCAGTGACCTGAGCAGCTTGTCACTTGTCCCTAGACTGGGAGGTGATTCCCCCCTGCAAGTGCTAGAATCACCGCTGTTTCTCGTTTAATCAGTACTTAGTAGTTTCTCTCTTAGCTAATCCTGCTCCTGGGCAGTTACATTAAGGATTAGATAAAATAAAGACGTAAATAAAAAACTCGTTGCTCCTCTCCCTCCCTAAAAATGTTGGGTTCCTTCCACTTTAGAACGTGGCCCATAATTGCATGTCATCTGTATCAGTGAAACATCTAACTTGTTTTAAACTCTGACAGAGCGGTGGGTAGGCACGTGCCCTTCGACATGTTGGCTTCGCTCTGCCAGCATGCCCACAGCGGGAAGACAGTGATGTGGAGCAAGAAGGCAGGGTCCTGGGGCTCCACTGGTGGCGCAGTGGTTGGGAGTCCGCCTGCCGATGCAGGGGACGTGGGTTCGTGCCCCGGTCCGGGAAGATCCCACAAGCCGTGGAGCGGCTTGGCCCGTGAGCAATGTCCGCTGAGCCCGCGCAGCGGGAGAGGCAACAGCGGTGAGAGGCCCGCCTACCACAAAACAAAAAAATAGAAGGCAGTGTGCCCCTCCTTCTGCCCAGTAGAAACAGTTATTCTTTCCTTCTCAGACAGTGAAGTGGAACAGGAAGATCTAGCTCAGTCCCTGGGCCTGGTGAAGGGTGTGATTGGAGCTGTGGACAGCAAAGTGGCGAGTTATGAAAAGAAGGTCCGTCTCAATGAGATTTATACAAAGACAGATAGCAAGTCGATCATGAGAATGAAGAGTGGTCAGATGTTTGCCAAGGAGGATCTGAAGCGGAAGAAGCTCGTGCGGGACGGGAGCGTGTTTCTGAAGAGCACGACAGGGAGGTTGAAAGGTGAGGCTCACTCTCGTCAGACTCTGAGCGTGTGCCAGAGGGCAGCGGGCAGAATCCAGATGTCACCAGGTTGTTCCCAGGGACCCATGTCCAGACGTCACACAGGAGCAGCAGGCATTTAATTGATCTTAATGTTGTATCAGAAAAGACTGGTTTGAGATGTCTTACAAAACCATATAGAATACAGTAAGAGAACGAGGAAATGATGCAGTCAGGAGAAAGGAAAAAAAACTTTTTTTTAAAGAACAAAGCAAAGGGTAAGATTCATACAAAAAAGCAAGGTGTTAAGGGAGACATATTTTCCCTATGAAAGAGGGGCAACAAATTTGGGGTCAGGGTTTCTGGCAAAACAATTGCTAGGAGGGAAATACCATCAGTTGCACAATTCATAGATTCTCTGAGATTAAAAATACATCACTCGTTTCTAAGAGATGGCAGAGGAATTTTCAGTTCCTGAGACCTTAGAGAAATGAAAGTTTAACTCACAGCAACTAGATTTATTATTAAACTTTGCTTTTCATCTTTTATCTTTCTCTAAGCAAAAGAGATCATAAAAGATACTCCCTTTGTGTTTGATTTTCATTTTTACCTTTTAAATGGTCAGCCCCATCAAGTGAAAGAAGTTTGGAAGATTGTTCATTTACCTCCGCATCTGGTTTGTTTGTTTGTTTGTTTTTAATAATTGTTTTCGTCAAACCTGTATCCTCTGGGCCTATATGGTAACTCTAACCTCACCAGTAGCCTTGAGTATACCCAGCCCACCTCCCTGGCCTCGGTGAGCTGAGCACACAAAGCAGCCCAGTGCCGTCAGCCATAAAACCCGCTGACATAAAACTCAGGTGAGTGAAATGTGTGCTTCTCCCATCGCCGAGGTATAAGTAATGCTATAGGTAGCTGCTCTCGGAGAATTCCCAGCACTCCTTACCTAGGGTCTCAGCATGCTCAGAGCATATAGTAACGACATCCCAGGCATTCAGCTGCTCTCAAAGGTGAATGTCTCAGGACACCCTGCATTAGAAGTTGGGCTCACAATGAAGAGACTCGTAAAGAGGTTCTTACTCTGCAGTATGATGGTTGCTAGAATAGAGAGGCGTGAACTGAGGACAAGAGGAGGGAGCCAGGCAGAAGGGAGGGGTAAGCGTGGAAGCGTGGAGCTGAAGGATCTGGCCCGTCGGGAGGGGTGGGCAACCGGGGTCTCTGGCAGCAGAGTGAGGCAGGAAATACGGCTGGAGAATCGGCCAGGGGCCAGGTTGGGGTGGGTGCGTGCTCCAGACTAGGGGGCTGACAGGGATGCTGGTAATGGGAGTGAGCGAAGAATGGGTTCAGAATGGAGGGTTTGAACAGGAAAGGGGTGAGTGAGTTAGAGTGTGTGTAGTTCAGCTGCTGGGGGCAGGGTAGAGGACAGCAGGGGTGCAGAGGTACCAATGACCGAGACGAGGGCGGTCATTGTCGCAGGGATCCGGGAGGGGCTTCTCCGGTCTCAGAGAGAAGAAATACCCCTTCCTGCCCCCAGCCAGCTGTGCCTCTCACTGCTCCATGATGAATTTGAACTGTGCGGTCCCTGCAGCTCCTTCCTTCCAGCCCTGATGCTCTGTGATGTCCTGAGACCACAGTTGACGGCTCTGGCCTCACCGCCGCTGTGAGGCCGTGTCGGAGGTAGCCTGGTGGTAGAGAAGTACCTGCCCTCTCTTGTAGGGATGGATTTCCTAGAGTTGCTGCCAGTGCTTTATTTTCTTTACACAGCAGTTTATTTATTCATTCCCAAAATAAAAACTAATAGATTCCAGCTGTTGGAATAATGTTGTGGTCAAAGCAATGGCAGAACGATAGGTTTTCTGGCCTAAAATGTCTCCAGTGGAGATAAGAGTTTGGTGTTTAGTCATTTTCACCCCCAAGTGAAAATGTCTTGGGCCAAGAACAGCCAGTTCTGTGTTGGGTAACCCTTGAAAGGGGTAGGATTGTTTTTCTCTGATCTACTGACTCCGTGATCACGTAAACTTCAGGATTCGATAAAGTTGAAACTTATGTTTTAGAGGTTTTTTTTTTTTTTTGGCAGGCACCTGAACTATTTAAAAGTAAAGTTTAAAAAAAAAATACTTGTCAAAATGAATGCTAGTGCATGGAAATGGTAGGCTGAAAAACTAGACCACCCTAGGAATCAGACATCCTTGCTTCTGTTTTTCCTCATAGCTTTGCATACCACTGTGGGTGGTGGGACAGAGTGAGGAGACAAAACCGCTCCCAGGTTTCCAGCTGGACAACTGGGGCATGACAGTGCTGTTGCCTGAGGAAGAGGCCACAGGCTACAGGGAGGAGGCGGGGTGGCAAGAAGGGAGAACAGAGGTTTCTGACCTGTGGAGAACAAGGCGTCTAGGTGGAGAGAGCCGCCTGACAGTGGGACTCAGCGGTCTGGTGCTCAAAAAGTGGGTGGGATTTGGGGTGCCTTTTGTGAGTTATCAGCACATAAGAGGTAATTGAAGCCATGGGAGTGACTGAGGTCCCCGAGAGGAAAGCATGTAAAGTATAGAAAGGAGTCTAGGATGGAGCCTAGGGCTGGGGGTTGGGGGGAGCCCAGATACTCATTCATGGCAGGTGGCAGGTCTGGTCTGTAAAGTGCTGGAGTAAGAGTGGTAGGAAGAGAACCAGCAGTGTCCTCAAAGGCAGATGGGGAGGGAAACAGTTTTATTTTATTTTATTTTATTCATTCATTCATTCATTCATTTTGGGCTGCCTTGGGTCTTCGTTGCTGTACGCAGGCTTTCTCTAGTTGCGGCTAGTGGGGGCTTCTCCTTGCGGTGGCTTCTTTTGTTGCGGAATACAGGCTCTAGGCGCACGCAGGCTTCAGTAGTTGTGGCGCGCAGGCTGTAGAGCGCAGGCTCAGCAGTTGTGGCACACGGGCTTAGTTGCTCCACGGCATGTGGGATCTTCCCAGACCAGGGCTCGAACCTGTGTTCCCTGCATTGGCAGGCGGATTCTTAACCACTGCGCCACCAGGGAAGTCCGGGAAACGGTTTTAAATGGGGGAAGTCATCCATGCTGGAAAAGATGAAATGAAATTCCACGGCATGTGGGATCTTCCCGGACCAGGGCTCGAACCCGTGTTCCCTGCATTGGCAGGCGGATTCTTAACCACTGCGCCACCAGGGAAGTCCGGGAAACAGTTTTAAATGGGGGAAGTCATCTGTGCTGGAAAAGGTGAAATGAAAGACTTCTCTGGATTCAGTAGTGAAGGGTAACCTTGGAAAGAGCAGATGCAGAGTGATGGGCAGAAGCCAGAGAAAAGTGTGTTGGCTCGAACCCGTGTTCCCTGCATTGGCAGGCGGATTCTTAACCACTGCGCCACCAGGGAAGTCCGGGAAACAGTTTTAAATGGGGGAAGTCATCTGTGCTGGAAAAGGTGAAATGAAAGACTTCTCTGGATTCAGTAGTGAAGGGTAACCTTGGAAAGAACAGATGCAGAGTGATGGGCAGAAGCCAGAGAAGAGTGTGTGGGTTGAGAAATAAACAGGAGGCAGGAGAATGGAACAGAGTGCAAGTTCGTTATGTCAGAAATTCTGGCATTTGCATAGAAAGACCCAGGATAGTTTTCCAGGTAGACATTACAGATCAAAATCTTGATACTGCCTTCATGATGAAAAAGAAAGTGGGGGAAGCTGTGTTCCTTGTGGTTCCATGCTTTACCACAAGGTGGTGCTCATGTCTTAGTCATCTCATCATAGTGAACCGTCAAGTCACCAGATCTCTTCTCTGTGCACCTGCAGAACAACTTCAGCAAAGGGACCAGCAGATCCTACTCTTACTGGAAGAGAAGGAGATGATTTTCCGGGACATGACTGAGTGCAGCACTCCCTTGCCAGAGGATGGCTCCCCAACTCGAAGCTCTAGAATCCTCTTCCGATCCAACACAGAAGAGGCTCTCAAAGGAGGGCCTTTAATGAAAAGTGCCATAAATGAGGGTAATTTACATTCAGCATTGCCCCCCTCTTTGTCTCCTCCCACAGTGGTTCACACACTAATATTATCTACCAGTTTGTACTTTTTTATTGTAAAATAAATCACAAATACAGAAAACAACCCAATACATATTTCGCTTTAGTAAATTATTATCAGGTGGGCATCCTTGTAACTACTACCCAGGTCGAGAAATAAAATGTGGCCAGACCCCTTAAAGCCCTTCCACATGTCCTGTCCCCATCAGAGCTCTCTCCCTCCCTCCTGAAAGTGTATTGTGACTTTTGCAGTAATCGCTTAGGTTTCTTTATGGTTTTATGGCCAAGTGCCTGTTCATAGACCCTGTGGCTCAGTTGTATTCATGGGTTTTGATATGCCTTTTAGGATTCTTTATTTACAGTCCTCCACCCACCCCACCATCCCTTTCTTTTCCACACGATTTATCCTTGAGCTTTGACCTGTGGGTTTCTCTTTTTGGGTTTTATTCACACAGGGGTTCTGTTCTTCTGCCCTCCGTTTCCTTTAGATTCTCTGCTGGACTCGGAGGCTCAGTTGCTCAGACATAATCCCTTTGGCAAAAGCTGTGTTACCGGAGTCTTGTGTGCTTTCCTCTGGGGGCACAAAATGTCTAGTTGTCTTCTTTATTTTGTAACATATAGGGAAAACAAGATAAAAGGATAAATGCTTGATTTTTTTCTCCCCCATTATTTACCAGTTTTCAAAGTAGTGAACTGATTACGGTCATTCTCTGAAAGTGACCAGTACTTTTAATATATTATTATAGACTCATGAATTAAATATGTCTGATGCGCTTCAAGTCGTTGCAGTTCGTATCCTTATTAAAAGTTAAAAAGGTCCTCTCTTTGCCAAGGAGCACCTCTTTGTGGGGCCTCTGAGTCCTTTTGGCGTGACCCCGGCAGTCTTTGAGAGCTGCTTTGCTGTTTGGTATGTTAAGATGTTCCAGGCTCATCTTGTTTTCTGCCCATCCCTGGAATTAGCCATCTTTCTGAGAAGCTCTGGTTTCTTTTAGTGGGAAATGATATTTCAAGACCACTGTCTAGGCGCTAGGGGTGGTTATTGCTGCTGGGATTTTCATTGTTACTAGGTTGGGCCTTTTCAGTGGGCCGCTTTGGGGGAAATATCCTTGTGTGTGTGCATGAGGGGATGGGCTAATGGATTCACACATATTTAATGTGTGAATTTTCTTCCACATTGTGAATGCTCATTCTCAAGGATACATCGTAGAAATAAAACATCCCGTATTTACCCTAACATACACATCAGAATAACAATCCTAACACTGCTATCGCTAAATATGACTCCTTTATGCTCTCCCCATTCGCTCCCCCCTTTTTATTTACCAGTTGTACTCTGTCTATACTGTCAGCTTACAACCACTGTATATGGCACTCTCCCCTTCTTAGACCCGAACTGTAGTCTTCATCATTCTGCAAGAACCGCCACCAGTTTTTATCATCTGTGTCAGCAGGCTGGAATTGGACACAGGACAGTGGGGTGCTAGCTCTCAGGGTGTTCTCTGTGTTTCTTCCTGCTTTTAATGGAATACCTTAAATCCCTGAGGAGCTGTCTTTTGAAATTTCAGATTAAGGAAATCTTTCCTTTTTTCCCTAAAACACAGAAGGGTGTTTTTTGTCTTCTGTTTGTTGGCATGTTAGTCTACACGCTGACGTAACCCCCTTCAGCGTGTCCATCCTTGAATGAAGTAAGCCTGCTCCCACACAGGCTGCTGTGCTCTGGTGCTGCTTAAAAAGTAGCCCTTAGTTGATTTTTTCACCTGGCAACTTTCCCCTCATATTTAGTGAGAAGAGTCAGATAAGAGACAGTACAAGACCAGTGGTTTTCAGGCATCCCAGCATGGATTATACACTACGGATGCCCAGTCAGAGTCAGCTGGTCTGCTGTGACTTCTCCCTCTCTCTGTTAATTAAGAATAAACTTAACTGAGGGGTAAATCGTATTCTCAGAAGAGCTAAGCCTGATAATAAAGTTTTTGTGTTTTAAATATTATAAAAGGAATACGTCTGTGGTAGAAGATTTGGAAAACATCCAATAATGTAAAAAAGGAAAAAAATAAGTAAACATAGTACCACTGAGAAATAGCTACTATTAAATGTTTGGTGTTCATATTTCCAGCCTTTTATTATACAGGACATGTATTTTATGTGTGAGTGTGAGTTGCATAAACATAATTTTATACAATTTGTTTCACTACTCCCTGGAGCTTCGTATCCTGCTTTTTTTCTCTTAACACACCAGAAGCATTTCCCCAGGGCATATTTGTACAAAATATGCTAATCGGGCTTCCCTGGTGGCGCAGTGGTTGAGAGTCCGCCTGCCGACGCAGGGGACACGGGTTCCTGCCCCGGTCCGGGAAGATCCCACATGCCGCTGAGCCTGCGCATCCGGAGCCTGTGCTCTGCAACAGGAGAGGCCACAACAGTGAGAGGCCCACACACCACAAAAAAAAAAAAAAAAAACAAAAAACCCAAAAAGAAACATGCTAATTAACAGCTGCATATTATTATGTTATGTGCCATAATTTATTTAATCTTTCCAGTGGTTCTTTCTCTACTTTTTTGTTTTTTAAATGATGCAGCCAAGAGCATCCTCATACTTTTTTTTGCAGGGCTCTGATTATTTCCTCAGCATGACATCCGCTCTCTAGAAAGGTTATACAGCATTCATCCCTGTCAGTACAAGAGTATCCATTCTCATCATACTTTCATCAACACTGGGAATTATTTTTTAATTGACATTTTGTTGATAAGTTCAAGTGGTTATTTCTTTATTTTTGGATTCTTCTGATTTCAAATAAGGTTGAATCATTTTTAATATGTTATATAATTGGCCATTTGTATTTCTTCTTTTGTGAATTGCTAGTGTATGTTCTGTGCCTGTTTTTCTACTAGAATATTCGTTATTTTGTCGATCTACGACAGGCTTGTTTAAATTAAAGGTTTCTTTTGCCTTGTTCTGTTCACTGTTTCCTTTGGCTTTTTATTATACATTTTTACATAGTAAAAGTTGAAATTGTGTGTGTGTGTGTGTGTGTGTGTGTGTGTGGTTTCTTCCATTGTTTCTGTCTCTGAAAATCCTTCCCTATTTCAAGATCAGAAAACATTCTCACATTTTCTTACAGCTCTTTTACAGTTCTTTTCTACACTTAACATTTCAATCCATTTGAATGTTTTTTATGTGGATCCCAACTTAATTTTTTCCAACGATTTAGCCAGTTTTTTCAGAACAATTCACTGAATATTCTTTCCTTCTCCATTGACTAGAAATGCTCTTTGTATCATATACTAATGCTGCGGTTTGCTTCTGGGCTTTCTGTTTTGTTACATTGGTGTGTTTGCCATTTTTGTGCCAGTCATTTTAAATAATTGGAGCTTTGTAATACCTTTCACTGTGTGCTGACTTCCCTCCTACATACACAGTTACTTCGTTTGATCTTGTTTTTCTTGGCTACTTGTACCGGCTTATTCTCTGTGGTGCTTTCAGTCTGAAAGAACTTGGTTCAAATGCAAGCCCCTTGCTGTGTGGTAGGGTGGGTTCTTGTCGGATGACACGCAGTGTGCTGGGGTCTGAGCCTCCGAGTCTGAGGTGATGGTCCTTTGATTCCTTTTGCAGCCGGTCATCCAGAGCGTCGTCCATCTCCACGAGCTCCTCAGCACTTTGCAGGTATGTGCCCTTCTCCCTTATCCCTTCACTTCCTTGTTTCGAGAGAATCAGTGACCAGGGTATCGTTGGCCTGGATCTTTGAGGTCTATAGGTTTCTTATGGGTAAATGGGGCCCTCAGACTAGAGAAGACTGGCTCTCATGATGAGAAAGGTTCCAGAATGCAGTGGTTAGAGTATCATCGACCCGCTAAGACTTGACTTGACGAGCACATGGTGGACTGCAGGTACCCTTGACAGCCATGCCCCAGAGCACATGGGGTGCTGACATGCACAGAGGACATGGTTTCAGTCTGGAAGGCCTTTGGTAGGATTGTAAGTTTCCATATTCCATGTGTCTGTGTGGTATTTGGGTAGGGTGACCCTCCCCACACAGCTTTCTGGGAATATCCTCAATTTCTAACCAGTCCAGTTCATACCTCCTCCCACCTCCCAAACACACACTCCCCACCCCATACAAAGCCGCTGAGTGCCAAATCCGAGTCCCCCACACCACTGACATTGTGACTTGGTTGCCGCCCAGGGTTATGCTGGAGCATTTTCCCGGAGCAGCTTAGAAACCAGGGGAGGGCCGTAGTCTGGGGTGGCGTCCTCGTCCTCCAGGCGGAGGCGCATCGTCCCCCCTCGTGCGTCTCCCCCGCAGGGGGTGGTGCTGCAGCAGGACAGCTACATCGAGGACCAGAAGCTGCTGCTGACCGAGCGGGCGCTCACGCGGACGGCGTCGCGGCCCAGCTCCCTCATCGAGCAAGAGAAGCAGCGCAGCCTGGAGAAGCAGCGCCAGGACCTGGCCAACCTGCAGCGGCAGCAGGCGCAGCACCTGGAGGAGAAGCGGCGGCGCGAGCGCCAGTGGGAGGCCCGCGAGAGGGCGCTGCAGGAGCGCGAGGCGCGGCTGGCGCAGCGCGAGGACGAGCTCCGGCGCGGCCGCCAGGACCTGGAGCGCGAGCACGACGAGCTGCAGCAGAGGAAGCTCGCCTACCAGAGCGACCTGGAGCGCCTGCGCGCCGCCCAGAGGCAGCTCGAGCGCGAGCAGGAGCAGCTGAAGCGGGAGGCTGACCGGCTCAGCCAGAGGCCCGCCGACTGTGACATCGGCCAGGTACGGGGCGCTGGGGGGCCGGGTCGCGACCCGCATAACCAAGAACCCTCTGAGCAGCGGAGGAAAGTAGGCAGATAATATAAAGGCTGCTTCTACAGATCTGTTTATGCACCACCAGGGGGCAGGTGAGGAAGTGAGTCTTTTTCTCCTTTTTGCATCTCTCAGCATGATGGGTTGGGGTTTGGCCAGGGGAGTTAATGGATGCCTGGCACTTCCCTCAGCCCTCAGTCGCTTAGGCTGGAGTAGCCTCAGCATCTCTGAGGATGGCAGTCAGCCGTCCAGGATTTGGGGAGCAATCCCTCTGCCCTGTGCCACAGAAGAACTCAGAATGGTCCCCAGCTAAAGGAACTTGTAGCTGGATGGGGACAACACACCGAGGACACAGGTTCCCCCGGAGCACAGTGCCTGGGGCTCACAGAGAGCAGTAACGCCTGAGTTCCTGAAAGAGCCCACATGGTGGGGTCAGTGGGCATCAGCTACAGGGAGGAGCCCATCCCAGCAAATGATGGAAGGCAGCCCCTCTTATGGAGAGAGGATGTTCCTGCTCAGGGATGCTCAGACATCTGGGCTCTGCTTAATTCCTGATTTGTCTCGCTACTGTGGATGAAACCTTTCTTTTCCTGCAGCGGCTACTTATATGGGAAGGCATCACATATGTGGGCAGCACACTGACCCCCGAGTTTATTTCAGTGGTGTTCTATGGTTATTCTGGAACGGGGCACCTGTGGCAGGTGGGAAGCTTGGGTGCACACAGATCCTCCTGTCTGCTGATACTCAGGTTGCCATTTGTTTGATCGATTGACCTTGGATCATGAAAGAAAAGGAAACTGACATCTTCCAGAGGGAGCAGTTTAGCTTCCTGCAGAGTTTTTCATGTCTGTAGGAGGAGTAGCCAGTGGCTGTATGTGCTTTTCCTGACACAAGGATGGCTTCCACAGGGAAGGCTGCAAGGCCCAGCGGGAGCACAGATTAGACTGATTATCTCTCTTTATCTTTGGTTTAACCTTTGGCTAGGATCTTGGTATAAGCACGTCTCCACCTGCCCTCTAACCTGAACAGACCTTTATAATCTCTTAGCCCTGAAATAATTATCTACACCCCCGTGTAAATCAGTCATTGGATAAGCAGCTCTTCCTGCTTCTTCAGGGAATGGGAGTTCTAAGCTGCCTCTTCCCAGCTACTGTTAATTCTTCATGTTGCTGATAATAAAAATAGTAATGGCATCAGATGATATTTTTAGCACTTCCATAGATACTACCTGAGGGAGGGAGGAAATGGAACTGAGAAGATCAGAATCTTTTTACCATTTCTCTGGAGTCCAAGGCAGTGGGTGCACACGGGGCTGACCCACTGACACAGCCGGTGACCTCAGGTAGTGTTCACTGAGTAGGCACTGGGGATGCTGCCGGCCTCCAAGTCAGACCCCTACTCTTGACCATGTGCAGGTTTCACATCAACACACCAAGCTGCTGAGGATCCCGTCCTTCCTTCCGAATCCTGAGGAGACCCTCTTGCCACCGGCACCTTCCATAGCCAAATCAGGGTCATTGGACTCAGAACTCTCAGTGTCCCCAAAAAGGAACAGCATCTCTCGGACACACAAAGAAAAGGGGCCTTTTCACATACTGGGTTCCACCAGCCAGACAAACAGAGTACCAGAGGGTCAGAGCCAGACCCCAGTGTCCACGTCCACCCGCCTGTTTGGGTTAGCTAAGCCAAAGGAAAAGAAGGAGAAAAAGAAGAAGAACAAAGGAAGCCGTTCGCAGTCCGGTGGTGAGTTACACACACCAGGTCTCCCTCTGGCCGTGTAGTCCCTGGATCCTGAAGAGTGGGTGGCTTTAGCAGCATGGGAGTGGTTAAAAAGAGGTGGCTGCCATTCAGGTGTGTAAAAGCTGAACCATACACATCTCACCAAACCCACTTGCTCTGCCCGCAAAGGACTGTTGGAACTTACAGTAAGAACACAGATTCAAAGAACATTTAAGAACCCACTCTGTGTGGCACGTGCACGAAGTAGAGAGTGCGGGCTCATTTCTCACACTTACTGTCCAGCTGAGGAGCTGAAACTCACCTCAGTGAAGCAGCTGCAGTCCTCCCTGCCTTTCTAGGCCTGGTCCAGTAATACTAATCACAGGTGCTTGCTGAGCATTTTCTGAGGGCCGCTTTAATCCTGCAGGTGACTGTGAGAGAGGTGTTGCTGACCCCCAGACACACTGGGAAGCTGAAGCTCGGGATTAACTGACCTGCCTGCCGCCACAGGGCGTGCTACCAAATCACACTGCACAAGGTCTGAGTCCTTCTCATTAGGATTCCTCTCCCTTCTGTGTGGGAGGTTGAAGAGAAATCCCTATTTCCAGGTCTATTTACAAACAGCAAGCCTAGTGTTTCTGTAAAGTTTAAGGAGCTGTAGACACGGAGGACATCACTGACCACCTCGTGCACTACGTCACCTGGAGGCCTGGCTGGCGGATGTCATTGCCCACCAGCCCGGCATCTGTTTGCATCCCAGAAGACTTGTGTTTGGGGAGGAAAGAACAGAATTTACCAGTGAAAAGAGCAGTTTTTCTGAAATTCTTTTTCTGCCTTGGTTTCCTTTTCTCCAGATGTCCCTGCATCTGAAGTACCCGCAGAGGGGGAGGAGATCTTCTGCTGAGCCCGTTCCTCTCCGAGGCAGCCGCTTCTCTCCCGCCATGGTTACAGCCCCAACCCCTGCTGTCCTGTGCGCGCACTCTCGTACACTGATGCCCCTGTCCTGCGGCGCCCAGCCCTCCCACACTGCCCAGGTCCTGGACCAGAAGAACAACTGGTCTTGGGGGTCAGGGTGGGGAAGGAGGCCCAGGATTGGCAACCCAACGCCTCTCGGGTTGGGGCCAGCCCTGCTGAGTGGTGGATCTTACACCCAGAGTAGTGGCCCCAGAAGTCCAAGCGATGTATTTGGACGTGTCAGGAATTCCTAGAGACTAAAAGAGTGTTTCCAAATGCGGCCTGAAACTCTTACTGCCTTTTATTTTGGGGAACAGAACCAAAAATCAAACAGCAGATAGGTTGGACTTCATCTGAACACATACAGTAGCCCATCTCCACATACATTATACCCCAATAAAGATGTTAAAAAAAAAAAAAAGAATTTACCAGTGAAAAGAGCAGTTTTTCTGAAATTCTTTTTCCACCTTGGTTTCCTTTTTTCCAGATGGCCCTTCATCTGAAGTACCCGCAGAGGGGGAGGAGATCTTCTGCTGAGCCCGTTCCTCTCCGAGGCAGCTGCTCCTGTCCCACCATGGTTACAGCCCCAACCCTTGCTGTCCTGTGCGCACATTCTCCTACACTGATGCCCGTGTCCTGCGGCGCCCAGCCCTCCCGCACTGCCCAGGTCCTGGACCAGAAGAACAACTGGTCTTGGGGGGTCAGGTGGGGAAGGACGCCCAGGATTGGCAAACCAACGCCTCTTTGGTTGGGGCCAGCCCTGCTAGATGGTGGATGTTACACCAAGAGTAGTGGCCCCAGAAGTCCAGGCGATGGTTTTGGACATGTCAGGAATTCCTAGAGACTAAAAGAGTGTTTCCAAATGCGGCCTGAATGGCCACAGAGACCCTAAACAGCAAAAGGTTAGGTTGCTTCCTGCCACCAGCCAGTCCATACAGCTTGAGTATGGCCAGCCTGTCATGGCTTTCTCAGATCCACAGGGAGCTCAGCCCTCTGTCCCTGTCACTGGCTCAGGTTCACCACAGCTCTGCTGGAAAGGGGTGGGGCTGTTGAATGAGGACCTGCATCCTCCTTCCTCTGTCCGTGTACGCCGGGCCTCCCTGCCTCTGGGCTGGAAACCAGTGCTCGGAGCTGATGGGATTTGCCCTAACGCAGGCTCTTCACAAGAAGCACCCTGGACGCTGAGTTTCTGTATATAGCTGCACAGGTGGCTTTCAGCTTGCTCCCAACTAGTTGTGAAGTTTCGGTTGCCTTGATTATTCGGTGGTAGTTGTTTTAAAATGGTGATTTCCCCTTCACCTGCACCCCACTAACTTAAAATACTTTGGTCAGCTTGTGTCAAAAGGTTAGGTTGCTTCCTGCCGCTAGTCCGTACAGCTTGAGTACAGCCAGCCTGTCATGCCTTTCTCAGATCCACAGGGAGCTCAGCCGTCTGTCCCTGACACTGGCTCAGGTTCACCTCTGTGGGTCCCCATCCCACAGCTCTGCTGGAAAGGGGTGGGGCTGTTGAATGAGGACCTGCATCCTCCTTCCTCTGTCCGTGTACGCCGGGCCTCCCTGCCTCTGGGCTGGAAACCAGTGCTCGGAGCTGATGGGATTTGCCCTAACGCAGGCTCTTCACAAGAAGCACCCTGGACGCTGAGTTTCTGTATATAGCTGCACAGGTGGCTTTCAGCTTGCTCCCAACTAGTTGTGAAGTTTCGGTTGCCTTGATTATTCGGTGGTAGTTGTTTTAAAATGGTGATTTCCCCTTCACCTGCACCCCACTAACTTAAAATACTTTGGTCAGCTTGTGGTTGGACAAGTTTACAATCAGAATCAGAAGGCATCTCCCCCAGAACAGTGTGCGGTGCAGAGAGAGAGAGAGAACCACTTACCCGGACCCGTGCTTTTCCATGCCTTCGTCCTGTGTCTCTCCCCCTTTGATAAGGAACTCGGGGATTTTGTTTTTGCGCTTGGGGAACCACCTGGGATTGTTGCTGCTCCTGCTTTTGCTGATGGCCTTGAGGTCTCCTCTGCCCTTGAGGCCTGTCCTGGTTACTGAGGTGTCCTTCATGTGAGAAGGGGCTGTCTCCCGGGACAGCTCAGACTCAGTTCTCCACAGTGTCCCCACGCTAGGGGCCGTGCTTCTCTAAGCTCCGGAAATCAGATGGCTGGCCTTCCTTGTGTTTAGGTTTTGGGGGACAGATGGAAACACCATCCAGAGTTCCAGAATCTCGTGAGTTGCCTGGAAGGAGGCTGCATCTTCTCTCAAAACTTCCATCATCTCAGTGGTCGTCATCCCAGTCGGGTGGCATATGTGCACTTTAAATGCTCCCTACAGTCCGCTTCACTTTCGAGACAATCAACTATGCTGACTGTTTTCTTTGAAAATGGAGAGGGTTAAAAACATGCAGATTGCCATAATTCAGCCTTTGCCAACATTCCATCCTCTACCCCCATGAGAGCTGTCTGTGGGGAAGAAATCCTTATCAAGACTTTTTTTTTTTGGAAAGGTACGAATCTTACCTGTTTTCCTCTCATGTCTCAGGGTAATACCACTAACAGTTGTTCCTTTGCTGATATTCTCCCTTATTTGTTATCTTCCCAAGCCCCTAGTATTAGCAGTAGTGAGCAGACATTTTTAAGATCGTTGGGCTTTGTCGTACCTTTATTTGGAGAGTGGGTGTCAGTGTATAGGGTTTATAACTGGGCCCCGCCTAAAATACAGGTAGCACCATAACCTTAGGGGCCAGAACTCCATCCCGAAGGTACCGTTCACAGAAGCGCTTTATATTTTATCCATTGGTCACAAAGTTCTTTTTCCATAGCCGGTTCTTTCTCCCCAAGGATTTGGTATCGGCCTTGGAGCTGCAGTTGTTGATACAGCGTTGATGGGGGGGCCAGTTGTGCCCAGAGGACAGCTAAGCCCAGGGACTGGGGTGGGAGCGCGTTGAGAGAGACTGTCCTGGTGAGTGGGTTTCAGCAGCCCTGAAGAGGGTGGCTTGCAGGGGACCCCAGACACTGCCAAGAGGTGTGGACACACTTGGAATGTGGAAGCCCAGAAAGAACGCTTCCAATTCCACGGCGGCAGTGGATGAGGGATGTGTGTCTTGCCTTCCTGCAGCGGAACAGTGTGGCACACACACCTGTGGTCCTGGGGTCACGGCCCCACGTGGCGCTGTTGCTCCGATTGACCCTCGGAGACAAGGAAAGGGCAAAGGGATTGTTTTGGTTCGGTTCTTCATTTTCTTTCTTTCTTTCCACGTAGCGTAACATTCCTAGTTAACCGGAGCTTTGGGATCTACTGCCTGCTGGCCAGGTTTTAAAGTGAAAAGTCTTTTAGTGCTGCCATAAGAGGGAAAAAAACAAAGGCTTCTTTCCATGTACCAATCGGATTTCATTTGTCAAAAGCTCGACAGGCCTTGAGTGAGTTCTCCATCTTGCTAAGGTTTAAAGACAGGCAGACCCAGCTGCCTAAAGTCTCTCCTGCCGCAGACGGTGACAGCCTGCTCCAGACACCCAGGCTGAGCCCAGTCTCTGCTCACCCCCGTGTTCACCCTGCTTGAATGCCTCTGCCTTTTGTGACCACCTGCCAGGATGAGCAGCTCCAGAGCACTGACAGGGGCCTGCCCGGTCGGCTGGCCCACGGTCACGGTTTAGCCTGAGGTTTCTGGCATGTTGCCCCGCCGGGCGCGCAGGGGCCACGAGGACACGCAGGAGGCTGATTACCATGCACCTTATACCTCTGCTCTCGTTTGTTGTCCTCAGATGCTAAATGAACGTTTCTGTGCTGAATCCTATTAGGTAAAAAGGGGTTAAAACCCAGATGCTGTATGTTAATTTGTAATTATGTATAAAGTGAAGCAGTTTTAAACTGTAAAGATTTTTTCAGTGTGTTTTCTGGAATTCTGCCACAACGTACTGGCTTTGTATTTTATTTATCTTCCCTTCTGGTTAGCGGCTTCCGACCCTTGTAAAGTCTCCCTCCACCCTTTCAAAAAAAAATAATAAATGTCCTTTACGTTGCGATGGTGATTGTGTGGGCTTCCTGAAGTGAAGGCTTCCAGGATACTCTGGGTTCCTGGTGAAGGGGCACCCCCTACCCAGCTCTAAGGGACCCTTCTCCCCAGTGGAGCCTTATTTCTGTACCTTCGGGAACAGGACTCAGGAGGACAGCCCCGGAGCACAGAGCAGCTCCCGGGGAACTCAGGTTCCCTGGAGCTGGACCCTAACCCGGAGGCACCAAGAGTCAGAACCATTTCCAGTCAAATCAGCGTGGTAAGAAACGTCCTTGCTATAGATTCTACTACGTAAAAAAGATGAATGTCAGTTTGCCTTTCTTTGCCAACTTTTTTCACCTCATCCCATCCCCAAACAAGGGAGCTGCCAAAAACTAACTCAGAAAGAAGAATCCCATTTCTATGTAGGTCCACAGCGATTTACTGGGTCGGATCCTCTGAGAAATTGCTGGAATGCACACGGTAGGAGCTGTTGCCGCTGCTGCCTGCGGGCACCTGTGCCGCCCTTCCTGAATCGCTGGCTGCCTCCCCGGAGTCCAGGACTGCTGTCCCTATGAGAGGTCTCTCGGTCCAGCCGGCTGCGTGGTGTAATGCGAAGAACGTGGGCAGAGCTGCCTCAGTTCCCAGCTCTAAGCTCCCAAGAGCTCCTTGTCCCTCCCCAAGCGACAACCAAAAAGAGGAAAGTCCTGCCAGGTTGCCAAGCTGGCTGGGGGGCCATGGGGTGAGTGAAAGAACGGGCGCAGACTTCGGATCAGAGTCTGGGCTCAACGTCCAGTCCAGCCATCTAATGGCCGAGTGACCTTGGACAAGTTATTGGACCTGTCTATCCCTGTTTTCCTCTTGCATTCGGGAACCAGGGTATCTAGCTTGCAGATTTGCTGTGACAACTCGGTGAGATGCTGAATGTTGGTCCCCAGCATGTGACTCTTGATTCCTGAGCCTGTTACCCACAGCTGCAGCAGGAGCCTGTCCCAGCAGCAGTGCTGGAATCCCATACCAGACCTCCGACCCTGTACCTGGAGGTGAGCGCCGGGAGGAAGAAACGACCTTCCCCGTAGCCTGGCAGTGGTGCCCAGCCCAGGGCGTGGCTCGGAGCTCCTTGTCCCTGGGCTTCTGGTTTGGGATACCTGTCCCCCTTCCCTCACTTGGCTCAGGTGAACTGTCACTTCCTAGAGGAAGCCTTCCCTCCCCCAGCCCACTCTGGAGGTCTGAGCCAAGCTCAGTTGGCTCGAGCACTGCCTGCAAGTCCCAGATTCTGGTGCCAACCTCCAGCTGACTTTCCCCCCAAGGATTCTAGACCATCGTGATCCCTGCCCCAGCTCCACCTGCCCTTTCACACCCATATCATCTCCATTTAGCCCTCTCCCAGCCTGATAGGAGCCACTCCTCTGCAAGGATGCTGTCTTAACATTTAGGGGGGATTTGTTGTTTGATATAATTGTAACTCATATTCCCTAAAAAAAATATATGGGAAATACTGATTTATTTTTAAAACATTTTTAAATACCTATAGTCCCATCACCCAGAAGAAACTATCCACTAATATTTCATTATGTTTTCTTCATATACATTTTTTAAAAACTGGATTTATAATACTGTAAACAGGTGTACATCATAGTGATTCGGGGTAATTTTTTTGGCCAATGATATTCCGTTATAGATTATTACAAGACATTGGGCATAATTCCCTGTGCTCTGCAGTAAATCCTTCTTGCTCATCTACTTTATGTGTAGCAGTTTGTATCTGCTAATCCCATACTCTTCATTCTTCCCTCCCCCACAACCCTGTCCCCTTTGGTAACCATAAGTTTGTTATGGAGCTGAGAATCAGGGGAGATGAAGGCAGATAGAATAGGCAGGACAGAATACAGAAGAGAGAGATGCACACAGAATTCTAGGGATCTTCAGTGGGTCCCCCTCAAGTACTCATTAGAGAACTGATCAGTGCACACATGTGAGAAAGTGTTCAAGTCTAGAAAAGAGTCATCCCAAAGGATTAGAGGTGATAATACCCAGTGCTCATGCAGGACCAGTTATAGTGCCTATTCCCACCAGCCAGCGTGGAAAAATCATTCACAGGGCACAGGGTAGAGGACACAGAAGGGGCTTTCCTTAGTAATAGGGAATAATTAGCCCTAGATGAAGCACTGCTGCAGTTCTACCTAACAAATCTTTAAAAGCAAGACCTAAAAGGATCAAACAGTTTCCAAGTAACTTAACCACATCCCAGAACAAAGTTCAGGAATACTTACAGAAACATCCAGCACACAACAGAGTAACATTCACAGTGTCTGACATCCAATAAAAATTACTACACATGTTAAAAAAAAAAAAAAAACTTAAAGGATAAAAATCATGTAAACTATTTGTTGTTTGATATAATTGTAACTCATATTCCCTAAAAAAAATATATGGGAAATACTGATTTATTTTTAAAACATTTTTAAATACCTGTAGTCCCATCACCCAGAAGAAACTATGCACTAATATTTCATTATGTTTTGTTCATATACATTTTTTAAAAATTGGATTTATAATACTGTAAACAGGTGTACATCATAGTGATTCGGGGTAATTTTTTTGGCAAATGATATTCCATTATAGATTATTACAAGACATTGGGCATAATTCCCTGTGCTCTGCAGTAAATCCTTCTTGCTCATCTACTTTATGTGTAGCAGTTTGTATCTGCTAATCCCATACTCTTCATTCTTCCCTCCCCCACAACCCTGTCCCCTTTGGTAACCATAAGTTTGTTATGGAGCTGAGAATCAGGGGAGATGAAGGCAGATAGAATAGGCAGGACAGAATACAGAAGAGAGAGATGCACACAGAATTCTAGGGATCTTCAGTGGGTCCCCCTCAAGTACTCATTAGAGAACTGATCAGTGCACACATGTGAGAAAGTGTTCAAGTCTAGAAAAGAGTCATCCCAAAGGATTAGAGGTGATAATACCCAGTGCTCACGCAGGACCAGTTATAGTGCCTATTCCCACCAGCCAGCGTGGAAAAATCATTCACAGGGCACAGGGTAGAGGACACAGAAGGGGCTTTCCTTAGTAATAGGGAATAATTAGCCCTAGATGAAGCACTGCTGCAGTTCTACCTGACAAATCTTTAAAAGCAAGACCTAAAAGGATCAAACAGTTTCCAAGTAACTTAACCACATCCCAGAACAAAGTTCAGGAATACTTACAGAAACATCCAGCACACAACAGAGTAACATTCACAGTGTCTGACATCCAATAAAAATTACTACACATGTTAAAAAAAAAAAAAAAACTTAAAGGATAAAAATCATGTAAACTGACACAGATGTTAGAATTATCAGACAAGGATGTTAAAACTTATTATAACTATGTTCTATATGTTCAAAAAGCTTTAGAAGTATCCAAGATATAATTAAAGACCCAAGTTAAATTCTTATATGGGAAATACTGATTTATTTTTAAAACATTTTTAAATACCTGTAGTCCCATCACCCAGAAGAAACTATGCACTAATATTTCATTATGTTTTGTTCATATACATTTTTTAAAAATTGGATTTATAATACTGTAAACAGGTGTACATCATAGTGATTCGGGGTAATTTTTTTGGCAAATGATATTCCATTATAGATTATTACAAGACATTGGGCATAATTCCCTGTTCTCTGCAGTAAATCCTTCTTGCTCATCTACTTTATGTGTAGGAGTTTGTATCTGCTAATCCCATACTCTTCATTCTTCCCTCCCCCACAACCCTGTCCCCTTTGGTAACCATATGTTTGTTTTCTACGTCTGTGAGTCTGTTTGTTTTGTATATAGATTCGTTTGTATTCTTTTTAAGTTTCCACATATAAGTGATATCATATAGGATTTGTCTTTGTCTGACTCATTTCACTCAGCATAATATGCTTTTGGTCCATCCATGTTGCTGCAAATGACAATATATATATATACACACACCCCACATCTTTTTTTTTATATATATAAATTTATTTTATTTTTGGCTGTGTTGGGTCATCGTTGCTGTGAGCAGGCTTTCTCCAGTTGCGGCGAGTGGGCTTCTCATTGCCGTGGCTTGTGTTGCTGTGGAGCACGGGCTCTAGGCACTTGGGCTTCAGTAGTGATGGCGCGCAGGCTCAGTAGTTGTGGCACGTAGGCTTAGCTGCTTCACGGCATATGGGATCTTCCTGGACCAGGGCTCAAACCCGTGTCCCCTGCATTGGCAGGTGGACTCCTAACCACTGCCCCGCTAGGGAAGACCCACCACATCTTCTTAAAAAAAAAAAAAACTTAAAGGATAAAAATCATGTAAACTGACACAGATGTTAGAATTATCAGACAAGGATGTTAAAACTTATTATAACTATGTTCTATATGTTCAAAAAGCTTTAGAAGTATCCAAGATATAATTAAAGACCCAAGTTAAATTCCTTCAGATAAAAACCATATGTCTAACAGAAAAAAAGACTGGAAAAAATTAACATAGCATCAGTGAACTGTGAGACACCTCAAGCAGCCTAATAAATTTGTAATTGGAGTCCCAGAAAGGGGGTAGGAGGTTGTTGCTGTGGAGCACGGGCTCTAGGCACTTGGGCTTCAGTAGTGATGGCGCGCAGGCTCAGTAGTTGTGGCACGTAGGCTTAGCTGCTTCACGGCATATGGGATCTTCCTGGACCAGGGCTCAAACCCGTGTCCCCTGCATTGGCAGGTGGACTCCTAACCACTGCCCCGCTAGGGAAGACCCACCACATCTTCTTAAACCAGTCACCTGTTGATGGGCCCTTGGGTTGTTTCCATGTCTTGACTATTGTAAATAGTGCTGCTATGAACACTGGGGTGCATATATCTTTTATTTTTCTGTTTTTTTGCGGTACGCGGGACTCTCACCGCTGTGGCCTCTCCCTCCGCGGAGCACAGGCTCCGGGCGTGCAGGCCCAGCGGCCATGGCTCACAGGCCCAGCATGTGGGATCCTCCCGGACCGGGGCACGAACTCGCGTCCCCCGCATCGGGAGGCAGACCCCCAACCACTGTGCCACCAGGGAAGCCCCGCATATATCTTTTTGAATTAGAGTTCTCATCTCTTCTGGATATATACCCAGTAGTGGGATTGCTGGATCATATGGTAGCTCTATTTTTAGTTTTTTAAGGAACCTCCATACTGTTCTCCATAGTGGCTGCACCAATTTACATTCCCACCAACAGTCTTTGTAGACATTTTTATTTAGCAAAATTAAAGTCATGTTCTATATAGACATTTATATCCTATTTACTTCATTGTACATTTTCATATAAACATTGGGTACTTAATATTCCACTTTATAGATATTATTATTGTTCTACTTTCTAGATATATCACTTGGGAATTTAGGTATTTCCAATTTTTCATTCTTATGAATAACATACAGGACTAATTTATAGCATCATTTTTCCCCCTGTTTCAAAGTAAAACCATGTTTATTAGAGAAAATGTAGAAATTATTGATAAGTAGAATAAATAACTGAAAATCAACCATAGTAGGAACTTCCGCTTCCACCCAAGATAGAGTAATAGGGACCAGATTTACCTTACCTACCTACCCAAAACAACCAAACCTCCAGAAGAAGTATATGGAATGATGGTTTTAAGGACACTGGAAATCAAACAACAAAGTACAGTTATCCCTGAGAGACCAAGGGAGCCTTATGGCTGCCTTAGGCCTTGCAACTGCCCCGAGTTTCCAGGCTGCAGCAATGGATGAAGACTCAGATGGAATCTGGCAGACTCCCCAAGGTGAGTGGATGGAGCTGAGAATCAGGGGAGATGAAGGCAGATAGAATAGGCAGGACAGAATACAGAAGAGAGAGATGCACACAGAATTCTAGGGATCTTCAGTGGGTCCCCCTCAAGTACTCATTAGAGGACTGATCAGTGCACACATGTGAGAAAAGTGTTCAAGTCTAGAAAAGAATCATCCCAAAGGATTAGAGGTGATAATACCCAGTGCTCACACAGGACCAGGTATAGTGCCTATTCCCACCAGCCAGCCTGGAAAAATCATTCACAGGGCACAGGGTAGAGGACACAGAAGGGGCTTTCCTTAGTAATAGGGAATAATTAGCCCTAGATGAAGCACTGCTGCAGTTCTACCTAACAAATCTTTAAAAGCAAGACCTAAAAGGATCAAACAGTTTCCAAGTAACTTAACCACATCCCAGAACAAAGTTCAGGAATACTTACAGAAACATCCAGCACACAACAGAGTAACATTCACAGTGTCTGACATCCAATAAAAATTACTACACATGTTAAAAAAAAAAAAAACTTAAAGCATAAAAATCATGTAAACTGACACAGATGTTAGAATTATCAGACAAGGATGTTAAAACTTATTATAACTGTTCTATATGTTCAAAAAGCTTTAGAAATATCCAAGATATAATTAAAGACCCAAGTTAAATTCCTACAGATAAAAACCATATGTCTAACAGAAAAAAAGACTGGAAAAAATTAACATAGCATCAGTGAACTGTGAGACACCTCAAGCAGCCTAATAAATTTGTAATTGGAGTCCCAGAAAGGGGGTAGGAGGCAGAAAGAAATTATCTGAAGAGATAATAGCCAAGTTTTCCCAAATTTGATGAAAAATATAAACCCATAGTTGAGGTTCAGCAAAAACCCCAAGGACAAGAAACATGAGAAAATGACATCAATACACATCATAATCAAGTTGTTCTAAACCAGTGATAAAAAGAAAATCTTTAAAACATCCAGAGGAAAAAAGCACATTATGTACAAAGGACCAGATAAGGATGACAGCAGATTTCTTGTAAGAAACAATGTAACAGAGAAAACAGTGGTACAACATCTTTAAAATATTGGGGGGCAATTTGTCAAACTAGAATCGTATACTCATTGAAAACATTTTTCAAAAGTGAAAGCAAAACAAATACTTTTTCAGATGTACAAAAGCTAAAAGAATTCATCACCAACAGACCCTCACTACAAGATATTTTAAACTGAAGGAAAATGATACCAGATGGAAATATGATCTATATAAAGGAATAAAGGTCACTAGAAAAAGTAATTACCTGGGAAAACATATGTTTTTTTCTTATTATTTAAAACTCTTTAACAGATGGATGACTGTTTAAGCAAAGATAATAACAATGTAGTACAGGGTTTTTAACGTACGTAAGAATAAAATGACAACAATAGCACCAAGGCCCATTGGAGAGAAATGGAAGTAAACTATCGTAAGATTCTTGTACTATATAGGAAGTTGTTGTATAATATCACTTGAAGGTAGACTGTGAGAAGTTGAAGATACGTACCATGAGCCCTAAAGCAACTGAGAGGAGAAATGAATTTTAATCCACACCTCACACCATATACAAAAGTTAACCCCAAATGGATCACAGACCTAAATGTGAAAGCTAAAATTACAAAGGTACAAAAGAACACACAGGAGAAATCTTTTTGACCTTGGATTATGCAAAGCGTTCTTAAATATTACACTACAAAAGCACAATCCACAAAGGAAATTGATAAATGGACTTTATCAAAATTAAATGCTTATGCTCCTCAAAAGACACTGGTAAGAGAATGGAAAAACGAAGTGCAGACTAGGAGAAAATACTTGCAAATTATATATCTCTTAAAGGACTTCTATCTAGAATATATAAAGAGCTCTCAACACTCAATAAGAAAGCAGACAATGCAATCAATGTCTTCACAAAAGATTTGAACAGACATTTCATCCAAGAAGATATAAAGATGGCAGATAGACACATGAAAATATGCTCAACATCATTACATAACAGAAAAATGCTAATTAAAATCATGACAAGATACCACTATATGCCAACTGCAGTGACTAAAATTAGAAAGATGAATCATGCCAACATTGCAAGGATGTGAAGGAGCTGGAACTCTCATACTCTGCTGGTGGGGATGTGAAATGGTACAGCCACTTTGGAAAACAGTTTACTATCTTCTTAAAAATGTAAACATACACCTACCATATGATCCTGCCATTCAACTTCTAGGTGTTTACCCAAGAGAAATTAAAGCATATACCCATACAGGGCTCTCACATGAATATTCATAAAAGCTTTATTTTTAATAGCCCCAAATGGAAACAACCCACATATCAATGGACAGAAAGGAACAACTAATGGTATACACAACAAAACCAATGAATCTCAAAACTATTATGCTAAGTAAAAGGATACACACACACAAAGACCACACTGTATGATACCATTTATCAAATGGTAAAATGCAAGGCAACTATTATAACAAAAATAGAGCAGTAGTTGCTGGAGATGTACAGCATTGGGGAGGGGCAGGAGGGATGGATTTTAAAAGGGACACAAACACTTGTACTCAACATTGTGCAGAATGTCCAGGAAAACTGAACAAAAAATATGGGGGGGTGAGTGCATTCAGATTGGAAAAGAGGAAATGAAACTCTTTTAATCTGCAGATGACATGATCTTTGATGTTGAAAATCCCAAGGAATCCACTAAAAAACAGTTAGAACTAATAAACAGAGTCAAAAAAGTTGCAAGGTACAAACTCAATATAAAATGATTAATTATACTTCTATACACTAGCAACAAAAAAACTGAAAATAAAAATTAAGAAAATACATTTGTAACATCTTCAGAAAATTAAAACCAGGAATAAATTTAACAAGAAGAAGTGAAAAACTGATACTCTGAAGACAACATATTGTTGAAAGAAATGAAAGAAGACCTAAGTAAATGGAAACACATCTGTGTTCATGGATCAGAAGATTTAACATTGTTAAGATGCCAATATTGGCTTCCAGTGTCCTTGTCCCCACAGTGAGCAGCAGCTGCCTCCCACCTCTGCAGGAGACCCTCCAATACTAACAGGTCTTCCAATGTGATGCTGAATAAGAATGTTGAGTGAAGACCCACCACCAGTCCTTCCCATCAGGAAGTTCGCACAAGCCTCTTAGATAGCCTCATCCACCAGAGGGCAGACTGCAGAAGCAAGAAGAACTACAGTTCTGCAGCCTACAGAGTGAAAACCACATTCACAGAAAGATAGACAAAATGAAAAGACAGAGGACTATGTACCAGATGAAGGAACAAGATAAAACCCCAGAACAACAACTAAATGAAGTGGAGGTAGGCAATCTTCCAGAAAAAGAATTCAGAATAATGATAGTAGAGATGATCCAGGACCTCGGAAAAAGAATGGAGGCAAAGATTGAGAAGATGCAAGAAATGTTTAACAAAGACTTAGAAGAATTAAAGAACAAACAAACAGAGATGCACAATACAATAACTGAAATGAAAAACACACTAGAAGGAATCAATAGCAGAAGAACGGAGGCAGAAGAACGGATAAATAACCTGGAAGACAGAATGGTGGAATTCACTGCTGTGGAACAGAATAAAGAAAAAAGAATGAAAAGAAATGAAGACACCCTAAGAGACCTCTGGGACAACATTCAATGCAACAACATTTGCATTATAGGGGTCCCAGAAGGAGAAGAGAGAGAGAAAGGGCCCAAGAAAATATTTGAAGAGATTATAATCGAAAACTTCCCTATCATGGGAATGGAAATAGCCACCCAAGTCCAGGAAGCAAAGAGAGCCCTAGACAGGAGAAACACACTGAGACACATACTAATCAAATTGACAAAAATTAAAGACAAAGAAAAATTATTGAAAGCAATGGGATAAACAACAAATAATGTACAAGGAAACTCCCATAATGTTAACAGCTAATTTCTCAGCAGAAACTCTACAAGCCAGAAGGGAGTGGCATGATATATTTAAAGTGATGAAAGGGAAGAACCTACAACCAAGATTACTCTACCTGGCAAGGGTCTCATTCAGATTCAATGGAGAAATCAAAAGCTTTACAGAGAAGCAAGAGCTAAGAGAATTCAGCACCACCAAACCAGCTCTACAACAAATGCTAAAGGAACTTCTCTAAGTGGAAAACACAGGAGAAGAAAAGGACCTACAAAAACAAACCCATAACAATTAAGAAAATGGTAATAGGAACATACATATCCATAATTACCTTAAACTTGAATAGGTTAAATGCCCCAACCAAAAGACACAGGCTTGCTGAATGTATACAAAAACAAGACCCATATATCTGCTGTCTACAAGAGACCCACTTCAGACCTAGGGACACATACAGACTGAAAGTGAGGGGATGGAAAAAGATAGTCCATGCAAATGGAAATCAAAAAAAGCTGGAGTAGAAATACTCATATCAGATAAAATAGACTTTAAAATAAAGAATATTACAAGAGACAAGGAAGGACACTACATAATAATCAAGGGATCAATCCAAGAAGAAGATATAACAATAATAATATATATATGCACCCAACATAGAAGCACCTCAATACACAAGGCAACTGCTAACAGCTATAAATGAGAATATTGACAGTAACACAAAAATAGTGGGGGACTTTAACACCTCACTTACACCAATGGACAGATCATCCAGACAGAAAATTAATAAGGAAACACAAGCTTTAAATAACACAATAGACCACATAGATTTAACTGATATTTATAGGACATTCCGTCCAAAAACAGTAGATTACACTTTCTTCTCAAGTGCACACAGAACATTCTCCAGGATAGATCACATCTTGGGTCACAAATCAAGCCTCAGTAAATTTAAGAAAATTGAAATAATATCAAGCATCTTTTCTGACCACAACACTATGAGATTAGAAATCAATTACAGGGAAAAAAACGTTAAAAACACAAACACATGGAGGCTAAACAATATGTTACTAAATAACCAAGAGATCACTGAAGAAATAAAAAAATACCTAGAAACAAATGACAGTGAAAACGTGATGATCTGAAACCTATGCGATACTGCAAAATCAGTTCTAAGAGGGAAGTTTATAGCAATACAAGCCTACCTCAAGAAACAAGAAAAATCTCAAATAAACAATCTAACCTTACACCTAAAGGAACTAGAGAAAGAAGAACAAACAAAACCCAAAGTTAGTAGAAGGAACGAAATCATAAAGATCAGAGCAGAGGGCTTCCCTGGTGG
>NW_020171805.1:892592-903377 GCF_003031525.2 Neophocaena asiaeorientalis asiaeorientalis | reverse complement strand
TCCAACAAACAAAAGTCCAGGACCAGATGGCTTCACAGGTGAATTCTATCAAACATTTAGAGAAGAGCTAACACCCATCCTTCCCAAACTCTGCCAAAAAATTGCAGAGGAAGGAACACTCCCAAACTCATTCTACGAGGACACCCATCACCCTGGTATCAAAACCAGACAGAGATACTACAAAAAAGGAAAATTACAGACAAAAATCACTGATGGATATAGATGCAAAAATCCTCAACAAAATACTAGCAAGCAGAATCCAACAACACATTAAAAGGATCATACACCATGATCAAGTGGGATTTATTCCAGGGATGCAAGGATTCTTCAATATATGCAAATCAATCAATGTGATACACCATATTAACAAACTGAAGAATAAAAACCATATGATCATCTCAGTAGATGCAAGAAAAGCTTTTGACAAAATTCAACACCCATTTATGTTAAAAACTCTCCAGAAAGTGGGCATCGAGGAAACCTACCTTGACATAATAAAGGCCATATACGACAAACCCACAGCAAACGTCATTCTCAATGGTGAAAAACTGAAAGCATTTCCTCTAAGATCAGGAACAAGACAAGGATGTCCACTCTCACCACTATTATTCAACATAGTTTTGAAGTCCTAGCCACGGCAATCAGAGAAGAAAAAGAAATAAAAGCAACACAAATTGGAAAAGAAGTAAAACTGTCACTGTTTGCAGATGACATGATACTATACATAGAGAATCCTAAAGATGCCACCAGAAAACTACTAGAGCTAATCAATGAATTTGGTAAAGTTGCAGGATACAAAATTAATGCACAGAAATCTCTTGCATTCCTATACACTAACAATGAAAGATCAGAAAGAGAAATTAAGGAAATAATCCCATTCACCATTGCAACAAAAAGAATAAAATACCTAGGAATAAACCTACCTAAGGAGGTAAAAGACCAGTACTCAGAAAACTATAAGACACTGATGAAAGAAATCAAAGATGACACAAACAGATGGAGAGATATACCATGTTCTTGGATTGGAAAAATCAATATTGTGAAAATGACTATACTACTCAAAGCAATCTACAGATTCAGTGCAATCCATATCAAATTACCAGTGGCATTTTTTATGGAACTAGAACAAAAAATCTCAAAATTTATATGGAGACATAAAAGGCCCCAAATAGCCAAAGCCGTCTTGAGGGAAAAAAACGGAGCTGGAGGAATCAGACTCCCTGACTTCAGACTATATTACCAAGCTACGGTAATCAAGATAATATGGTACTGGCACACCAACAGAAATATAGATCAATGGAACAGGATAGAAATCACAGAGGTAAATCCACACACCTATGATCAACTAATCTATGACAAAGGAAGCAGGGATATACAATGGAGAAAAGACAGTCTCTTCAATAAGTGGTGCTGGGAAAACTGAACAGCTAAATGTAAAAGAATGAAATTAGAACACTCCCTAACACCATACACAAGAATAAACTCAAAATGGATTCGAGACCCAAATGTAAGACTGGACACTATAAAACTCTTAGAGGAAAACATAGGAAGGACACTCTTTGACATAAATTACAGCAAGATCTTTTTTGATCCACCTCCTAGAGTAATGGAAATAAAAACAAAAATAAACAAATGGGACCTAATGAAACTTCAAAGCTTTTGCACAGCAGAGGAAACTATAAACAAGACAAAAAGACAACCCTCAGAATGGGAGAAAATATTTGCAAATGAATCAACAAAGGATTAATCTCCAAAATACATAAACAGCTCATGCAGCTCAAGGTTAAAAAAAACAAACAAACAATCAAAAATGGGCAGAAGACCTAAATAGACATTTCTCCAAAGAAGACATACAGATGGCCAAGAAGCACATGAAAAGCTGCTCAACATCCCTAATTATTAGAGAAATGCAAATCAAAACTACAATGAGGTTTCACCTCACACCAGTTAGAATGGGCACCGTCAGAAAATCTACCATCAACAAATGCTGGAGAGGGTGTGGAGAAAGGGAACCCTCTTGCACTATTGGTGGGAATGTAAATTGAGACAGCCACTATGGAGAACAGTATGGAGGTTCCTTAAAAAACTAAAAATAGAACTACCTTACAACCCAGCAATCCCACTACTGGGCATATACCCAGAGAAAACCATAATTCAAAAAGACATGCACATCAATGTTCATTGCAGCACTATTTACAATAACCAGGTCGTGGAAGCAACCTAAATGCCCATCGACAGATGAATGGATAAGGAAGATGTGGTACATATATACAATGGAATATTACTCAACCTTAAGAAGGAACGAAAATGGGTCATTTGTAGAGACGTGGATGGATCTAGAGACTGTCATACAGAATGAAGTACGTCAGAGAAAAACAAATATCATATATTAATGCATATACGTAGAGTCTAGAAAAATGGTACAGATGAACTGGTTTGCAAGGCAGAAATAGAGACACAGATGTAGAGAACAAACGTATGGACACCAAGGGGGGAAAGTGGCAGGGGCGGGTGGTGGCAGTGGGATGAATTGGGAGATTGGGATTGACATATATACACTAATATGTATAAAATGGTTAAGTAATAAGAACCTGCTGTATAATAAATAAATAAATAAAGATGCCAATATTCCCCAAATTAATCTACAGATTCACACAATCCGTATCAAAAGCCCAGATGGTTCCTTGCGGAAATTGACAAGCTGATTCTAACCTTCATATGGGAATTCAAAAGACCCAGAATAGCTAAAACAATCTTGAAAAAGAAGAGCAAAGTTGGAAGACTCACACTTCCCAATTTCAAAACTCACTACAAAGCTATGGTAATCAAGACAGTGTATTACTGGCTTAAGGATAGATATGGAGATCTATCCTTATGCCAGTAGAATAGAATTGAGAGTCCAAAAATAGACTCTCACATTTATGGTCAACTGATGTTTGACAAGGGTGCCAAGACTCTTCAATGTGGAAAGAACAGTCTTTTCAATAAATCATACTGGGACAACTGGTTATGTACATGAAGAGAGTGGATTTAGACCCCCCCCTTCCTCACACCACACATAACAACTAACTCAGAATTAATGCTAGACCTACTGTAAGAGCTAAGAAAAAAACATGGGATGAAATCTTCGTGACTTTGGGTTAGGCAAAGCCTTCTTAGATGTGAAACCAAAAGCACCAATGACAAAAGAAAAAATACATAAACTGGGCTTCATCAGATTTTAAAACTTTTGTGCCTCATAAGATACCATCAAGAAAGTGAAAAGACAACACACAGAATGGGTGACAATATTTGCAAATCATTAATCTGACACGGGAATTTTATCTAGAATATGTAAAGGACAGTTACAGCTCAATAATAAAAAGACAACCAAATTTTAAAATGGTCTAAGCATCTGAATAGGCATTTCTCCGAAGAAGATATATAAACAGCCAATAAGCATATGAAAAGATGCTCAACATCGTTAGTTATCAGAGAAATGCACATCAAAACCATACACACAAAAAATGAGATATCAATTCACACTCACTAGGAAGGCTATAATAAAAAAAAACACAGAGAAGTGTTGAGGAGGTTGTAGAGAAATTAGAACCCTCATACACTGCTCCTGGGAATGTAAAATGGTGCAGCTGCTTTGGAAAATCTTCTGACAATTTCTCAAGTGGTTAATCATTGTATACTGATACTTGCTACAAGGATGAACCTTGAAAACATCATGCAAAGTCAGAGAAGCCAGTCACAAAGGACTCCATTTATTATTTTGTGTTATTCCATTTATACAAAATGTCCAGAATAGGCAAATGCATGGAGATAGAGTAGATCAATGATTGCCCAGGACTGTTGGCAGGGAAGGGGGGTGACTACTCATGGGGATGGGGTTTCTTTTGGGGGGAATGAAAATGTTCTAAAATAGATTCTGATGATGGTTGCATAACTCTGTGAATATACTAACAGCCATTGAATTGTACCCTTGGTGTGAGTGAATTGTACAGTATGTGAATTCTATCTCAATAAAATATATATATTAACAAGGAGGCAGGAGGAAACTTTCGTCGGTGATGGGTATATCACGACAGTGATTGTGATGATTTCACAGATGTATCCGTATCTCAAAATTTATAAAATTGTACAATTTAAATACATGAAATTGATTGTATATCTATTATACCCGATAAAGCTGTTTCTAAAAATCACCTACAGTGAGCATCTAGAAACAAGCAGAATTCACATTATGATATATCCTTCCAATCTCTTTTCTATGAACACACACTTTAGTTTACAAAATGGGGTAACCCTGCTTTTTTTTCCACTTGGTAATATATCCTGAGCATCTTTCCAAGTCATTAAATACTTATTAAATATTTAATGGCCACATAGCCTTTTATGTTCAATGATGCAGTAAATTTATTCCAAACAGTGGAATCCCAGATGATCCTTCTGAGCCTTTCTGGCTGCAGGGGTGCCTCTTCTGCCCCAGCTGGGACAGGCTTCCAAACCCCCATCCTCCGCTGGTCCTGGCCCGGCCTCTCTGGAAGGGACCTTCAGAACCAGCACTCTGCCTGGGTGGGGAACCTGTGGGAAGCCCTTCATTCCTCACATTCCTGCCTCTCACTGCCCTGGTGGCCCCAGGTGCTGAGAAGGTCTCGGGCTAGCTTTGGGAATGGCCTCAATGCCAGTGCCTCTTCCTCCGCATCCAGGCCTCAGCTCCACGTGGGCCCAGAGGCAGAGAGCAATTCATCTGAGCCCTGTCCCAGCACAGGGCAGGCCCAGACAGTGATCAGCAGGCTTTTGGGGTCACGTGTCCTCCCGAAAATAATTGCAAAACAATCTTGCATTTTGAAGTTGATCTCTAAAATTGTATCACAAGTTTAATAGTTACAAAATATATAATTTGGGACACAGTATTTACGTGCTTTAAATAGATTTAGGGCTGCAGATTTAAGCTGTTTGCTTCATAGAAAATGTCCACCATGTAACCTAATTAGCAAAGCCAATCCTTACTGGCAAACTGGTCAATTCGGAATTTGTTTCCACCAGAAAATGTTTGATTTTGTTTTTTAAAGTTAAATAAAAATTGTTAACCTACATCCCAGTGACAACACTCTCATTTTTGAATTATGATTCAAGCCAAGAATTGTATAGAGAGGTAGATAGATAGGGAGGTAACTAGGACAGATGGATGGATGGATGGATGTGTGGACAGACAGACACACAAAGATGGGGAACCCAGCCATGCTTTTGTCAGTTGAATTCCAAAGGCACGGGCTTCTTTCATAAACTTGTGCTTTGCTGTCAACCTCGTCCTCAGTGCTGGCTGTTTTTTAACGCATCTCTTGGAGGCTCTGTAGATTTTGTACTCTGGGCCATGCAGCATAATGAGTTTCAGGAGGGGGGAGAGTTGTCTCTTTCTTTTGTGGAATGAAAGGAGATGGAGGCAGGGAGGTGTGAAAAGAGGAGCAGGGGAAAAGCGTCTGCCCCAAAGCTTCCCTGGGGTTGGGGACCAGCTACTTCTCCTGACGGGACTTCCGGCTGTTTCCCCATCACCACCAGAGTTGGGAGCCCCAGCTTTTACCTGGAGAGAGAGGCCCCCCGAATTGCTCGCCCTGACACCTGCTCTCGCTGCGTGACCCGCGAGGTCTCCTGGGAGAAGACCCCCAAGCGGCGGCCCGGCCCCTCGATGCTGGGTGTGCGCTGTGCACAGTATGGACCCAAACACTCTTCTCTCAGCGCCAGACGGAGGCCTGGGCCTGAAGGGGACGGGGCTGCCGGCAACACAGGACATCCCTCTTCTTGGAGGCAGTCAGTCTCCCTCAGAGAAAAGTTTCAGAATCAGGAGCCAGAGCAAGTTTCTTAAGACTCTGCACACTTTCCAAGCAGGAGCTGAGGTCCTGTGATTGCAGTAACTATTGGCTCGTGAAATGAAAATCCAGGCCGTGTCAGGAGGGGGAAGCAGGTGTGCCAAGAAGAGGGAGATCATGGCCTCTGTGCTCAGCCTCCCAGTTGGCTCGGGGCTTCCTGGCAGCCAGGGCTCAAAGGGAAACATGTATTTCTAATGGAGTTTCCTTTGACCCACCACCCCCAAAATTCTGGAATGTTTTTTCCTTCCTAATAATGGTTTTCCTAATACATACACAAAAATTACTCAGTTGGAACCTTACGTGGGGCAGAGGACGTGGACATTGTTGAAGGAAATCTGTAACCTCTTTATTCTCCTGAGGAGTAAAGGGACCTTCTGGAGGAGGGTCACCACATTCAAGGCGGGCTGTGACCTGGGCCCCAGCTGGCCTCACTCCAAGTGTGTCCCTCCTACCCTGTGCTGTGCACCCTGAGGGCTCAGCCAGTGGGGACAATGCACACCGTCTGGGAGGCCTGACCGGTACCCCAGAGCACAGCTCAGACTCGTGCTGAGTCTGAGAGGCCAGAGGCGGCCAGGACGGCGTGACCCACCCAGAGCATCACCCAGAGCATCAGTGCATAGCCTGGAGAGCAGAGGGGCAGCTGGAGCCTCAGCCGGCCCGTCTCCGAGTCATGACTTCCCAGCCGAACTCAGCAGCCTGGGGTTTGGGGTATCGTTTCTTCTCTTGTGTTAAAATCTCGTGTCTTTCCCTGGGAAGCAGGGAGCTGGAGAGAGGAAGAGACAAGACCCTCATAGGAGTGTGGAGATGTGACCCAGAGCACCAGCGTCCCCTCTGTGAAGCGGACACAGGTAGGACTGTCTCAAAGTTATTACAAAGCTGAAATGAGCTACTGTGTGGCAAAGAAGCTGTCCAGTCTCAGAGCCTGCCTACCCCTCAGTGCTGGCGTCTGGATGAGTCTTGAGGGTGGGGACGCGAGCTGTCCCTCCTCTCCTGGTTCCTCACCACGGGCGGGGCTGCTTGGGCGGGACCACCCTGGGTGTTACAGGTGAAGCAGTGACAAGTCTACCTGCAAACTACTTTAAAGCCACGGGGGGCCTGGCTGGGGGTGGAAATGTGATGTGAGCACGTGGGCGGGGCCTGTCACCCACAGGGAGGGCTGGACTCTGGCGGGATGGGAACCCACTGGAGCCAGTGCCTGGCTTGGGGTTGGTGCCCCATACATCAGATGAATTAGCTGGTTGTACAGTGCAGGGGTGTCTGGAAGCTTCTTCTGGGATCCCACAGCAAGGCTCCTCCTCTCCATTAGCTGCAGAAGGACCAGGAAAATGGTCCAGTCTTACCCAATTCAACTCAACAAACCAGTTACTGAGCGCCTGCCTGCGGGGACTGCCCCCTTGAGGTTGCCCGATGGCGCACTGCTGATATGTAGAGTCTGAAAGAGCCGCTGCTCCCCTTCTCTTCTGTGAACCCAGGGCCCTGACGTCCAGCTGCAGCGCCCAGTTCAGCCCCACGCCCAGAGTAAGTCTCCCGCAGCCCAGGGGGCCGGGAGGGCCAGGGGACACCAGAGGGGCCACGGGAAGAGTGACCAACTGTCCTGGTCTCTGGGACTTTCCCACATCCTGGGAACCTCAGTTCCAGGCAAACCAGGACAGCTGGCCGCCCTGGACATGGGCACAAACTCCCCAGGCTCTCTTAATCAAATCCCAAATTCTCCCTGAGGAAATTCCATCCAGGCCCACACACTCGGTGCCGAGGCTCCCCATTCCCACGCAGGTACTGGCCACTGTTGCTTTGCTCTGCTCAGCTTTCTTCTGAAGGCAACCCCGGCCTCTGTAGCCCACCTGAAAAACAATGCCCTAAACTAGACAGGGCAGAGACACCTAGGGCTCCAGGTGACAAGCAGTCTCCCTTGGATAGCTGGAGGGCCCGAGGTCTGTGTCCCAAGGGCATCCTAAGTTCCCCTCAGAGCCTGAGGCTGAGAGGGCCCTCCTCACCCCTAGATCTCTCCCAAGCAACTATTTTTAAGGAATGGAAATACACATGTTCTTATTTAAAGCCCTTTAATTATCATTCCAGGTAGGTGAAAGGATCCTGTATTTTACAGATGATGTAAAGTCTCAGACAATATCTTGCCCAAGGTGAGGCTGTTGAGGGGAGCGATGCCAGATTTCAATCTGGATCCGCTTGGCTTTGAAGCTGGAGTCTCTTCTGGTGCAGACCCTGCCCTTTCACCTCAAAGCCTGTGTCTTCTCCATTAAAACTACATGGCACTCTGACCTCCAAAACCACTCTGGGGTATAATATGGCCCAAAACATTGACAGGAGAAGGAAAAAGTGATGTGTGCAAAAATGTTCATGGTGATTCATCTGATAACCACTAACCTAGAAACCACAGATAAGAATCGGCCCCATGGGCACGTGCAGGGGGACAGATTGAGCTGCGGTGGAATCTCGGCACAAGGGAAGGCCATCGCGCTCGGCCAACAGGAACCACAAGGAAAGGATAATGATGGCCCACCTTTGCTGAGTGTTTCCTGAGTGCCGGGCACTGTCTTAGGACTTAGAGTGTCTAAGACTCATTTGTGTTCAGTTCTCCTAAGGACCCGGTGACATGGCCACTCATGACGTTTTCTGTTTTTACACACGTGGCAGTTGAAGCACAGGGACCTTACGTGTCTGGTCCAAGGCCAGAGTGTGTGAGAGCCACGGGGTCCTGTCTGTATGGAGCAGCGGGCCGTGGAGACACACAAAAGCCAAACGGTACGAAAGCTGGTCCTGCAGAAGGTTATCCCAGGGCCTGGCATCAGATGGACATGTATCTAGAGGAGGTGAAGAGCACATGGTGTGAACTAGTTCCCCTCCTCCGTTTGGATCTTTTACAATAATTTCTTACAAAGGTGGCGGGAGATCCCTGGCTTGGGCGAGCAACTGGAGGCCAGGTGAGTGGATACAGAAGGATGATGGGCCACAGGGATGCAGCACGATCCCACCTGCAGGCTCTGCCCTGGCCGTCTGGGGAGGAGCTTGTGGCTCCGGCTGGTCCTCACGTCCTCGATCTGGGAAGTGGGATCCTGGCCTCCGTGCACCCATTACAGATCCGTACACGGTATTCAGGGCTCCCAGCAGTCACAGCTGGCACTTCTCTGACCCAGGGTCCAGGACTGGCCTCCTGTGGTCAGGGAGGATAAGGCTGGAAGGGAACCCAGGAGCGGCTCTTGCAGCCATGGCCTGGGAGCGCAGAGGGTCAGGAGGGGAAGGCTCAGTGTGTGAGCACAGCTCTGGGACCCCTGGATGGAGTGGCTGGCACTCGGGCACATAACCTGAAGTCTGGCTGGGGCCCCTGGGGCAGTGCCACACGAGCCGGCAGGGAAGAGAGTGACCCCGCTGCCCGTGAGGGTGGCCCACCCCAGTGCCTGCCCAGTCCTGCCCATTAGGGTCCTGGAATGGACCTGAGGCTGGGCAGACCCTGTCCCTCCTGGACCAGGATGCCAGGGGGGCAGGAGGGTTGCTGGGGCCTGGGCTGAGGGCCCTGCAGAGGCCGTAGCTGCTGGACATCCCGCAGTGAGCCGGGATCGCGGGCTCTTGTCCAGATGGGACCCTCTAGCTCTGTGTGGGACTCTGTGCCCCTCGGCTCACCCTGGGTCAGGGCTTTCTAACATTTTCCGTGCTCTGACCCCTCTGTGGACTGCTCGGGGGGAATGTTTTTAAATACGTAAAATATAACACCCAGGCCAGCAAAGGAAGCTTGTAGTATGAGTTTGCTGGGGCTGCCATAACAAAGTACCCCAGATGGGGTAGCTTAAACAGCAGGAACCTAGCATCTCACAGCTCTGGAGGCTGCAGGCCCAAGATCAAGGTGTCAGCAGGACCCGTTATCTTCACACCAGGGCAGCGTCTGTCCAGGCCTCTCCTGTCTGCTTACAGTTCCTTGGCTTGTGGTGGCATAACTCTAGTCTTCACATGCATTGCCGTGTGCATGTCTGTGTCCAAATTTCCCCTCCACCTAAGGATGCCAGTTATAACAGACTAGGGGCCAGTGTGAGCTCGTCTTAACTAATTACATCGCCAAGGACCCTGTCTCCAAAGAAGGTCACATTCTGAGGAACTGGGTGTTAAGTCATCAACGTATGAATTGGGGAACACAATTCAACCCGTAACACCTAAAAAATACTAAAAAAAAAATGTTATATTAATAGTAACATCCATGCTCCTTTATTAACACATGAAGCAAGGCGATCTAGTGGCTGGTTTAAGGATCACTGTAATTTGAATTGGTAATGAGTGTATGTAGTATTTCAAGGTATCTACGACTGTAGTGTCATAGGAAAATACCCAGAGACACCAACCTGGGGACTGCTGATACCGGTGGAGTGGTTGCCTATTTCCTAGTCGAAGAAAATGCTAAATGTCAGAGTTTCCTGAAAATAAGGGTGTAATTCTTTCCCATCCAAGTGCATGGGCCCCTGAATTTGATCCCGAACCCCAGTTTAAGAAGGCCTGGGGTCTCTCCAGGCTTCATCTTGATGGCTAATAAGGCAGAACCCAAGCCCTAGGCACCAACAAGGCAAGTGAGCATCCGTGCTGGAGGGTCTCCCCAACCTTCCTGGCTTGGGCAGGGCCACTCCAGCAGGTGACGTGGGCCCGGGACTAGAGGTCAGGTGGCTGGCTCTGGCCCGGCTGCTGGAGGGGCAGGAAGGCAGCAGGAGACTGGCCCCCATCAAGAAGTCCACCTGTGTGTTTCAAGAATGTTCCCCCTCCAGGGACTTCCCTGGTGGTGCAGTGGTTAAGAATCTGACTTCCAATGCAGGGGACGTGGGTTCGATCCCTGGTCAGGGAACTAAGATCCCACATGCCGCGGAGCAACTAAGCCCATGTGCCACAACTAGAGAGCCCGCGTGCTGCAACTAAGACCTGATGCAGCCAAAAA